>NC_037679.1:56962662-57269492 GCF_003255815.1 Theropithecus gelada | reverse complement strand
TTTTTTTTTTTTTTTTTGAGACGGAGTCTCGCTGTGTCGCCCAGGCTAGAGTGCAGTGGTGTGATCTCAGCTCACTGCAAGCTCCGCCTCCTGGGTTTATGCCATTCTCCTGCCTCAGCCTCCCGAGTAGCTGGGACTACAGGCACCCGCCACCTTGCCCGGCTAGTTTTTTGTACTTTTTAGTAGAGACGGGGTTTCACCGTGTTAGCCAGGATGGTCTCGATCTCCTGACCTCGTGATCCGCCCGTCTCGGCCTCCCAAAGTACTGGGATTACAGGCTTGAGCCACCGCGCCCGGCCTGGCGAGTGCTTTTATGCTGTGTCATAACACAGCAGAGAAGGTCAAAGCGGAAGTGGACATGTGGTGGAAAGAGGTAAAACTCAAGGGCATCCTGGCTTTATAACCACCCACTCTCATGGGTACTAATTTGTTCCTGATGGAACTAATCCAGTTTCCTCAGAGCCAGAGCGCTCACTGCCATAGAACAGCACCAAATCATTCATGAGGGATCTGTCTGAATGGCACAAACACCTCCCCACTAGGCCCCATCTCCCAACACTAGGGATCAAATTTTCATATAAACTTTGGTAGGACAAACAAACTATATCTAAACCACAGCAGTCCCCTACTTAGTAAGTGGCCCAGGTAGAAATTAAAGCTAGATTTTTCTGACTCCTGTGTTGATACTCTTGTCTCTATATTCTTCCCCAAATATCTACCTGCCCCAGCCAGAAAAGATGATCTCCCTCTCAGAAGCAGTGAAATGGCCAAATTACTGCCCCAGAGGTTCTTTCCAACACAGTCATGCATGAAGTAAGCTTTCTTTGATGACTTTAATGATCTTTTAGTTATTTTTATTTTTCTCCCATTGGCCTAAAATTATTTTTATGAAAAAGTATGCTTAAGTATGATTCAGTGATTCTGAATACTTTCTTTTTTTTTTTTTCCCATGTTTAATTTTTCTCTCTGCTCCACGCTTGTTTGCAGCTCCTGTGTCTGGATAAAGCCAAGGCAATTCTTTGGATGTCAATCATTTTGAAGGGCGACTTTCTTGCATGACTTGGTAAGATCTGAAAGGAGGATAACCACAATGGAGAGGCTGTGGTGAGGCATCCCCAGGCAGCTGGCAGTCTTGAGCATCCAAATGTAATTGCTCTGTTTTATTCACCACAGCTTGCCTGCTGTGTTCATCAGACTGCCCAGTGGAACAGAAGGTAATCAGGGCTACGACGATCTCAGAAAGTCAGGCACGCACAACCAAAGTTAAAAATATGTAAAAAACAAATTACTCAGCTGTAATTTGCTCTCATAGAACCCAATTTCTGGATAAGAACAAGAGGAAACAGTGCAAAACTGGGGCACTAAGATTCGTCTTCGCCAAAGAAAATGCAGGGAGAGCTGTGAACGTTTAACAACTTCAGTACCCAGTCGCCCATAGTAAGTGCTTGCTTAATGCCTAGACAAGACAGGGAGATCCAGAGAGAGGGCAACTCAAGGCATTTCTTTTATTTAAAAAACTCTTTGATCTATTTTGAAATTTAGGATTTTGCTTTTGACTTTGCTAGATAAAGTTGGAGTAGAAATGAATTATTCATATGAAATATTGCCTCAATAACACTGCATCAAATAAACATAATGAAAAGCTGCCCATGTTATATAAGGGAAGCTAAGTCACAACTCTTTTGAATTGCAAAGTTAAGTACTCGGGGCTAGACTCTTCTCCAACATTATTCTATGGAGGAATCCACTTAGGAGGATGTAATGCTCAGATCCTTTTAAATTCTGGTCAGACATGCATTTGTGGTTTATGGGTTTAAACTACAGTTGTAACCATGGTGTTCCTAAGGCTCGCTTGCAGTCCTCATTTGTCCATATTCCATGCAAGTCACTGGAGGCTGGAGAGCAGTTTCTGTGACAGTGTATCCGATACCACTCCAGCATTTTAAGTGCAGCATAGAAATATGGTAACAGGTATTCTCATCCTCCCCAAGAATTGTGCACATTATGATGCTTTCAACAACACTAAAGCATACCCATGTCCATGGCTTGGAGGGCAAATTTTAAAGCAAATAGCACCCTCAGTGATCAGCAATGTTCCTTTTTAAACAATGTTTTCACTAAAGATCAAAAGAGAGATGAATAAGTCTAAACAAACAGTGCATGTCAGGGGAATCAAGCTCTGCTGAAATTCAATAGATAACACTAAATTTTTGCTGACGATTCAACTCTAAAGAATTGGAGCTCAATAAAGGTGTAGGAAATAGCTGAGTCAGCCCTGGGAAAAATGGTGAGGAGGGCAGAGTTTGTCTTTGGTGTGGCCCTGATCCCAGCCTTCTATCCTTTGGATGCTTGGGGTTCTACAGAAGCAGGCCCATCACATTGAAGTGGGTATTCAGTGATTCCTAATCACTGACTTAGGGTTACTGAGGAGCTTTGTAAAATTGGATTTCTGGATCACATTCTAGACCTGAATTGGAGTCTCGAGAGTTGAGAAGCTCCCTGTGCTTCCTAAGGAAGTCTGATGCTCTACTGGCTCTTGGGACCACTGGTGAAGTGAGTGTGTTGAGAGCATAAGCATTGCAGTTGGCCCGCAAGGCAACCTCGGGCAAAGTTGTCATTATGAACTGAATGTATGTGTCTCCTAAGACTCATATATTGAAGCCTTGACCCCTAAGGTGATAGTGTTGGGGGTAAAGTTTTTGGCAAATAATTAGGTTTAGATTAGATCACAACAGTGGACCCTCATGATGGGATCAGTGCCCTTATAAGAAGAAGAAGAAGACGACACAGGAGAGCTCTCCAGGGTTTACTTTTAGAGCGAGGGAGCACCTCGCACAGAGCCCAGCCAACGAGAGACCTCAATAAACAGTAGATGTTCTCTTTTAAGAAGCAATATCACAAACCTAAAATAGTAAACATAGTGCTATTTATATGGTCTGTGTTCACAAAATTACACTTACCATTAATATTATTGTATTCTTAAATGTATATATAATAATTTATATTATAAAATTTATGTTGACATTATGTTATAATATTTATATATTTATTTAATATGCCAAAAGTGAAATCAAAGCAAGTTAAACTTTTTAAAAGTTTGTTATGCATACAAACGAACAGTTTAAGCACTGGGAGACTTTGAACCAAAACTGGTAAGAAGCCTGGCTTACAGTAGTTACAGCACAGCCTATAAAGCATAAAGGAGGAAGTATTTTGGACTTCTTTGTGATTCATTCTTATACATTAATGTTCTTTTAAAGTCAAATAGAGCAGTTTAAGCTGATTCGTCCATAGGTGATTGGTTTAATTTCACTGAATTATGCCAACAAAGATAAAAAGCTCACATTTTGTGTTTTGCTTCTAATTAAAACTATTGTTTCTGGGAAATCATGATGACTGAAGTTTTGGCTACATGGCCGTGAGTGGTTAGCCTTGGGATGTCAAAACTGTAGCTTCTGTTTTTATTAAATTTTTTAAAACAAATATAAGGTGTCATTTGAGTCACTAGTACTGTCTCATTGATTCCTTGGAACAATTTTTAGAAACAGGATCAGCAGGGGTTATCTTTCTCATTTTATAAATGAAGAAACTCGGTCTCAAACTGGAGGCGCCCAGGACTCTAGCACCAGTAAGTGGCTCCAGGTTCTATTCCATGTGCCTTCCCCTCCGAGTCATGACACAGATGACATACTGGGCTCAACTCTCACAATCATCTTGAGACACAGCCACTGCTAGTACCATTTCACAGATCCAGAAACGGAGGCAGAGCAGTTCATGACTGTCACTTGGGCTGCCATAACAAAATACCCTAGGGTAGGTGGGTTAACAACAGACATTTATTTCTCACAGTTCTCGAGGCTGGGAAGGTCCAGATGAAGGTGCTGGTAGATTAGGTGTCTGGCGAGGGCCTTGCTCCTGGATTGTTTACGGCTACCTTCACCCTGTGTGCTCACGTGGCCTTTCCTTGGTGTCTGGATATGAAGAGAGGAAAGCACTTACTATGAGGCAGGTCCAGTTCTAAGGGCTTTACATGTATGAGTTACTTTAGTCATCACAACTACTGAAGTGTCCTTACTATAACTGCCATTTTACAGATGAGAAAAATGGGACTCAGAAAAGTTAAATAACATGCCTCACGTCACACATTAAGTGCTGGAACTATGATTGAAATGTAGACATTCTGGCTCTATAATTAATCCTAAGCTACCATTCTAAACCGTATTTATGATGGGATTTTTTTTTTTTTTTTTTTTGAGGCAGTCTCACTCTGTCACCCAGGCTGGAGTGCAGTGGTGCAATCTCGCTCACTGCTACTTCTGCCTCCTAGGTTCAAGCAATTCTCCTGCCTCAGCCTCCTGAGTAGCTGGGATTATAGGCCCACCACGACGCCCAGCTAGTTTTTGTATTTTTAGTAGAGATGGTGTTTCACCATGTTGGCCAGACTGGTCTCGAACTCCTGACCTCAAGTGATTTGCCTGTCTTGACCTCGCAAAGTGCTGGGATGATATGAAAATTTTAAAATAACATAATGCCTAATAAATATTTGTAAGATAAATGATGTAAACTTCCTTAGAACTTTGTGTCTTCAGGGGACAGCATCTTCAGATCCAGATAACTGCCTGGCCTCCCTTCTCACTTTTCTTAGCGGATCCTAGGTAGAATACTGTGCTTAGCTGTGGGTAAGATTTCGAATGGCAGATGGCATTTCCCCTTCTCTCCATTTTTCTCCCTCTCTTTCTCCCTCCTGTTTTCCTCCAAAGTTATTTACTGAGTATTTGCTCTATGACAGGCATCATGCTAAGCTCTGCATGTTCAGCAGTAAACAAGATGACATGGGTTTTGCCTTTGGAAAACTAATGTTCTAGTGAGGAAGAGAGGCAGCGTAATAAGTAATTGACAAATATGTGTGATAAGCATGAGGCCTGGGGAAATGCAGGGTGTGCCTTGGAGTGCAGGGCTGGGCATCCTAAGGGTCAGAAAGATGACCTTGAGGAAGTGCCATCTAAGCCAAGACTGGAAGCATGTGCTAGCCAGGTGATGGACTTGTGCGTGAAGCCTTAGGAGACAATGTTTCAGGCACAGGGAATAGCATGGGCAAAGGCCTAGAGGCAAGATAGAGAGTTCTATGCCTAAGGGTTAATATTTCCAGGGGAGACTGGAGAGAGCTGAGAAGGAAGAAGTTAAGGAGAGATGAGATTATGAAGAGTTTATGGTAGAGGTGATAAAGGGTTTGAACTTCATGCTCAGAGCAACGGGGAGCTATTGAGGGTTTTCAGCAGGGGTGTGGCATGGTGAGAATCACATTTTGGAAAGACCACTCTGGTGACAGTCTACAGTAATCATTGGAGGGCAGCAAGGATGGAGGCACAGAGAGGCATAAGGAAGTTTCTGCGGTCAGCAGATGGCAGATGACCATGGCCTGGACCAGGGCAGGCCTATGGGATGAAGAGATATTTAGGAGGGATGCTCAACAAGATTCAGTGATGATTGGATGTGAAGGGTGACTAGTATCCCTCAGGAAACACTCTTTAAGAGGAGCATTCAGAAAATTGAGCACATTTAGTTTGAAGGGGTAGAGGGAAGGGAAAGCATGAGAGAGATTTTCAAATATTTAGAGCAGCATAGCTGTTAAAATGTTTTGATTAGTTTTATTGTCTCCATTTGAAAGAGTGACCAGCTAGGAGTACATCAATTAAAACATTATGTTGACAAAATATAGTAAGTAAAGACATTCTATGAAAAACATGCCTTGCATTATGGGGTTTGAAGAGGCCTGAGAGTGTTTATCAGCCCAGTTATTCTCCACCACAACCTTGAAGTGAGAAAGAGTTAGGAGAGCAGCTGAGCTCCACCTATTCAACGTTTCTGTTTGGCACAGAGGGGTGCAGAGTATATGCTTCTAGACTGAACAGAAGTGACTGCATGGCTTCAGATAGTAGGATTAAAATTATTATACGAGGAGGCAGACATGAGCAAGGCCCAAAGAACTTCTGACAGTTGTCTGGCAACTGTTTTAATAAGGTGAGCTCCTTACTTGTGGATATGTTCAAGTGGATCTAGCCATATATCTGTCCTGTAAGGGTTTCCGGTTGAGGGCCAAGTCACAGGATCTCTAGGATCCCTTGGGATTGTCCATAAATAAAGGATTCTAAGGAATTCCATTCCTTACTCCCCAGGCCAAGCATCCGTTTCTCGCTCGTGGCTATACTATCTCAAGCCAGTATGAAGTGCATAAGATTATTATTACAGGAGCTTTGAGAGTGTTTCTGAAGAGTATCATTGCTTCTGTCATTCTGGAATTTGCCATCTTATCACTGCATTACACTGCAGTCTCTAGATATTGTTTTACTTTTCTAAACAAAAGTGGAATGAGAATTCACATTTTATCAAGTGAAAGCTACCTCACTGTATATTTTTTTTTTCAGAGAAATTTGTTTTATAATTCAATGCATCATTGCAATTTGGGGAAAAATAAGGAAAATTCAGAGGAAAATATTATATTAACCCTGCCTCTAGCTAGACTACCTAACAATAAAGAGGCAGAGAATTAATCTGATGTGTGACTCAAAGTGAGCGTGAGTTATATATGTTGTTCACAATTCCTTTTGAGAGCACTTACATGCTTTTTATAATAAGAACAAATGGCTACTAAGGACCCTCCTAATGCTGTCAAATTCATTTTACTTATGGCCAAGCTTTTACTTAAGTTTGCTAAGTAAATAGAAGCCAGTTGGCCCATGTGCACCTCCCTTCCTCAGGGTTATGCTTTTAAAAGCATTCTCAACAGGAAATAAGTTTCATTAGTGCTTGGAAAATAAATTGGTGAGGTGACAGATTCTGTGATTTGACGGAAGCTCAATTATAATTGTATAACATAATATAGCAAGTGCAGATGAAATCCTATTAAGGTCTGGAAATCTAATATCTCATCTCTATGACTTTTAATTGATCTTTACACTTATTATCATTGCAGTCAAATATTTGAGCTGATTCCAGTACACATAAACAAATGTAAGCACATTAACTCTGTTAATAATTTTAACAAGTAATCTGTATTTCCCCTTAGATGGTCTCCAGTTTTGCCTTGGTATAATTAAAGATATCATCAGTGATAAGCCTCATGTGTTATTTAAAGTATGCATGCATTGAAGTCTTGCTTTTATCATTAACTACATCACGATGTAAGCTGTGCATCCATCATTAAAAAAAATTAGACTTCTTTCTCTGAAGCAAACTTGGATGGGGAAGGAGGCCCTGTGGGGAGGTGTAGAAAGGCTGAGTTCTAGTCTTGACTTTACCACTGAAGTAAGCCAAGTGAGGTCTTTCTTTCTAATCTTATTTCAACACTTCCAGTAGTGCTGACATTCTGATTTCTGTGAGGAAGATACTAGCTCCCTCCTTTGCTAATAACTGTCAGTTGGATAGAAAAACTGTTGCCTTCATGTTCATTTTTGCTCAAGTTTCATACGATGGGATAGTGTAAGCCCAGATATGTGTGGGAAGCAAGTGGTAAGGGAGTGTGTTTCTCTAGCTCATTGTTATATTTGCAACATCAGACCCAGTGCCTGGCATGTGCTTAAATTATATTTGTTGAATGAGTGAGTGAATGAATAAATGAATTCAAGTCGTGCCTTCCTGTGGACATGGATTGAAGGTATTGGCAGGGCTCCCCCTTCAATATCCCTTGTGGTATTACACTTAGGCTAGATGAAAACAATGTTAAGTTACCCCTGGAAGTACACCTTCAGTGGGATGACACCAAATGCCTTCTTTCATCCTTAATGAAATGGAAGCAAATCAGAGCAAACCACTGCCTCCCAGACTGCCCCTTGTACCTGCTTATTAAGGAGAGCACAATGTGTAGTGTAGATGCTCCTGTTAGTCAAAAGCAGGCAGAGAATTAATTTGTTAGTTTCTAGCTCATTTAAAGGGGGAACTATTTGTGTGTCAGACAAATATGACATTTGAGAATGTTCTTTGGGTACTCAGAGAACATTAAAATCTCAACCATGCTGTAAACAAAAACAACTTTTAATACAAGCTATGACTAATCCAGCGCTTTTGTTCATTAGGTAGAACAAACATTCTGATTTACAATCAAATATCTAAAATCACCATGAAAGCCTGATAAAAATCCTCCCTGGCATGAGATCTTATCTCGGCATATGGAATAGACAAGATTTATTCCTTGATAGACCATCTCCATGCACAAATGATCTTAGTAAAGTCTTTTCAGAGTGACTCTTAGCAAATGGGTGGCTTATGCTGGGGTTTATTTGTTTAAGTTCATCACTTTCTGATATCATCTTTGCATATATTAGCATGTCAGTTCAGTTTTATTTCACCAATTATTTGTTTCTTTTAATGGGGGATGCTCTGCTCCTCATTTCCTCTGATTGCTTTAGAAACTAAGAGCCCTTTTCTTCTTTATATCCGTTGAAAATGAATAAAATTTCCTGTACATTAAAAAAATGTAGCAGAGTGCTAATAGCATGCCTTCATTAAGGGCAAAAGGCCCGTGGAAAAATTATTAGTGCTTTTTCTCCTGCATTAAAAACTTCTAGAAAAAGATGGAGAGAAGTTGTTTGAGAGTATTAGAGATTCCTAAAGTGAATGAAATCAACTTCAAGGTGACACCCACTTCTCTCTCAGTTTAGTGATCTTTTGCTTGGTTTTTCTTGTTTGCACAAGCAAAGGCTTTTGACATATTCCCCAAGACCCTTAATTCCTCTCTACTTGGCACATTACCAGCAACATTAAAAAGAGAGAAAGAGAGAAGCTCTCATTTTATCTTTGAGCTGCTTAAATATTTATGTTCTAATTTGTTATTGACTTCATGTGAAGTTTTATCAAAATATAGATAGAAAAGTTTAAAGATTGCTCCTGGGAGAGCACTTAATCCATTTAAAAATAAATTTCTGATGGCCAGATTTTCTGGGCTTAAAACTTGAAGCTATGAAGGAAAGCAAAACCAAACAGGCCCAGCTTATAGGCTGGCATTTATAGACAAGGATAAAGGAAACTTGGTAATGAAAATGCTAATCAAATATCATTGTGAATGCTCATTTTAAAAAATGTTTGATGGAAGCCTTTACTGGATCTCTACTTTAATTATGTTTCATTTGCAAAAAATGCCATGTAATTAAAAAACACCCTAGGGTAAACTTTTGAGGATGGGCCTTTGTTGTACTTTACCTCCTGTTTCTATCTCTTGTATACTTATGTTTTTATAGCCATCGGATGTGTTAATTCTTTCAGAAACATCTACATGTTAACGGCAGGGAGTGAGCAATATGAATAGCAAAGGACTACATGTCTAATGGTGAAATTTCAGAGCACGAGAAGAAGGATTTATTTATTTATTTATTTATTTATTTATGAAAGAGTCTCGCTCTGTCGCCCAGGCTGGAGTACAGTGGTGCAATCTTGGCTCACTGCAACCTCTGCCTCCTGGGTTTAAGTGATTCTCCTGCCTCAGCCTCCTGAGTAGCTGGTATTACAGGCATGGGCCACCATGCCCAGCTAAATTTTGTATTTTTGATAGAGACAGAATTTCATTATGTTGTCCAGGCTGGTCTTGAACTCCCGACCTTAAGTGATACACTGGCCTTGGCCTCCCAAAGTGCTGTGATTACAGGTGTGAGCCCCCAACCCCCAGCCAGGAAAGATAAATTTAACCAGATCATATACATACATTTTCTTTCAAATCTAGCCATATGGGCACCACTTCCTTGATCTGTGCTTGAAGATAGGTATACTATCTTTCTCTGTTATGTACGTCCTGTCACTACTGCCTTTATGACCTAACTAACATCCTCCTAACTGGAGACCTTGCTGACATTATGTTTGCGACCAGAGTTCTTACAGCAATGAGTTACCTTTTGGAAAGAGAAAGAACCTTCCCTCATGGAGGAGATTGTAGCTGCTTCAAAATTGTAACCCACTAGGATTTATTTTATGGGTAAAAAGTAGTCTATATTTTAATTATTTATACCGACTAGATACTGCCTTGTGTATTTTGATTTCTTGGTTTTTTTTTTCTTATTTGCTTAAATCAGAGTATCCCATATTTCAAGCCTCAGATCAGGCCCAGTTCACAATTTTCGTGGGTATGCAAAACAAACATAAACTTGAAAGAAAGTAAAAAAAGAAAGAAAGAAGAAAGAAAGGAAGAAGGAGAGGAAGGAAATAAGGAAGGTAGGAATAAAGGGAGGAAGGGAGGAAGAGAGGGAGGGAGGAGGGAAAGGAGCTCTGTGTACCCCTAGATTCTTATCTTGCCTCCTGGAAGTGGATATAGCCTCTCAGGGAATAGACAAGGCTCTCGCTAAAAGATAGAAGCAGAAAACAAACTTTCATGACTTCTTCATGGAATGCATGCCCACTCCCTTCATATCCACCAGGCCCTGGCTCAGAGCTAGATCTGCTTCAGTCAAAAAGACAGACGTAGCTCCTGTGCTTAAAGATGTCTCACCTTTTGACACACCCCTTCTACAAGTTATACCCTCCTGAACTAAGTGCAAACGGGAGGATTTTTTCCACAAAGAATAGGAGATGGCTTCCAGATTGTGGACTGTGGGTGAGCAGAGTCCCTCCAGCTTCATTGTGAGTGATTTAATGGTGTGGTAGTGATGATTGTTTGCCTGTTGAGAGTGGAGACCATTGGGTATTGGTAAGTCCTGAGAAGAGACTTTTTAAGTCTCTTGTACCACCTGTATGCAACCTCATCTAATATCCAAGTTCTGGAGTAATTTCTTACTACCCTACCAGAGTCATGTCTGATAGTCATCTCATGCATGACACATGCAAAATGTATTAGGGTTCTCCAAAGAAACAGAACCAATAGGAGATACACATGCACATGCACACACACACATGCACACAGGCATGCACACACACAAACAATAATTCGTTCATGCAATTATTAAGCCTGAGAAGTCCTGTGATTTGTCACCTGCCATCTGCAAGCTGGAGACTTAGGAAAGCTGGCAGTGTAGTTCAAAGGCCTGAGAGGTGAAGGGCAATGGCATAGATTTTAGTCTGAGTCTAAAGTCTTGAGAACCAGAAATATGGAGAGCAGAAGATCCATGTCCCAGTTCAACATTCAGTCAGAGAGAGGGAGGGGGGGGGGAGAGAGAGAGAGAGAGAGAGAGAGAGAGAGAGAACCCAGCCTTCCTCCACTTTTTGTTCAAGTCATCAGTGAATTGGATGATGCCCATCCATACTGGGGAGGGCCATCTGCTTTACTCAGTCTACCAATTCTAATGCCAGTCTCTTATGGAAATACTTTTACAGACATATCCAGAAATAATGTTTTACCAGATATCTGGGCATCTCATGGCCCAGTCAAGGTGATACATAAGTTAACCATCACAGTTACTTTGAAACTGTGTATGGCTACTGACTGTGGCCTTGGAAAGACTGAGTATGGCAGTTCTGGCCCAGGCCACATGCAGCTTTCAAAACTTCCCTCTAAGGGGAAGATAGGTCCACCATGTTGCATGTCTCCAGGAAGTACCAAAGTGAAGGGTACCTCCTGGTGACTAGCAATGCCCAGTTTGCACAGCCATATGTAGTGACAGATGCTGCCATCAGAATTATGCCGAAGGAAGATCACAACAGAAATAGATGATGCTGATTGATACATTAAGAAAGAACAGCCAGGTGCGGTGGCTCGCACCTGTAATCCCAACATTTTGAGAAATTGATGTGGGAGGATCACTTGCCAGGAGTTCAAGACCAGCCTGGGCAACACAGTGAAACCTTGCGTCTACAAAGAATTAAAAAAAAATAAGTCGGGCATGGTGGTACACACCTATATTCCCAGCTGCTTGAGAGGATGAAGTGGGAGGATTGCTTGAGCCTGGGAGGTTGAGGCTGCAGTGAGCCAAGATCACACCACTGCACTCCAGCCTGGGTGACAGAGCAAGATCCCTTTTCAAAAAAAAAGAAAAAAAAAAAAAAAAAAAAGAAAAAGAAAAGGAAGAATGTTGGAAATACGTTACTTAGCAATATGGAGGCAACTACCTAAAAAAGGAGCTAAGAGTCTGAAAAGGTTGCTTCTAGAAAGTGGGACTGGAATTGGGAGGTGGGTTGAGGGAGATACCATGTTCATTTGTCATTTTAAGCCTTGTGTTGTTACTTGATTTTTATAATTCAAATGTATGTGCATATATAAACAATTCTCTCTCTATATAGGCATGCATGTATGTCTATGGATGTACATGCATGGATATGTGCATGTATATATGAACATGCTGATATGGTTTGGCTGTGTCCCCACCCAAATCTCATCTTAAATTGTAACTCCCACAATTCCTGTGTGTCATGGGAGGAACCTGGTGGGAGGTGATTGGATTATGAGGGTGGATCTTTCCTGTGCTGTTCTCATGAGAGTGAATAAGTCTCACAAGATCTGATGGTTTTAAAAATGGGAATTTCCCTGCACAAGCTCTCTCTTTGCCTGCCAGCATCCATGTAAGATGGGACTTGCTCCTCCTTGCCTTCCGCCATGAGGGAGGTCTCATGGTTGTGAGGCCTCCCCAGCCACGTGGAACTGTAAGCCCATTAAACCTCTTTTTTTCCTCAGTCTCAGGTATGCCTTTATCAGCAGCATGAAAACAGACTAATACACATGTGCACGTGAGCACACACACACATACACACACCCATATATATATATATAATATATATATATATATGCTTCTTAAAGAATGAGGGGAAAATAACCCTGGGAACTATGGATCTGCACTGGAACAGGGAGACCAGTTAACAGCTGGTGACCCTTGCAATGATTTGGGGCTAGAGAAGACTCAGGCCTGAACCTAGCAAGTGTCACTGGGAATAGAATCTGGTGATCTGAGAGATGCTAAAGAGGTAGAAGAAGCAAGCCAAGGTGCTCCCAAACACAGTCTGAGTGATGCCCTAAGCCCTCACATACCTTCTCTGCCTGACCCTCTCTCCATCCCTCTCCCCTTCAGTGAGAAGAGGTGAGTTGGAACAGGGAAAAAGAGAACGAAGGTGGGCAGTGGGAAAGGAACCAAGGCCCGCAGTTCATGCTGCTGGGACAGGGTACTTGTTTCTCCCCTTTCTGTGGGTGCAAAATATCTTCCACATTCTGGAGCAGAAATGTATGATTCACAACTGTTTTTATCATATCCATTTGGTACCCTTTCCCCAAGTGTACAGATGTGTACAATGATTTGGGTGTGTATGTTGGCTTTCTTTAACATTTCTTTACTTTTATTTCCTCTATTTTCCTATTTATTAACAAATTATTTTATACTCTTACAGAAGTGGAGTCTTGCTATGTAGACCAGAGTGGTCTTGAACTCCTGGCCTTAAGTAGTCCTCCCACCTTGGCCTTCTAAAGTGCTGGGATTACAGGCATGAGCCACTGTGCCTGTCTTAATGTAATGTATATTTGTTGTATATGTGTGGATGTTTGTGTGTTTGGGAAGGAGAGGTGGGTGGGGAGAGGATGAGCTGTTTAGGGGACCTGAGCTTGATAACAAAACATTTTATTCCATTGAATAAAGGATATTTATATTATCTATCTATCTATCTATCTATCTATCTATCTATCTATCTGTCTATCTTCTATTTATCTATCCATCTACGTTTTCTGCCGAGATACTGTCTGTATTACTGGCTCACCATTATAGTTTGTTTGAGGGAACTCTATGTTGAAGTCCCAAAATCTGACCCATACCAGTTTCCAGTGGAGCAAGAATCAGTTCTGATGACCTTGTTCTGTCAAATATTAATTGAGAGCTTCTGAGCCAGATATTGTGATAGCTCTCTAAATACTCATTCCAACCTTTTCCCCCTTGCTCCTTTCATAGAAGTTGCAAAGATCACATTTTCAGACTGCCTAGATGCTATGAGTGTCTATGAAATATCATTTAGACCAAGGAAACATTTATAGGAAGCTTTCCTTGAGACTTCTGAGAAGGCCTTTGCTTTTGTGATACAATGGACAACTCCATGCCTTTATTCTACAGTCTTTCTTACCTTTTTCTGCCTAGAATAAAGATATGATGGCTGGAGCTTTAGCAGCCAAGACATGATCATGCAGTAAAGCCAAGAGAATTAGACACTATGGCTCTAATATCCATCACCCAAAAAATTAACATTGGCAACTACCTCTCAGAACTTGTGTTTAAATTCTGTCACTTGGGTTATCTAAGACTTGCAACAGAATGGAACCCCTGAGTAGTATAGGCAGACACTGGGAAAGCAGTGGAAACAGAACATGATTGAGTGTCGGGTTCATGGTTTTGTGGGCAGAGCAACTCTATAGGAGTTGAAGACTTTAAGCTGTGTTCTCCACAGTGATACCTTAAGAGTTCAGCACTCGTTTCCTGCCTGAGGAACCTGGAGCATAGAGATTTTATGAAACATGCCTCTGGCTATTAATGCAGAATCAGTGGCAACTCTAGTGCTAATCCTGCAGGTTGGAGATAAATTATGCTCTTTTTCCACCAGACCGAATATTTACTAAAACAGCATTAATACCTATTTATATTTTCTATCAATATTTCATAAATTTGAAGAGAAACAGCTTGAAATAATTCAGATTATTTCTTTCTCTGTGTGTGCTTTCAGAGGCATCAATTATTGTGGGTATACCTTCAGCATAGCCTAAAGCTGCAATAAATTCTCTAATTCTAACTTGGAAGATTTTAGAAATGCTAATAGGGAGATGCCTATGAATTATTACTCTTGATTTAACACAGCATGCTCCCCTTAAAAGTAAACAAAATCTTTATTCAATTTAAGAATGGGTGATAACCTCTTGGCTTGGGTTGGGGAAGGTGTGAGTGGGAGTTATGGGGGTGGGTGGGTGGACTTATTGTTTTAAATTTGAATTCTCACTGAAAGAACCATATTAATAGTTGAAAAAAGACCTTCAGTACAATATCCTTATATTTTTCTAAATATTTTACATTTTCTAAGTCATCTGATTCTTACAAAAATATTATTTGGCAAGAAGTTTGATTATAACTATTCCCACTTGACAGATGGGAAACCAAGTCATAAAGTATTTTTTTTTTTGATAGACTTGGGTGTGGCTTCCAAGTGTTTCGGGAAGATACAACGCAATTCAAAATTGGTGCAAAAATGGAAATCCATTGGGTGTGTTTCCTACTTTGCTGTCCTTTAAGGTTGGCAATGAAAAAAAATAACTTGACCTACTGCCCTTTATTCCAGTCTTAATAACAAAAATATCTAAAGAATGGAAATGCAGTTAGCCCTCTGTATCTGTGGGGTCTGCATCCAAGGATTCAACCAACTATGGATCAAAAATATTAAAAATAACAATACAACAATAAAAATAATACAAAGAAAAATAATATAGTAAAACAACTATTTACATACCATTTACATTGTTTTAGGTATTATAAGTAATTCAGAGAAGATTTAAGGTTTGTGGGAGGATGTGCATAGATTGTATGCAAATACTATGCCATTTTATATAAAAGACTTAAGCATCCACAATTTCAGTGTTCACGGGGGTTCTGGAACCAATTTCCCATGAATATGAGGGATGGCTGTGTTTGGGAATCTATTTATATTTCATCCACATTGAACTAGGAGAGGTAAGGAAGGGAATGAAGAAAGGAGGGAGAAAGATGAGTTGTAGCAAGTACTGAGCAGCTGTTTTGGGCTGGGAGGGAGTGGGAACTACAATCAATGTACATCATCTCAGAGATTCTGTGAAAGAACTTTGGGAGAGGTGCATTATCTACACCTTACAGGTGGAGAGATAGGTTCAGAGAAGTTAAGTTACTTGCTCGAGGTCATATAGCTAGTGTATCATGGAAGAGTGATCACATCGGGGAATATGTTTTCAGGGGCTGTGATCTTGCCAAGATACTATGGCTGAAAGAAGAGTTTGGTTTAAGTGATAATGTAAAAGAGCTGGGAAACAGATATGTGTGAAAAATCAAAAGTTCTGCCTTCCCAGTAGCTACCAAAAGACAGATTAGAACCATAGTGTTTTATCTTGAACAACTACATTTGAATCCTTTGCATTTCTTGGCATTTATGTATTTACAGTTACATTACTGTTTTTTTTTTTTTAACTCACTTTCATGTTATCTTGTGATTATTCATGTAGTCTTGCAAGAAACTCTAAATTATTTTTAGAAAGTGGGAGTATAAAGAAATAGTTTATATTTTACTAATATGAAAATAGATTATTTGATAATATAATGAGTTCACTTGTGGAGGAGGTGTGGAATTACTGTATACAGCTTATTAAAACAATTGCTATCACTAGTTGCACAACTGTAGAGAAAACTCTAATTAGTTATAAATGAGTCGCTGCTGTTAATATCCAGGTGAAGAAATCAGGAAACCCTCAGCAACATCTGTCTCTACTCCAACATATTCCAGATCCAATTTTTCAAGAATTTTTCTTGTTTGCTGATCTTCTTTTGTGTCTCATATTTCTCTACTTTAAGGTTTAATTTTGTGTGTCATGACTTTTATATCTGTAACTAGATTATTAAAGAGCCTTACCTTGGAAGGGGTATAAATATAAAATGTTTTAAAAATTTGCCTGGGCATGATGGCTCATGCCTGTAATCCCAGCACTTCGGAAAGCTGAGATGGGTGGATCATCTGAGGTCAGGAGTTCAAGACCAGCCTGGCCAACATGGTGAAAACTCTTCTCTACTAAAAAATACAAAAATTAGCCAGGTGTAGTGATACACACCTGTTATCCCAGCTACTCGGGAAGCTGAGGCAGGAGAATCGCTTGAACCCAGGAGGCAGAGGTTGTAGTGAGCTGAGATCGCAGCACTGCACTCCAGCCTGGAAGACAGAGCAAGATTCTATCTCCAAAAAAAAAAAAAGAAAAAAAAGAAAAAAAAAGAAAAAAGTTTTAAAAATTTTGTCCCAATTACAACCCCAAACGGGCTATAGTGAAACTTATTTTTTAGTTCCTTAAAAATTAGTATATATTGAACTATTGTAATTACTTTTTCTGTATTTATATTGTTAATAATCACAACTTTATGATAGAAATATTCTTATTAACCTCATTTGACAGAGGAAGACACTGGAGCACAAGAGGTTTCTTAGCCTGTGAGGGTAAAAAGCTGGAGTGCACCCAGGGGATGCTATGTAACAATTCCTTTTATTGCTATATCCATGTCTCCTGATATTCTATCACCTTCAAGGCATTTTCAGTTGTTAAAAGCATAGTTTGGTTTAAAACTCCAATCTCAAACTTGATTTAAAAATGCTTTTAACAGATTTATAGAGACATAATTCACATAGCATACAATTCATCTATTGAAAATATGCACTTCAATGGTTTTTAGTGTATTCATAGAATTATGTCACAATCATCACAATCTTATTTTAGAATGTTTCATCACTCTAAAAAGAAACCCTGTACCCATTAACCATCATTCCTTAGTCTCCCAAGCGCTAAACAACCACTAATCTACTTTCTGTCTCTCTTGATTTGATTATTCTGTACATTTCGTATACATGGAATATGTGTTTTTTTGGTGACCTCTTTCACTAAACATATTTTCAGAGTTCATCCAGGTCATAGCATGCATCAGTACTTCATTTCTTCTCATTGCCAAATAAAATCCATGTATGAATACACTACATTGTATCTTTTCATTTTTCAGTTGATGGACATTTGAGTTGTTTGCTATGAATACTCATGGACAAGTGTTTGTGTGGATGTATGTTTTCATTTCTCTTGGATATATACCTAAAAGAATTGTAGTGTCAAATGGTATTATACTCCAAAGTGGCTGCACCATTTTATATTATCATCAGCAGTGTACGCAGCTTCTGACTTCTCTACATCCTTACTAACTCTTGTGGTGTTCTTTGTCTTCTTAGTGGGTGTGAAGTGGTATGTCATTGTGGTTTTGATTTGCATTTCCCTGATGTTTAATGGAGTCAAACATCTTTTCATGTGCTTGTTAGCCATCTATGTGTCTCCTTTAGAATCTTTGTCCATTTAAAAACATGTTTTTATTATTGAGTTGTAAGTGTTCTTTATATATGCTGAATACAAGTCCCTTATCAGGTGTGTGTGTGTGTGTGTGTGTGTGTGTGTGTATATATATATATATATAGTTTGCAGATATTATCCTCTGTCAGTTGTCTTTTCATTTTCTTGATGGTTTTTTTTTCTTTTTGAGACAGGGTCTCATTTTGTCACCTAGGCTGGAGTGCAGTGTGCAGTGGCATGATCGTAGCCCACTGCAGCCTCGAGCTTCTGAGCTCAAGGGATCCTCTCATCTCAGCTTCCCAAGTAGCTGGACTACTGGCATGTGCCACCATGCTCAGCTAATTTTTAAAACATTTTTTGTAGACATGAAGTCTTGTTATGTTTTCCAAGCTGACTTTGAACTCCTGGCCTCGAGTGATCCTCCTGCTTTGATCTCCCAACACTCTGGAATTACAGGTGTGAGCCACCATGCTTGACCTTTCCTGAAGCACAAAAGTTTTTATTTAGATGAAGTCCACTTTACTTTTTTTATTTTGTTATTTGCGTTTTTGGTGTTTTATTTAAGAAGCTTTTGTCTAACTCAAGGTCATGAAAATTTCCTCCTGTTGTTTTTCTAAGAGTTCTACAGTTTCACCTCTTATGTTTAGATTTGTCATCAATAGTAATTTTTGTGTGTAGCATAAGCATGTGGTTTGACTTTATTGTTTTGCATGTGGGTATCCAGTTGTATTAGCACCATTTATTGAGAAGACTGTTCTTTTCCCATTTATTTGTCTTGGCTTCCTTGTCAGAATCAGTAGATTACAAATTAAGGGTTTATTTCCATACTGTCGGTTCTAGTCCCTTGACCTCTATGTTCTTGTAAGAGTACTACATTTCCTGATCGATACAGCTTTGTAGTAGGTTTTAAAATTAGTAAGTGTGAGTCTGCCAACTTTGTTCTTTTTCAAGATTGTCTGGCTGTTCTGTGTCCCTTGTATTTTCATATGAATTTTAAGCTAAGCTTGTTCATTTCTGTAAAGAAGCCAGCTCAGATTTTTATAGAGATTGCGCTCAATGCGTAGATTAGCTTTGGGAGTGTGGCTGTCTTAATTCTTCCAATCCACGAACGTAAGATGTCTTTCCATTTATTTAGGTCTTCTTTTACTTCTTTCATGAACATAGGATATCTTTACATTTATTTAAGTTCTTTTTATGTTTTGTAGTTTCCAGAGTGTAACTTTTGTGCTTCTTTTGTTAAATTTATTCTCAAGTGATTTAAACATTATTTTCAATGCTATTTTAAATGGAATTATTTTCTCAATTTTATTTTCAGATTGTTCATAACTTGCTTATTAAAATATAATTATTTTCTTTGTATGTTTGTCTTGTGTCCGGAAACCTTACTGAACTCAGACATTAGTTGGAATCATTTTCCGGTGGATTTACTAAAATTTTCTAAATAAAAAATCATGCCATTTGCAGATAGAGATATTTCTACTCCTTCCTTGCCAATCTTGATGCTTTTTATTTACTTCACTTGCCCAATTGCCCCAATTAGAATTTCAAGTAAAATGTTTAGTAAAAGTGGTGAGTGTAGACATCTGTGTCTTGTTTCTGTTCTTAGGAGGAAGGCATTTGGTCTTTCACATTAAGTATGATATTAGCTGTAAGTGTTTTTCTTAAGTGTTTTTTTTAAATCATGAAAAGATGTTGAATTTTGCCAATTTTTTTTTCTGTGTTTATTAGGATGATTATGTGGCTTTCCTCCTTCATTTTGTTAATAGGGTACATTATATTAAATACTTTGCTAATATTAAAGTATCCTTGAATTCCCAAGACAAATCTCACTTGATTATGATGAATAATCCTTTTAATGTCTAGATGTGGTTTGCTAGTATTTTATTGAGGTTTTTTCATCTGTGTTTATAAGAGCTATTTGTCTGCAGTTTTCTTTTCTTGTGATGTTTGTGTCTGGTTTTAGTATCAGGATATTGTTGACCCCACAGAATAGGCTTAGAAAATGCTTTCTGCTATTCTATTTTTGGGGAAGAGTTTGTGGAGAATTGCTATTATTTCTTATTTAAAAGTGAGGTAGAATTTATCAGTGAAGCCATCTTGTCCTGGGCTTTCCCTTGTGGGAAGATTTAAAATTACTAATTTAATCTCTTTATTTGTTGTAAGTCTATTAGATTTTTGCTTATTCTTGAGTCAGTTTTAATAGTTTATGTCTTTCTAGGAGTTTGTTTCATCTAAATGATCTAACTTGTTGCATACTGTTTTTCATAATATTTCCTCATAATCTTCTTTATTTCTGGAAGGTTAATTAGTTACATCTATTATTTCTGATTCTAGTAATTTGAGTATTTTTTCTTTTTCTTGCTCAGTCTAACTAAATGTTTGACAATTGTGTTGATCCTTTTTAAAAAGTAACTTTTGGTTTTGTTGATTTTTCACTATTGTTTTTCTATTTTCTTTCATTTATATATATTATAATTATTATTTTCTTTCTTCTGCTTACTTTAAGTTTACTTTGCTCCCTTTTCCCCTCAGTTGTTCCCTTTATTATTGAAAGTGGCATATTGAAGATTTCAACCATTATTGTTGAATTGTCTATTTCTCCGGTCAGTCTATCAGTTTTTGCTTTATGTACTTTGAAATCTCTGTTGTTAGGTGCATATGTGTTTCTATTTATCATATCTTCCTAGTGAATTGACCCATTTACCATTGTAAAATTATCTACATTATTTTCAGTAAAATATTTTTGTTTTAAAGTCTATTTTGTCTGGTATTATATAGTCACTCTAACTCTCTTATTGTTCCTGTTTGCTTGCTATACTTTCCCACATTTTTTATTTTAAACCCATTTGTATTTTCAGTTCTAAAGAGTGTCTCCTGGAGGAAGCACAAAGTTGGAACTTGTTTTTATCCTATCTTACTATCTCTGTCTGTTGATTGAATTGTTTAATTCATTCATATTTAATATTATTGTCATTTGTTTGAATTTATGTCTTATATTTAACTGTTTGTTTTCTGTAAATATCCTGTCTTTTTTTTCCTTCCATTTCTCCTTTATTGCTTTCTTTGCATTAAGTTGATATTCTCTAGTTTATCTTTTAAATTTCTTTCATGATTTTAAAATTATATATACCCCATTCCCAAGAATCCCATCTGTATTCTCTCTTTTGGTAGGGCTGCACTATTGGATGTTTAAAAAGACTCCCAACAGTTTTAAACAGAACTTAGTTTTAATTTGGTACTAGGGTTAAGAAGATTTTAGTAGTATAGAATTAAATCAAATCTCGTTCTTAAAATCAATGGAATAGAAAGGATAGATATGTTATTATAAAATAAATTATAACTTTAGTACCAAGTTTAACAAATATGAAAAAATTATGTTCCAGTTATTGAAATGTTACTTAACCATTTGAGCATAACTCTCAAGTTCATTATACTATATAAACCCCCAACTAACATAGAGGATAAAGCAGTGGGTAATTTTCTGTTCACTAAGAACTTATCACAAAATGCCGTTACAAGTCAAACTATTTCTATAAATATAAAACATTTAATTAAAAAATGTTGGACAATGCTATGAGCTGCACTCTGTTCCCCCAGCCCCCACAAATTCATATGTTGAAGTATTAACTCCCAGACCTCAGAATGTGACTGTATATGATTATAGGGTCTTCAAAGAGGTAATTAAGGTTAAACGAGGTTATTGGGGTGGCCTAATCTAATATGACTGGTATCTTTACAAGAAGAGGAGATCAGAACACAGATAGGTACAGAGGAAAAGACCATGTGAAAACACAGAGAAGAGGTGGCCACCCATAAGCTAAGGAGAAAGAGCTCAGAAGAAACCAATCCTGCTGAAACCTTTATCTCAGACCTTTATTCTCTGGAATTGTGAAGAAATAAATTTCTGTTATTTAAGCTACTCAATCTGTGGTATTTTGTTAAAGCAGCCCTAACCAACTAATATAGACTACTTTTCAAGAACACCTCCAATGAATAAAATAGAATACATCCTCCCTCTCTTCCTCTTTTCCTTCTTGGCCTATCTTCTTGGCTGCACCTTCCCAGAGTAGAACTTCCATTGTGCTAAGATGGAGTATGGAGTGAGAAAGTGGGCCATAGCTCGAGTGCCACAGATTCTTGCTGTTCTTATCAAGATCTATTAGATTTTCTTAATAAATGATGGCATATTTGCTATATGCCATTAGGATAATTTCTAGAGATTTTGAAATTGTAAATCCATTGGATAAAATGGAATCCATCCTCCTTCCCTCACTTCCTTCCTTCCCTCAGTGCCTGCCTGCCTCTCTCCCTTCCTCCCTCCCTCCCTCCCTCCCTTCTTTCCTTCCTTCCTTCCTTCCTTCCTTCCTTCCTTCCTTCCTTCCTTCCTTCCTTCCTTCCTTCCTTCCTTCCTTCCTTCCGTCCTTCTTTCCTTCCTTCTTTCTTTCGTTCTTGTTTATTATGGACTCTAGCCTCACCACAGTCACATAACGAGGAAAATAATTTATCCAGCCATTCTTGCTTATAAAATTCTTGAGGGAAATAACTTGTAAAGTTTGGAGATCCAGGAACTTTGAATGTGGAAACCACCAGCCAGTCCTTGGATTCCTAGTGTGAGGTATGACTTGGGGGAGAGGTTTACATTGGTAAGGGTCAGATGAAGTTTTTAAATAATGAAGTGTTTACCTCAAAAATCTTCTGTATTCAGTGCCATGGAGGAGGATAACTTAGTGGAAATTATGCACTTATTGGTTTTAGCTTTTCACATTCTGGATTTGGCCTCAATTTCAAGATTTTAATTATTTTAAATTAATATAGATGATAAACATTATTGAATTTTCTTTTAATACATTTCAATATTAGCCTAAACTAATAACCAAGTGATTATAATTATTGCCTTTTACAAAGAGTGAGTTTTTGTTGTTTATAACTTTATTTAATATTTCCTGTGCCTAGATATAGCTAAAATTTCATTTTATAGATTTTATACATTGCATATCTTACATTAATGATTTGTTTAGCTATCCCCCCACAAATTATTTGTGCTGCTACATCAGAAAATTGAATAATAATTTTTAAATTTTCTTTATTAAAAATAGCTGAAGCAGTTGTTTTGAAACCAGTGGGAAATGAACTATCTAAATCAACATGTTAATCCTGGATGCTTGGGGGAAATATTTCAGAATCAAAAAGTATTAAGAATAATTATTATCTCCTCAAACAGTAGATATTCATTGCATGTGTACGTATATTTCTGTTCAACTCAAAAAATAGAGATTAGGTGCCCCTGTGTTCAAAAACCTGTCTCTGGGCCAGAGATTGCATCAGCTTTTGGTCTACTTGGAGGCGAATGACATGTGACTAAGCTGGTAGGAAGTCTAACAAAGTTGCTTCGGAGAGTTTGGAATAAATACCAGAGCAGAGAATAAATGCAATTTGTTTGAGGTTCCTGGAAATGCACAAGGGAGGTGATATTGATATTAATAATATACATACTTTGTGCAGGAATTAATTGCTTATTCATCCATATTCTTTGTATCTTCATTGTATTATTTGTTTCATTTGGTTTTAGCTTATTTCATTTTTTCATTTTTGCTCATCTGACTAGTTTTAAAGCTTCTTGAGGACAGGGAACTTGTCATAATCATATTTGCTCCAAATACTTGCTATTCTTTTGCACTTAATACCCATTATAGTTGCTAAACAAATGTTTGTTTAATTAAATTTAGCATGCTGTGATGAGAAGATTATGCAGGAGCTCAGAGCTCTAATCTATATAGGTCAAAATATCTTTGATAAGAGGATTTAAGATGAACAGATAATTGCTGGGGAAATAATTAACACTTTTCTTTGAAAAGCATCAGGGCACAGATGGAGATAAGGTCAGAAGTTATGAAAATATTTTTGAGTAGCAAGGGGGATATGGCAGGATATTTTTGTTTATAGATATACAGGGGAAAGAAGGTAAGTGGCACTTGTAACAATTAGTGACTGGAGTAGTTAATTTGTACTCATGAGAATAGATTCCATTTAACCTTTGCTGAGGATTGACTGTAGTGCCCACCTGTGCAGGGCATCATTATGAAGTTTCAATGAATAAAGAAGATTTAGTTTCTGATCTCAAGCATCTTTTCAAAATACATTTATCTTAGAAACATATTATCAACATTATTTCTCTTGCTTCTGTCTTTTCAATTTCTCATTACTAGTGTTGTTGACTCTCCCTACCCAGCATCAAGTATGTTCTGATTCTGAAGGTAATCCCAAGTGAGGCAGAAACATAGCCTCACTTTTAGTATTCAGGAGGATTTGAAAATGAGTCTCAAACCCAGACCTGGGACCCAGAAACTAGGGCCTAGCCATGGGTGCTGGGCCATGTTGCTTCCTTGAATTTTCCCTTAATAGTTAAACGAGAGCTGAGCACTGTTTTGTCACATGACTACTCCATTGCTTTCATCTGGCCTGGCACCTTCCTTCCCCTGGGCCTTTGCCTTGGTCCCCAATATTTTGTCATTCATACTTCTCTGCCTATTTCCTCTGGCCCCAACATCAGCTTGTTTTGTTCCTTCTAATTCCTTTCTCTGAGGGCTAGGGCATTATCCTGGAATCTGAGGCTGCAGGCCCCAGCTCTATAGGAAATGAATAGATCCCCTAGGACCATCTTTGCAGTTCTCCTCCCACATCTTGAGAGTTCTTGCTGTCCTGCTTTTTGAATTTTCCTTTGTTGTGCACTTCATCTGTTAGACTAGTTTACTCAAGAGTAATAGTTTTACTGAATTGTGCCAAGTTTGCTGTACCCCTTGGATTCTAAGCTTTAGACTCTCTAGCTGAACTTCCCTAGCTCTGTAGCTGGAGGTAGTCCAGATTCTATGCTACCCTTACCTCCATTCTTATCCCACCTGGCTTCTCATTTCTTTCTTCCAGCTCCATGTTGCTGAGCTCCTGCATACTTTAAACTCAAGTCCAGATAGGTATTGCCAAATTGATCTTGTATTAAATGATGATTCTAATCCAGTCAGAATAGTTTTCCTACCAAAGATGAGTTTCCATAGATAGATAGGTAGATAGATATGGTTTGGCTGTGTCCCCACCCTAGTATCATCTTGAATTGTAGCTCCCACAATTCCCGCCTGTCGTGGGAGGGACTTGGTGGGAGGTAATTGAATCATGGGGGTAGGTCTTTCCCATACTGTTCTCTTGATAGTGAATAAGTCTTATGAGATCTGATGGTTTTATAAAGGGGAGTTTCCCTGTGCAAGTTCTCTTCTCTTGTCTGCCACCATGTGAGACATGCCTTTCACCTTCTACTGTGATTGTGAGGTCTCCCCAACCACATGGAACTGTGAGTCCATTAAACCTCTTGCTTTTGTAAATTGCCCAGTCTTGTGTGTGTCTTTATCAGCAGCATGAGAATAGACTAATACATGTATATATCCATCTAAAAATTTATCCTGTTTAAATATTAACTTTGTTCCCAAATATAAGTATTTACTTCCATCCATCCATCCATCCATCCATCCATCCATCCATCCATCCATCCATTCCATCCATCCATCCATCCAACAGATATTTAGCAAGAAACTTCTAAATTTAAGCCATCATGCTTAAATGATGATTGGCAAGTTCAAATCATACAAATTCTCTGATTATGAAACTCTGCTGGCTTCAGAAGACAGCATGAGCTCTTTATCTTTTTTGCTATAAAATTATGAGTTATATATTCTACACCATAAGTATAAATTTGAAGCTAAACATATTTTAAGTTGGAGTAATAAAAATACGATCTCAACTCTATTATATGGGATTTTCAATCTAACTGTTATGTGTCAGGTACTTTACATACTTTATGAGATATATTTTATCTTTATCCACAATTTAAGATATGAAAATAAAAAAATGGGAGCTTGAATAAATTAAGTAACGTGCAAAGTCAATTATAAGAAAACAGTGGAGATTATAGCTTAGGTATTTCTAGGTATAAAATCTAGGCTTTTTCATCTCACCATAGCATCTCTTTAAATATTTAATAAAGATTAAAAGCAATATTTCAATTTTTATAATCTGATCCTATTAAAATATTCTGTTTTTTTAAATGGTTGCTTTTTTATTTACCCTAAAAAATCTATCATTATAAGATAATGTTACCATCCAATCCCCAATTCCTTCTAGTGCCACACCCCTCCCAGCATTTGTTTAACATTTAAATGATCAGAAACACAGCTAAAGAAAGAGGTTCTAATGAGTCAAAAGAAAAGGCATTGCTTTGCTTCTGCTCAAGCAGTTTACTTGGGGTGTAGTATCTCAGACTCTCACTCAAATGCTGATAACTAAAGTTGTGACCAAATTCTAACCATGCCATGTGGTTTCCCAGCCCATGACAAAAAGGGGAGAATATGAGAAAGACCTAACTGTAAGAAATAGCAGCTGCTATGTTTTGATGAGAGAAAGGATGGGAAAACCATAAAGGCAGGAAAAGGGACCAAGAAAATATATAAGAGGTCATTGCTAGCTGGATGTAGTGGCTCGCACCTGTAATCCCAGCACTTTTGGAGGCCGAGGCAGGCAGATCACGTGAGGTCAAGAGTTCGAGATCAGCCTGGCCAACGTGGCAAAACCCTGTCTCAACTAAAAATACAAAAATTAGCTGGGCTTGGTGGTACATGCCTGTAGCCCCTGCTACTTGGGAGGCTGAGGCATGAGAATCTCTTGAACCCAGGAAGTGGAGGTTGCAGCGAGCCAAGATCGTGCCACTGCACTCCAGCCTGGGCGACAGAGTGAAACTGTGTCTCAAAAAAAAGAAAGGTCATTTATTGTCGGACACTGTACACTAGACATACCTCAATCAACGAGGCATTATTGTCTGATAATTGTTTCTTTACAACCATTTTGGAAGGAGCTGCTGCATAGGGACATGCATAATGATGACTTTGGGGGACCAAGTAATAGATTAAAATTATTCCAATCTCTCCTTTTTTGGAGGACAGGGAAGTGTGTACTATGTGGGAGAGTGCTGGAATTCAAAATGGTTTTAGAACTTCAAGGAATAAGCTTCTATTATCTGAAAAACTCACTGATTTGAAATATGCATCCAGTGCTACTTCTTACCTGCTTGTTGACGTTGGAAAACTTACTTCACTTCTCTGTGACTATTTGTTTCTCTATAAAATGAGGCTAATTATAAAAAAGAAGGGTTGATTTTGAGGATTAAATTAGATCAAGTGCTAATACAGCTCCCAGCCTATGCTAAGTACTGAAGAAAGAGTTAGCTGTTGTTTTTTAGGTTCTGTCCATTTGCATTTTGCCCACGTTTTTCCTTGGATCCATGGATTTAGGTTTTTGCATTTTATAGTTTAAGAAAATTCATCTGCAGAGATGTGTTTATTAGGGAGTGAGCTTGCAGTGTCTTGAGACCCATCCTTGCCTGAATTCCTCATTACCTTTTACAATTAAACAAGACTTGACTAGATTTCTCATTTCTTTTTCTTGCCCTTTTGCTTCATAGGCACCACACAGGAGCCATGATCTATCTAGTTTAAAGAGTGCTAGGCCAGCCTCTGGAGACCCAGATCTTATTTTGTCTTTGCCAGTAACTCACTGTGGGAACTTAGGCAAGCAGCTCACTTTCTCTGGGCTTTAGTCTGTTACTCATTAATATTGCTGTTGCCTGATTTTATAGTATTTTCTATCAGTCTTTGGAACTATCTAAATGCCTTTGTTCAGATAAGTTTAAATATCTACTTCGCATATTAAGGATAAGGACTCTGGAGTCGGATTGACTAACTCCAACACTTACCATTGTGGTAGACATGTTGCCTAACCTGCCTGTACCTTGGTCTACTTATTTGTAAAATGGGGATAAGAGTAACTACTCCCTAGAGTTGTTATGAGGGTTAAAAAATTACTAGACCATCCTCAATCCAGGATTGAGACCATCCTGGCCGACATGGTGAAACCATGTCTCTACTAAAAATACAAAAAAAAAAAAAAAAAAAAAAAAAAAAAATTAGCTGGGCACCTGCCGTGTTTGAAATCGTCTCTAACATATAGTAAAAAGCCCCATAAGGGATACAGAAATAAATGCATTTCTAAAGCACTGGCACTGTAGTGGAGGAGATGTTCTGTACCCAAAACAAAGCAGAGTATGAGACACATGCAATAGAGGGACATTTGCAAAATCTGTGGAGCACAGAGAAAGGAGCGGTTAATTCAAACTGAAAGGAATAGGGAAGTTTTCGTGAATTAGGTTGACTGTGGTCTGTACATTGAGAAGTGAGCTGGTATCAAGGGAATGGATTCTTGCTAAAAGAAACAAAAAGAGGCAAGGTGAGAAAACACAAAAAGTCACTGATGCGTAGCTCTCCTTTTGCTGGAGTGTTGAGACTAAGTGAGGGTGTGCAGTGGGAGATGAAGTTGGGAGCATGGTCTTGGATTAAATCATGAGGAGGTTTAGGGGTTTGCTCAGGAGTATGGAGTTGACTCTTTTAGCAAGAGGAAACACGGAAGGTTTCCGTGTTTGATCCTGATATGATCCTATGTGTGCGTTAGGAAGAAGACTCAGGTGATTTCATCATGGAGAAATTAGAGGAGAGAGAAACTAGAGTCAGGGAAAGAAGTTAGTTAAGGGGCCTTGGAATAGTCTAGGTAAGAGATTATAAGGGTCTGAACTGGAGAAGTAGTTATGCAGAAGGAGAGAAGGGCTCAGAATTGAGAACTGGGATGGTAGATGCTGTCTTAGAAATCGTGTTACCCGAGCATTGTGCCTTTTCTCCTCGCTATGGCCCCTTCTGTTGACTTTCCCAGGCTCCATGGAGTTCCTCCGTGGTGATCTACCTGTACTCAGTAACCCACATGTGTCTAGGCATGAAAGGGTTAAATGCCAATCATCAGTGAGCTTGGAAGCTGAAAGCTTTTATTCTCACTTGTGTTAAGTGGGAGATATTTTAGAGGCAGAAAATAATCGCACAACAAACAATAGCTTTTCTTTAATGGGGAGAAGCCTCCAAATAGTAATTAATCTGAAAGACTTACTTTTCTTACAGGAAACAAATACATTGGAAGGTGCTTTAAACATTTTTATTATATGTCTGTAATTGATATTGTGTAGCAGGGGTGTGGGGGCATTTTATTATGCACCATCTGAGGTACAGGGAGCATTGTTTTTCGCTATTGTCTATACCTGCGTAATAGCAAATAGGAAAGTGACCATCTAAATCAATAGAAATGACGTTTATAGATAACATCTATGTATTTCAAGGCAGAAATTCTCTTTATATGAAAGAGTGCATTTTAAGCAATTTTAGGTCATGAGGATTCTCTTTAATGAGTTCTACCTGGAGAGCATAACCCTTTTTTTCCCCAGAAAGTGAATTATTTTTGTCTTCATAATGTTCCTGTGATACTTGAAAAAAAATAGTTTATTTCTTAAATTAGAGAATAAAATGGTTTATTCTACTGAGATTTGTACTTTTTCTGATACTACAGATAATATCCATTTAGTTATTCCTTTCAAAAAGTTTGGCTAACAAGTTTAGAAAGTGCCATCTCTTATAAAGCATTGTAGAAAGTGCTCTGATACTTTCTATTGATATATTCTGAGTCTAGCTTCCATGGTAGATTGTTTGCACATGTGGTCAGAAATTTTTCTTCTTCTTATATGCATGCCCCTTTTTCTATGTAAGTTGGCAGCGACTCCCATTCAGAAGTGAATCTATCTCTTTACTCTTTGACTTTGAGCTTGACTACATGACTTGCTTTGGCCAGTGGAACATTAGCACATCTGATGCAAGTAGAGCCTTGGAAAGTACTTACTCTTGGGACCTTGTTCTCCCTTGCTGCTCTTGGTAATCTTGTGTCCAATGAACTTGGGCTACCTGCTGGATGATGAGCAGCATAAGACCAGTTACTTCTTGGGACAACTGCCCTTGCCAAAAGCCAGTCAACCCCGAGACATGTAAACAGCCAGCTGACCATGCATGATTGGGTCCAGCCAACACCCTGTGGACTAGAGGAGCCATTCCAGCTGAGCCTAACCCAAATTGCTAATCCACAGGATTGTGAGCAAATAAGTGTTTTCAGTGCTAACTTTGGGATAGCAAAATGTAGTAGATACAGCTCATAACTCTATTAATTGTATTTTGTTAAATCTAAACTATATTTCTTTTCTTGCATTTTCTTCTTCCAAAACAAACACTGTGGTGGAGGCAACTAGTTCTTCAGTATCCATTTTCTCTTCTTTCCTTTTATTAACCGATACTGTTCCCCATCTCCCACATTTGAATTTTATCTAGGCACATGGCTGTCCAGCTTGAGATTAAATTTTCCAGCTTCTCTTGCAACTAAGGTGTGCTCATGTGACAAAATTTGGCCAATGGGATGTGAGTGGAAGAAATGTGTGCTAAGAAAGTTGCTGGCTCTCCACTCTTTCCCTCTCTCGTTTTCCCTCCCCATTTTTACAGGCTGGGAAATGGAGCCATGTGAGGCCCAGACATGGAAACCATATGTTGAAGATGGCGGAAATAACCCACCAGCTCAGGCCCCAAAGTAACTTTGCAGACCAGAGCCACTTATCCACTTTGGACCACTCACCTACTACTGGTCTGTTATGTGAGAGAAAAACAAACTTCTGTGTTAAGTATGTCACTATATCTTCAGGTCTCTTTGTTATAGCAGCTTGACTCTTACCCTGACTCATAGTTAGCAAATACACAGCAGACACAAGCATATAAACACCCACTGCCTAATACAGCACTTACAACTCAGGAGCTCAACAAATTCTAGATCCATGCATATATTCAGTACCAGTTACTGCCTATTGTCTTAAGCACAGAGTTGCATAGACAATTACATATTTTTTCCTCTCTTTTTTTTTGGCCAGGAGCTGACAAACTAGCTGGAAAAGATAGAAAAAGAAATAATAAAGGGAAATTAAAGGTGGAAAGTACTGTAACAGAGGACTCTGTCAGGGGTGGTAGCCAGAGATAATGAAAGGATTTGGACATCTCTTAAAAGTTTGCTGCAGTGGGATGAAACACAAATCATGAAACAGAGCATCCATTCAATGCACCTGTACAATTACTTTCACAGAATTTGGAAGCCTCCTCTCACTTGTTTCTGGGTCACTGACCTCGAGCTGGGGCTGGGGTAGGGGGTGGCCACTGGCTTACTGTTTCACACTTCAGACACTTCAGACTTCCAACACTAGCTTTTCAAAGGGTTTTGTGTGTCAGGTGTAGGGGTGGCAGTTGAGATGGAGGTTAGGTTTAGAAGGATTACTGACAATCCTGTAATAACTTTTGAAATAGCTTTTCAGATCAATTCCCATTCATTTCCCACTTTACAGAGAAGAGAGGACCACAGAAGGATCAACAGTTATGAGAAAAACGAAGAGGAAAAAACTTCACTCACCACACCTGGAAATGGAACTGAACTCTCTGTTCTCATGTCCCGTTTTCTTTCCCCACCATCTCCGGTGGCTTATTTGTGTGTGTGTGTGTGTGTGTGTGTGTGTGTGTGTTTTCTGTCATCCAGAAACGCTTTCATTTTGTATGGAGAATATACTCAGAAGAAGATGCTAACTGAGAAATCATTACAAAAGTTCAAGAAATCATTACAGAGTATCTTGGGTCTTAACAAAGAGATGCTAAGCATGAAAAAGAAGCTTTTCGAATTGGGAAGTCCTGTCTATTTCATCTCATTGCACCAAGTCTCCTATCATGCTCATTTCCAGTAGTGATACTTCACCTTGAGTTATAATCGTCTTGCTTTTAATGAATGCCTTGCTGATATGTGCCATATGTTTTTAGACTATCTTTCATTTCTAGGTTATAGGGCACATGCCTTTATACAAAGCACTCATCCTCTGCAGGCCTCAGTTTCCTTATCTATAAAATAACTAGGTAATCTCTGAAATCTCCTTTGGGTCCCAAATTCCACAATTTTTATTTCCTTATAAGCATATTGATTAGAGTATGGTGACAACTGTAGCTACAATGACAACAGAATGATGAAACATATTAACATTAGTGTTAATGCAATAATCAGCTGTGTTTTGTTCCATATGGCAATTTATTTCAACAATTAAGCCAAACTCCATCTGTTTTGGCATCAACAATTTTTCAGATGGGTTCCTGAACCACATCTTTGAAAATTATTTTATGTTTCTCAAATATTGCTACCATCAATAAATGACAGCATGGAGTCTTTCTGTTTAAAAAAAAAAAAAAAAAAAAAAAAACTAGTGCCAAAGCCCACCTTATTTGATAAAGGAGTTGTTTTGCTATTTGACCTTATGAATATATTGTACAGTCTAATCAATAGTCCCAGAAAAGGAAAATAAATCTTGGTGTCAGCGTGGAGGGAATGCGCAAGGTGCACTAGTTTCTGGAGCAGGCAAAGCAAGCCTTGACACTGTCAGTAGCAGATTTCTATTTTTCTGACCTGAGGATCCTGGTGGGACAGGATGTGCTTCCATCTGTAATGGAAACAAGACAAATGGTGCATTCCCCACATCCGGCAGGGGCGTCTTTCTTTGGCTTGGTTGAGCTGCATTGACAGAATAGCAATAGGGAACATTTGTCTTTATCTTTATAACACCTGACAAGAGGCATGATTACTGCTGTAAGGGTATCAAAATAAAGAAAAAAATGGGCTGTCCAAGAGCCCTGTTATTTGTCACATTCAGAAATGCTAACCCAGACTAGCAGGGTAGAAATTCCTTGTCAAATGGCCTCTAAAAATTATTATTTTCCTTCCCAACACAATATATGAAGCGCATGGATCTCACCTATGCTGTCTTTTTTCCTCTTGATGTACAAGTTGGGGGCAGTCTTCTCTGGAGACCAGGCTGTGCTTTTGCAGACTGAAAGTTGCCTCCATGTGGTTCATTGCATGCACCAACCTGACAATACATACACCACTCCCTGCTTGTGCAGGAAATACAGAAAATCGCTAGCTGTCAGTTTATTAACAAATATTGAATGTATACAGCAAAAATTCGATTTATTTTGCAGCAAGTGTTAGGATGTCTCCAGGCAAATTAAAGCCAGATCTGACTTCGTTCAACCCCTTTATTTATTTTCCCATTCCTTGTTTTTCTAATTAGGCAGGCTTTCTTCTGCTTTACAAACACCCTCTCTGCCTAAATCATTGCAGGTTTATTGAATCTTGAACACAATAGGCTTACACCATTCATATTAATACCATGATAGGAAGGTATAATCCATTCCTCCGCATATAGGCTCCAAATCTCTCCAAAGTCATACTAAATGCCTTTATGACATAGCATACATTTTCTGCTCTGGCTTGTGGGGACCTGCATGTGCTATAGACAATGATTTTCCCAAAGAACTTGTGAAGAGTAGATGGTCTATGTAGTGTTTGCTTTGAAAGGCCACCTCCTTTAGTATATAGCACCAAAGTAGTATCTCTTTTTTTTTTTTTTTTTGCTTCAAAGTGTTCTCTTTCAGTAGGCCTTTGCAAAAGAGGGCACTTGCTCACAATTCCTCATGAAGAGCAATTCAAGAATCAAATCAATGGCCTAAGTCTTGTTCAGAATTCAACATTTTATTTGGATTTGACATTCTTCTGTAGGGTTTAGAGCAGTGGTTCTTAACTTTGGTTTCCTATTAGAATCATCTGAGGAGCTTAAGAATATATTGATGCCCAAGTGCTTTTCCAGCCTAATTAAAGCAGAATCTCTGGGGGTGGGACCAGGGCATTGACATTTTTAAACAGCCCCCCAGGTGATTCTAATGGGCATGAAAGCCAGTGGTTTACAAGGTTCTTTTTATCAGAATATATCCAAAGAATTCTTTTCTTATTTATGTACTCATTCATTCCTTCAATAAATATTTAAATGAGTATTATCCTTCAGGAAAGGGACCATACACCATGGGGGATTAAAAGCTATAAAAAGGAACTTCTATGTTCTCAAAGTAACTGTCAAGTTAATAGAGGCCACAAGGTTTTCGTTCACTCTGCACATATTTATTGAGTCCTACTAAGTGCTGTGAGCACTGAGGAGTCAGCAGTGAACAAGACAGACAAGTTCCCTGCTGTCATTGAGCTTACAGTCAAGTAAACAAATTTAATAAACCACAAATAAGATAGGTACTGATGATGCGTGTTATAAAAACACGAATACAGAAGTAATGTGATTGAGAGTAGCTGGGACAGGAAAGGAGTTCTGGGATGCTTCTCTGAGCCCTGAATCTGAATAATGCAAAGGAAGTAAATAATGCAAAAATCAAGTGAAGATCTTGAGGGAGCAAGTCCTGGGCAGTACAAGTGAACAACTGCCAGGAGCAGAAAGAAGCCAAAGTCCTCAGATGAGGTGGAAAGTCAGAGACGAGGTCAGACAGGAAGACAGAGGTTAAAAATTCTGCATACAGATAATCTTGACAAATAGAAAAAAGCAGATAAGAGTTGGAGATGCAAATTAATGGTTGTGAGCATTTAAAAATGTAAGGCATTGCTTTGGTTGGGGCATTCACTGGGTGTTCATGGGAAAAGTGGCTTTGAATTGTATCTTGGAGGAGGGTACCTGAGAAGCTGGAGGGGAGGGCATTTTAAGTAGTGGGATCATTTTCTGCAAAAACATCCCAAATGCCAAAACCAGAACCTCACATCAAGAAGAAATGCAACAATATTTGGTGAATTAATAAACAGAAGTTCCATTTGATGTGTGAAGAGGTATTATAGAGATATGTGCAAGGTGTGGATGACTCTTTTCTTGGATGGAGTCAAGAAACGTTCCAGACAATGTGGCATTATAGGTTGACTTTGAAGGATGTGTACTGTTTCTTTAGGGGGTGATATGGTTTGGCTGTGTCCCCACCTAATTCTCATCTTGCATTGTAGTTCCCATAATTCCCATCCATCATGGGAGGGACCAGGTGGAGATAATTGAATCACAGGAGTGGCTCCCTGATCTTGTTCTCGTGATAGTAACTGCTCATGAGATCTGATTGTTTTATAAGGGGCTTCCCTCTTCGCTCAGCTCTCGTTCTTCTTCCTGGTGCCGCCATGTGAAGAAGGATATGTTCGCTTCTCCTTTTGCCATGATTGTAAGTTTCCTGAGGCCTCTCCAGCCCTGTGGAAATGTAAGTCAATTAAACCTCTTTCCTTTATAAATCACCCAGTCTCGGGTATGTTCTTATAGCAGTGTCAGAACAGACTAATATAGGAGGAGAAGTTGGGGAGGCATTTGGCCTCAGTGCCCAACAAACCTGGCAGGAGCAGGAGAACCAGGTCATGGAAGACAGAGAGAAGGATTGATACAGTGACGAATAGCATCAAACGTTGATGAGAACCTGAGGCAGTCAAGCATGATTGAGGCTTGGGAGACATTTCCATGTGTTGGTGCTAGTGGAAAATGGATCAAAGAATGAAGCAGCCTGCTGAGTCACAAGTGGAGACTAGAATGTAGTTACTCAAGAATCTGGCAAGTCATGTGTGGATGAAGATGAGTTAGCAAATTGAGAGAGGTTGGTTTTATTTTTTAATGAAGTCAGGTCACTTCTTAATAGACTAAGGAGAAAGAGCAAACAGAAGGGGCAAGGATAAATCTAGAAGAGGGCACAACTGATGCAGTATGGTCCTGGAAGATACAGGAAGGAGGGAATTAAGAGGACAGAGAGAAGGAGAGTTTGCCATGAAGAGAACTCATTCTTCCCCAGAGACTAGATGTCAGCAGGAGAGGATGGGAAGCTCACTTTCATGTGGAACCCAATACAGGTACTGATGCATCATGATACTGTCATGGAAGATAATATTGTTCTAGCCACTGCGTCTTTATTGATAACCAAATTGAATCCTGTTAGCTTGCTTTATGTTGGATAGCAGTCAAAAAAGGGGGCAACTGGGAGCTATCCTTTATGAGGAATGTTCAGGAAAAAAATGACTACCCAATTATTAGTAAACACAAGATTTTTGTGATGAAATTTTCTGCCTAACTCAGAACTTACCATAAAACTTATGCTTCCACCATTGTTAAAAGTGATTGAATTTTTCTTGCTTTTTTACTTTAGTGAGAATGATAAACTGAAAAAAATTGTTTTGAAAATATTTAAATGACACAGAAGTTCCCTCTAAATTTTAATTATTATCCCCAGTTGCAGAGGTAGATTCAGATAGTGTAAAGGATTGGTATGAATGCGTATGAACCTTTGAATGTCTCTGGACACAGCCTTTTTGCAAAACATTTCAATTCCAGTTGTAGCAAAAGTATTTAGTAAATTGGATACTCTGTTTATTTAGGCCTTTACTTATTTTTGACTCTAAAAATTATATCTGGACATTTATAGGAATTAGGAAATGGAAGATTAGAATAATGAGTGAATTTTGTGGATTAAAGTTTTGCTTATGAATTTTGTATTGGGTGGATAATCTTTCTATTCTGCCATCAGCCAAAGAAATAGGTTGTCTCTGAATATAACTATTATATTATCAGCCATAATAGTTTTTCCTCAAGGGCAATTTCTCAAACAAATGATTTCAAAATCAATAAACACCCGGTAGCCTCCTGTTTCAGAATTTACTTATTCATGAGATGCTTATCTCTCTGTAAATTCCCAGGAAGAATTCTTATTGCTTAATCCCACCATATTGGATTGAATGCTTATCAGCTCAAAATTAGTTCTTATTAAATTTTCTTGGCAACTTTGTAACTGTCTCAGGGGTTTCTCCCCTAGAGAGTTGTTCTGACTTTTAAATCTTACATGAGTAGGAACTCATTGTAACATCTTAAAAATTATTAAACATTGGCCTGCCCATTTGCAGTGAGTCCCATTGTGATGTTATTGGGACAAAGGCCATATGCCCACAAACAGTGATTTTTAAAGAGACTATTTTGTAAGGCTGCATGTTTTCATTATTAGCCACTAACAGTCTCCATCACTGACAGGTAGTGACAAATTGAAAGCTGACGCACGGTAGAGCCTAGCGCAGGTGCCTTCTCATTTTTCACCTTGAAGGCTATTTCTGCTGTCCTTTTGTCAGACCACGGCATCATTAGTAGCTTCTCTCCCAATCTAGGGATGTGATCTGGTGTCTACGGAATTATTTTACATGACCAGGGAACTGAAGAGTGATGGTCTGCTTTTACTGCCTGATTGTAGGAGAAGATGCCTGCTCAAGATAGCTAGAGCCTCAGAAATAATGCTCTGCTGTGGGCTCATTTGAATAATCTCTCTACTCATTAAACACAGCTGCAAGGCAAGAGGCAGCAGAGTTCAAAAGGCAAGCCAAGGGAATATATTAGTAATAGAATTATAGTTTAAGCCTTTAGGCATGTTTCCCCAATATTTTTGTTCTTCATTAATTACAACAAGAACACTTTTGTCACTTACTAAAAAAAGAAAAAAGGTTAGAGGAATATTTTGACTAAGAAACATAAGTAAAATGTATATATTTTATAAAAGTGTTAGGTATGCTGCAATTAAATTTTAAGAAAAACTCTGGAAGTTATCCAACGAGTCATTTCCTCATTGTACAATTTAAATCCCTGGTGATCTGGAATTAGAAACGTCGGCATGATTTAGCTTCATGAGTCACTTTACCCTAGGCATAGTACATGGATGTCCTCACACAGTCCTCCCAAGCTCTCTCTCTCTCTCTCTGTGTGTGTGTGTGTGTGTGTGTGTGAGTGTGAGAGAGAGAGAGACAGAATTTGTTGTTCTGTTTAGTGCTTTCTGGTCTAAATCTCAGAGTGCCTCTTACCCTCACCCACTCAGAACATCAAATTTATTATAGGACTAGAAAATATTCAATGGGAATAGAAATAAAAGGTAGAAACAAAAAGCAAAGATTTCCTTTTGAGGGCCTTATGGGCAATATTTCTCCTCCTCCCTGTCTTTGAGGTTCAGGGTCACTTTGGGTTCCTCTTGAGTTGTAGGCTCTAAGGGCATAATATTGTCCCGGATCTATCTCTACCCCTTAATCTTGTCCACCACACCATCTTGTGTGAATGACTCACCAACACATTTTAAGATATTAAAATGTATTTAAATTCTGAATGGATTAACTTTGAATCCAATTCTGTATACTCTCTTGGGTTGCGAATTGAATTGAATTGAGTTTTATTACCCCAGGGACTCGTGTCCTCTTCCAATATAAAAGCAAATGGCATTTGCTTTGTCACATCGTTTCTATAGGGAATTTAAGGATAAATTTAAGGATAAAATTCTATAGGAAATTTAAGTCCAAGACTGGACAATTCCTTTGTTTCTCCTCTTCTCACACACCTACCTAAATTGACAGATAGTGAGGGTAAGCGTACCACAACTAGAGATTGCGGCATAATTCCAGTTCTCTGTTTGCATCTTTCTTTATTACATTCTTTCTAAAGCCTGATGGCAAAATATTGACCCAAAGTAAATCCTGTACTTTGAAATCAAACTACTGGAGAGATTTTTTTTTTTAATTTTTCAATACATCTTATACATTCAGCATTGTGTGAATAAAGAATTCCTCTCAGGTGAATTTTCCAGATAATTGAATATTACCACTTTCATGGCAAGGTTTGAAGAAGAATAAACCAATAGCTTGTTACTTTGTTTTGGGTTTAAACTCTACCTACCTATCTACCTGACTTTGTATTTGTGAGATAATAGGTAAGAAGTGAGTATGGTAGATTGAAAAACGTGCCTTCAAAGATCTTCATGTCCTAATCACTAGATCCTGTGAATGTTACCTTATATGGGCAAAAAAGGCCCTTGTGAATAAGATTAAATTAAGACTCGAGATGGAGAGATTGTCCTGGATTAGTCTCTGGGGTTCCAAGGAGCCTTATAAGGATACATACAATCCTAGGTGTCTATAACAGGAAGGCAGTGGGAAATTTGACACATACAATGAAGATGGTGATCACATACAATGAAGATGGTGATATGACAATGGAACAGAGAAAGATTTCAAGACACTGGCCTTGAAGATTTGGGGTGATGTAGCCACAAACCAAGGAATGCTTGCAACCAGAAGTTGCAAGAGTCAGGGAACAAACTCTCTCCTAGAACTTCTGAAGGAAGCGTGGCCCTGATGACACCTTGATTTTGGTCCAGTGATACTGACTTTGGATTTGTGACCTCCAGAACTATGAAAGAATAAGTTTGTGCTGTTTTAAACCACCAAGAGTGTAGTAATTTGTTATGGTGGCAATAGGAAATTAACACAATAAGGCACTCATAATATTCTAACTTTGGGGCTCACCAGCCAGGCAAATGAAACTACACAATGTTTAAAAATTCTATTTTTGCGAAAATCCGGGGGGCGGAGCAAGATGGCCGAATAGGAGCAGCTCCAGTCTTCAACTCCCAGCGCCAGCGACACAGAAGACCGGTGATTTCGGCATTTTCAACTGAGGTACTGGGTTCATCTCACTGGGGAGTGCCGGACGATCGGTACTGGTCAGCTGCTGCAGCCCGACCAGCGAGAGCTGAAGCAGGGCGAGGCATTGCCTCACCTGAGAAGCGCAAGGGGGAAGGGAATCCCTTTTCCTAGCCAGGGGAACTGAGACACACAACACCTGGAGAATCGGGTAACTCCCACCCCAATACTGCGCTTTGAGCAAACAGGCACACCAGGAGATCATATCCCACACCTGGCCGGGAGGGTCCCACACCCACGGAGCCTCCCTCATTGCTATTACAGCAGTCTGTGATCTACCGGCAAGGCAGCAGCGAGGCTGGGGGAGGGGCGCCCGCCATTGCTGAGGCTTAAGTAGGTAAACAAAGCTGCTGGGAAGCTCCAACTGGGTGGAGCTCACAGCAGCTCAAGGAAACCTGCCTGTCTCTGTAGACTCCACCTCTGGGGGCAGGGCACAGAAAACAATAACAAAGCAGCAGACACCTCTGCAGACGCAAACGACTCTGTCTGACAGCTTTGAAGAGAGCAGTGGATCTCCCAACACGGAGGTTGAGATCTGAGAAGGGACAGACTCCCTGCTCAAGCGGGTCCCTGACCCCTGAGTAGCCTAACTGGGAGACATCCCCCACTAGGGGCAGTCTGACACCCCACACCTCACAGGGTGGAGTACACCCCTGAGAGGAAGCTTCCAAAGCAAGAATCAGACAGGTACACTTGCTGTTCAGAAATATTCTATCTTCTGCAGCCTCTGCTGCTGTTACCCAGGCAAACAGGGTCTGGAGTGGACCTCAAGCAATCTCCAACAGACCTACAGCTGAGGGTCCTGACTGTTAGAAGGAAAACTATCAAACAGGAAGGACACCTACACCAAAACCCCATCAGTACATCACCATCATCAAAGACCAGAGGCAGATAAAACCACAAAGATGGGGAAAAAGCAGGGCAGAAAAGCTGGAAATTCAAAAAACAAGAGCGCATCTCCCCCGGCAAAGGAGCGCAGCTCATCGCCAGCAACGGATCAAAGCTGGACGGAGAATGACTTTGACGAGATGAGAGAAGAAGGCTTCAGTCCATCAAATTTCTCAGAGCTAAAGGAGGAATTACATACCCAGCGCAAAGAAACTAAAAATCTTGAAAAAAAAGTGGAAGAATTGACGGCTAGACTAATTAATGCAGAGAAGGTCATAAACGAAATGAAAGAGATGAAAACCATGACACGAGAAATATGTGACAAATGCACAAGCTTCAGTAACTGACTCGATCAACTGGAAGAAAGAGTATCAGCAATTGAGGATCAAATGAATGAAATGAAGCGAGAAGAGAAACCAAAAGAAAAAAGAAGAAAAAGAAATGAACAAAGCCTGCAAGAAGTATGGGATTATGTAAAAAGACCAAATCTACGTCTGATTGGGGTGCCTGAAAGTGAGGGGGAAAATGGAACCAAGTTGGAAAACACTCTTCAGGATATCATCCAGGAGAACTTCCCCAACCTAGTAGGGCAGGCCAACATTCAAATCCAGGAAATACAGAGAACGCCACAAAGATACTCCTCGAGAAGAGCAACTCCAAGACACATAATTGCCAGATTCACCAAAGTTGAAATGAAGGAAAAAATCTTAAGGGCAGCCAGAGAGAAAGGTCGGGTTACCCACAAAGGGAAGCCCATCAGACTCACAGCAGATCTCTCGGCAGAAACTCTCCAAGCCAGAAGAGAGTGGGGGCCAATATTCAACATTCTTAAAGAAAAGAATTTTAAACCCAGAATTTCATATCCAGCCAAAGTAAGTTTCATAAGTGAAGGAGAAATAAAATCCTTTACAGATAAGCAAATGCTTAGAGATTTTGTCACCACTAGGCCTGCCTTACAAGAGACCCTGAAGGAAGCACTCAACATGGAAAGGAACAACCGGTACCAGCCATCTCAAAAACATGCCAAAATGTAAAGACCATCGAGGCTAGGAAGAAACTGCATCAACTAATGAGCAAAATAACCAGTTAATATCATAATGGCAGGATCAAGTTCACACATAACAATCTTAACCTTAAATGTAAATGGACTAAATGCTCCAATTAAAAGACACAGACTGGCAAACTGGATAAAGAGTCAAGACCCATCAGTCTGCTGTATTCAGGAGACCCATCTCACACGCAGAGACATACATAGGCTCAAAATAAAGGGATGGAGGAAGATTTACCAAGCAAATGGAGAACAAAAAAAAGCGGGGGTTGCAATACTAGTCTCTGATAAAACAGACTTTAAACCATCAAAGATCAAAAGAGACAAAGAAGGCCATTACATAATGGTAAAGGGATCAATTCAACAGGAAGAGCTAACTATCCTAAATATATATGCACCCAATACAGGAGCACCCAGATTCATAAAGCAAGTCCTTAGAGACTTACAAAGAGACTTAGACTCCCATACAATAATAATGGGAGACTTCAACACTCCATTGTCAACATTAGACAGATCAACGAGACAGAAAGTTAACAAGGATATCCAGGAATTGAACTCATCTCTGCAGCAAGCAGACCTAATAGACATCTATAGAACTCTCCACCCCAAATCAACAGAATATACATTCTTCTCAGCACCACATCGTACTTATTCCAAAATTGACCACATAATTGGAAGTAAAGCACTCCTCAGCAAATGTACAAGAACAGAAATTATAACAAACTGTCTCTCAGACCACAGTGCAATCAAACTACAACTCAGGACTAAGAAACTCAATCAAAACCGCTCAACTACATGGAAACTGAACAACCTGCTCCTGAATGACTACTGGGTACATAACGAAATGAAGGCAGAAATAAAGATGTTTTTTGAAACCAATGAGAACAAAGATACAACATACCAGAATCTCTGGGACACATTTAAAGCAGTGTGTAGAGGGAAATTTATAGCACTAAATGCCCACAAGAGAAAGCAGGAAAGATCTAAAATTGACACTCTAACATCGCAATTAAAAGAACTAGAGAAGCAAGAGCAAACACATTCGAAAGCTAGCAGAAGGCTAGAAATAACTAAGATCAGAGCAGAACTGAAGGAGATAGAGACACAAAAAACCCTCCAAAAAATCAATGAATCCAGGAGTTGGTTTTTTGAAAAGATCAACAAAATTGACAGACCACTAGCAAGACTAATAAAGAAGAAAAGAGAGAAGAATCAAATCGACGCAATTAAAAATGAAAAAGGGGATATCACCACCAACCCCACAGAAATACAAACTACCATCAGAGAATACTATAAACACCTCTACGCAAATAAACTGGAAAATCTAGAAGAAATGGATAATTTCCTGGACACTTACACTCTTCCAAGACTAAACCAGGAAGAAGTTGAATCCCTGAATAGACCAATAGCAGGCTCTGAAATCGAGGCAACAATTAATAGCCTACCAACCAAAAAAAGTCCAGGACCAGATGGATTCACAGCTGAATTCTACCAGAGGTACAAGGAGGAGTTGGTACCATTCCTTCTGAAACTATTCCAATCAATAGAAAAAGAGGGAATCCTCCCTAACTCATTTTATGAGGCCAACATCATCCTGATACCAAAGCCTGGCAGAGATACAACAAAAAAAGAGAATTTTAGACCAATATCCCTGATGAACATCGATGCAAAAATCCTCAATAAAATACTGGCAAACCGGATTCAGCAACACATCAAAAAGCTTATCCACCATGATCAAGTGGGCTTCATCCCTGGGATGCAAGGCTGGTTCAACATTCGCAAATCAATAAACATAATCCAGCATATAAACAGAACCAAAGACAAGAACCACATGATTATTTCAATAGATGCAGAAAAGGCTTTTGACAAAATTCAACAGCCCTTCATGCTAAAAACGCTCAATAAATTCGGTATTGATGGAACGTACCTCAAAATAATAAGAGCTATTTATGACAAACCCACAGCCAATATCATACTGAATGGGCAAAAACTGGAAAAATTCCCTTTGAAAACTGGCACAAGACAGGGATGCCCTCTCTCACCACTCCTATTCAACATAGTGTTGGAAGTTCTGGCTAGGGCAATCAGGCAAGAGAAAGAAATCAAGGGTATTCAGTTAGGAAAAGAAGAAGTCAAATTGTCCCTCTTTGCAGATGACATGATTGTATATTTAGAAAACCCCATTGTCTCAGCCCAAAATCTCCTTAAGCTGATAAGCAACTTCAGCAAAGTCTCAGGATACAAAATTAATGTGCAAAAATCACAAGCATTCTTATACACTAGTAACAGACAAACAGAGAGCCAAATCATGAATGAACTTCCATTCACAATTGCTTCAAAGAGAATAAAATACCTAGGAATCCAACTTACAAGGGATGTAAAGGACCTCTTCAAGGAGAACTACAAACCACTGCTCAGTGAAATAAAAGAGGACACAAACAAATGGAAGAACATACCATGCTCATGGATAGGAAGAATCAATATCGTGAAAATGGCCATACTGCCCAAGGTAATTTATAGATTCAATGCCATCCCCATCAAGCTACCAATGAGTTTCTTCACAGAATTGGAAAAAACTGCTTTAAAGTTCATATGGAACCAAAAAAGAGCCCGCATCTCCAAGACAATCCTAAGTCAAAAGAACAAAGCTGGAGGCATCACGCTACCTGACTTCAAACTATACTACAAGGCTACAGTAACCAAAACAGCATGGTACTGGTACCAAAACAGAGATATAGACCAATGGAACAGAACAGAGTCCTCAGAAATAATACCACACATCTACAGCCATCTGATCTTTGACAAACCTGAGAGAAAGAAGAAATGGGGAAAGGATTCCCTATTTAATAAATGGTGCTGGGAAAATTGGCTAGCCATAAGTAGAAAGCTGAAACTGGATCCTTTCCTTACTCCTTATACGAAAATTAATTCAAGATGGATTAGAGACTTAAATGTTAGACCTAATACCATAAAAATCCTAGAGGAAAATCTAGGTAGTACCATTCAGGACATAGGCATGGGCAAAGACTTCATGTCTAAAACACCAAAAGCAACGGCAGCAAAAGCCAAAATTGACAAATGGGATCTCATTAAACTAAAGAGCTTCTGCACAGCAAAAGAAACTACCATCAGAGTGAACAGGCAACCTACAGAATGGGAGAAAATTTTTGCAATCTACTCATCTGACAAAGGGCTAATATCCAGAACCTACAAAGAACTCCAACAAATTTACAAGAAAAAAACAAACAACCCCATCAAAAAGTGGGCAAAGGATATGAATAGACATTTCTCAAAAGAAGACATTCATACAGCCAACAAACACATGAAAAAATGCTCATCATCACTGGCCATCAGAGAAATGCAAATCAAAACCACAATGAGATACCATCTCACACCAGTTAGAATGGCGATCATTCAAAAGTCAGGAAACAACAGGTGCTGGAGAGGATGTGGAGAAATAGGAACACTTTTACACTGTTGGTGGGATTGTAAACTAGTTCAACCATTATGGAAAACAGTATGGCGATTCCTCAAGGATCTAGAACTAGATGTACCATATGACCCAGCCATCCCATTACTGGGTATATACCCAAAGGATTATAAATTATGCTGCTATAAAGACACATGCACACGTATGTTTATTGCAGCACTATTCACAATAGCAAAGACTTGGAATCAACCCAAATGTCCATCAGTGACAGATTGGATTAAGAAAATGTGGCATATATACACCATGGAATACTATGCAGCCATAAAAAAGGATGAGTTTGTGTCCTTTGTAGGGACATGGATGCAGCTGGAATCCATCATTCTTAGCAAACTATCACAAGAACAGAAAACCAAACACCGCATGTTCTCACTCATAGGTGGGAACTGAACAATGAGATCACTTGGACTCGGGAAGGGGAACATCACACACCGGGGCCTATCATGGGGAGGGGGGCGGGGGGAGGGATTGCATTGGGAGTTATACCTGATGTAAATGACGAGTTGATGGGTGCAGCACACCAACAAGGCACAAGTATACATATGTAACAAACCTGCACGTTATGCACATGTACCCTACAACTTACAGTATAATAATAATAAATAAATTAAAAAAAAAAAACTGCACATTAAAAAAAAAAAAAAAAATTCTATTTTTGCAAATGATCGAGTAGTTGAAGCATAGCCCAATGTATCCATTTCAATTCAGTGTTTATCAACCAAAAAATTTAAAAGGGAAAAGAAGCCTACTGATTTGATGGCTATACAACGAAAGGAAAATAGAGACAAGGTACTCATTAACTCATTTGTTCCTCTTATTTCTGACCTAAAAGTACCACTTCTTACAACCTAGATGTTTTTCTCAGAAAGAAAGTAGATAGCAATGGTTGTGATACAAATGAATCTTTTTTGGACCGGGATTTGGCTGCTGCTGTGTTCCCATTTTCAGTTGGTTGCCACATTCTTATACAGGAAGTCATGAGAAGTCAACTTGAGTCTCAGAGTATCAGGTGACTCCAGTAAGATGCACATCACCACATTCCTATCTCTGCCTGGGACTCTGACCTCTGACCTTTGGTCCCCAGTGAATAAAAGCAGCTCTGATTTTTTTAAAAAAATTGATTTATTTCCTTCTTTATTTTCCAGCTATATTGAGGTATAATTGACAAATGCAAATGTATATACTAGATATACAACATGATGCTTTGAGAGAGAGAGATATATATATATGCTGAGAAATTATAATCACTATCAAGCTCATTAACATATTCACCACCTCACCTAGTTACCTTTTTTGTGGTGAGAACTTTTAAGATCTACTCTTAGGAAATTTTAGGTATCTGATATAGTATTATTAACCATAGTCATCATGCTATACATTAGATCTCCAGAAGTTATTATGTTTAATGTAAACATTGTACACTTTGACCAACATCTTTTTATTGTCTCCATGCTCCCCAAACCCTACCAACCACCATTCTGCTCTCTGCCTCTATGAGTTCTACTTTTTTACATTCCACATATAAGTGAAATCATGTGATATTTGTCTTTCTGTGCCTGGCTTATTTCACTTAGAATAATGTCCTCCAGGTTATCCATATTGTTGTAAATGGCAAGTTTTTTTCTTCTTTAAGACTGAATAATATTTAATTGTATATATGATATATACTATATTTTTTTAAATCCAGTCATCTGTTGATGAACACTTAGGCTGATTCTATATCTTGGATATTGTGAATAATGCTGCAATAAATATGAGAATGCAGATACATCTTCAAGATACCGATTTTATTTCCATTGAATATATTTACTCAGTAGTGGGATGTCTGAATGATACGGTAGTTTGAGTTTAGTTTTTTGAGAAACCTCCATACTATTTTTCATAATGACTGTACTAATTTGCATTCCCACCAACAGTGTACAAGGGTGCCCCTTTATCCACATCCTCACCAACACTTATCTTTTATTTATTTATTTTTTTGATAACAGCCATTCTAACAGGTGTGAGGTGATATCTCACTGTGGTTTTAATTTGCATCTCCCTAATGATTAGTGATGAGTATTTTTCAAATACCTGTTGTCCACTTTTATGTCTTCTTTAGAAAAATGTCTATTCAGATTCTTTGTCCATTTTAAAATTGAGTTATTTTATTACCATTGAGTTGTTTGAACTCTGTATATATTTTTAGATATTAACCCCTTAAAGGATGTATTATAGTTATTGTAAATGGGATTGTTTTCTTGATTTTTCTAATTGCTCTTGCTAGTGTATAGACAATGAATTTTTATATGTTGATTTTGTTGTGCCCTGCAACTTTATTGAATTTTGTTTATTATTTCTGATAGGTTTCTTTTTGGTGAAGCTTTTAGGTTTTGCTATAAAGAAGACAATGTAACCTGTAAACAGAAATAATTTTACTTCTTCATTTACAATTTTGATGTGTTTTATTTCTTTTTCTTGACTAATTGCTTTAGCTAGGACTTCCAGTTCTGTGTTGAGTAGAAGTGACAAGAGTAGGTATACTTTTCTTGTTTCTGATCTTAGAGAAAAAGGTTTAAGCTTTTCACCATTGAGTATAATGTTAGCTGTTAGCTTGTCATATATGGCCTTTATTATGTTGAGGTATATTCCTTCTATTCCTAATTTGTTGAGAGATTTCATCATGAAAGAGTGTTGAGTTTTATCAAATGCTTTTTCTGCATCTATTGAGATTGCCATATGGCTTTTATCCTTCCTTTTGGTTAATTTGTTATATTTATTTTTGTATGTTGAACCATCCTTATATCTCAGGGATAAATCCCACTTGTTCATGTTGTCTGATCTTGTTGTACTGTTTAATTTTGTTTGTTAGTATTTTGTAGAGGATTTTTGCTGCTATATTTATCATAGATGTTGGCCTGTAACTTTCTTTTCATACAGTGTCCTTATCTAGCTTTGGTATCAAGGTAATGCTGGCCTGGTATGATGGTTTTGAAAGGGTTCCCTAATTTTTTGAAAGTTTCAGAAGCATAGCTGCTAAGTCTTATTTAAATGTCTGGTAGAATTCACCACTGAAGCCGTCAAGTCCAGAGCTTTTCTTTGTGGTGAGGGTTTTGATTACTGACTTAATCTTACTCATTTTTGGTTTGTTAATATTTTCTTTTTATTCATTATTCTATATTGTTAGGCTCTTTTTTCTAAATGTGTTCACTCCTTCTAGGTTATCTAATTTTTTGCCATATGATTGCTTATAGTAATCTCTTATGATCTTACAAAGATCAGACAACATGAACAAGTGTAATTTTTTTTTCCTGTGGTATCATTTGTAATGTTTGCTCTTTTATTTGTAGTTTATTTCTTTGAGTCTTCTTTCATTTTTTCTTATTTAGTCTAGCTAAGAGTTTGTCCATTTTATCTTTTAAAAAAAACAATTTATAGTTTCATTGGTCCTCCTATTTTTTTCTATTGTCTATTTTATTTATTTCTGCTCTGAATTTTATCATTCCCTTCCTTCTGCTAACTCAGGTTTAGTTTATTTGTCTTTCTCTAGTTTGTTGAGGTGTATTTACATTTTTATTCGTCTTAAGTTTTTTTTTTTTTTTCTTTTTGTTTCTTCTTTGACCTAGGAGTTTAGGAGTGTGTTGTGTAACTTCGACATATTTGAGTTTTCCAATTTTCTTCCTGTTATTGATTTTAGTTTCAAAGCACTATGGTCACAAAAGATACCTGATATGATTTCAATCTTCTTAAATTTGTTAAGACTTGCTTTGTGGTCCAACATATGATCTGTCATGGGAATGTTTTATGTGAACTTTAGAATGTACAGCCTGCTGTTGTTGGATTGAATGTGCTGTGCATGTCTATTAGGTCCATTTGATGTATAATGTTGTTCAAGTCCACTGTTTCCTTATTGATTTTCTGTCTGGATGATCTATCTGTTGTTGAAAATGAGGTGTTGAAGTCCCCTACTATTATTGTTGTGCTGTCTATTTTTCCCTTTAGTTCTGTTAACATTTGCTTTATGTGTTTAGATGTCTAATGGTGGGTGCATATATTTTTACAATCATTATATTCTATTGATGAATTGACTCCATTACCATTTTATAATGACCTTGTCTCTTGTAACAGATTTTGGTTTAAAGTTTGTTTTGTTTGATAAATATAGCTGTTCTTGCTCTCTTTGGGTTATCATTTGCATGGAATATCTTTTCTATCCTTTCACTTTCAGTCCATGTGTGTCCTTAAAGTAAGTTTCCTGTAGACAGCATATGGTTGGATCTTGTTATTATTTCATCCATATAGCCAACTTTAATCCATTTAAATTTAAATAATTATTGATAAATAAGAACTTATTTTTATCATTTTGTTAATTTTTTTCTGACTGTTTTATAGTTCCTTTTTTCTTTCTTCCCCTCTTGTTTTAATTTGTGATTTAATAATTTAGGCTTTTTTTTTAGTATTATGTTTTTGAATTCTTTATCTTTACTTTTGTATATCTACTACAGATATTTTCTTTGTGGTTATCAGGAGGCTTACATAAAGTCTTACAGTTGTAACAGTGTATTTTAACCTGATAACAACTTAATTTCTACTGCATACAAAAACTCTACATGGTAACTTCTGCTTCCACATTTTATGTTATTGATGTCACAATTTACATCTTTTTATATTGTGTATCCATTAATAAATTATTGTAGTTACACTTTAAAAGTAATTTTGTCTTTGGTGTTTATACTAAAGAGTTAAATGTGATTTATTAACATTACAGTATTAACATATTCTAAATATAACTATATTCTTACCTTTTACAGTGAGTTTTATACTTTCACGACTTATCATGTTATTAGTTAGAACCTTTTTCTTTCAACTTTAAGAACTCCTTTTAGCATTTCTTCTAAGGCAGACATAGTGGAGATGAACTCCTTCAGCTTTTGTTTGTCTAGGAAAGTCCTTATCTTTTTTGTTTCTGAAGAACAGATTTGCAGAGTATAGTATTCTTGCTTGAATGTTCTTTTTTGTGTGTTCTTTCTGCACTTTGAATATATCATCCACTCTCTCCAAGCCTGCAAGATTTCTGCTGAGAAATCCACTTACAGTCACTTGGAAATCACCCCTTGTATAAGCAATTCACTCTTGCTGCTTTCAAAAATCTCTCTTGCTCTTTGACTTTGAAGAATTTGATATGTTTTGGTGAACCCCCTCTATATGTTTAATGTGTTGGAGTTCTTCGGGATTCATGGATATAAATGATTATTTCCCTCTTCAAATTGGAACATTTTCTGTCATTATTTCTTTAAATAAGCTTTCTGTCCCTGTCTTTTTCTCTGCTTCTTCTGAGATCTCTATAATCTAAATCTTGGTTCACTTGACATTGTCTCAGGTCCCCTAAGCTTTCCTCATTTTTTTTTTCATTTTGTCTTCTGACTAGGTAAAGTTGTCTCATATAACCTGTCTTTCAGCCCATTAATTATTTCTTCCGCTTGATAGAGTATGCTGTTGAGGCTCTCAATGAAAATTTTCAGTTCAGTCATTGTGTTCTTTATCTCCAGAACTTGTTGGTTCTTTTTTATGGTTTGAATCTCTGTTGAACTTTTCATTTGTTTGTGTATTGTTTTCCTGATTTCTTGTAGTTGTCTGTGTTCTCTTAGAATTCACTGAGCTTCTTTAAGATAATTATTTTAATTCTTTTCAGGGAGTTCACAAATTGCCATTTCTTTAGGATCAGCTCCTGGTACTTAATTTTGTTCCTATGGTGGTGTCGTGTTTCCTTGATTATTTGTAATCTTTGTAGTCTTGTGTTGGTTTCTGCACATCTGAAGAAGCAAGCCCCTCTCCCCATTTTTGTAAGCTGCCTTTGACAGGAAAAACCCTTCTAGAGATTCTCGGCAGATTGGCTAATGGGGTTCATGGGCAGACTTGCTGCTGGAGTCCTTGGGCAGGTTGGACTGGTGCCTAGATCCACAGGGACTGGCCTGGTGCCTGAGTTTATGGGGGTGGGTATGGAACCTGGGTCTACTGGGGCAGGACTGTAGTCTGGGTCCACGTGGGTGGGCCTGGTGACTGAGTCTGTGAGGATGGTCCTTGAACCTAGGTCTGCAGGGGTGGGCTTGGTGCCTCAAACCATGGGTGCAAACCTGGAGCCTGGGGCAGTGGAGGCCAGACTGACACTGTGGCAGGCTTGAGTCCTGATTCTATGGAGGCTGGCTTGGTACTATTGTTTACTAGAGCAGGCCTAGTGCTTGGATCTGCAGCAAAGTTGAATGTTCACTTTCTTTCCTCCATGTGGAGAGTACCTCTCTTCATGCTGTGCTTCCTGGGATTGGTGGAAAGGTGAGGTAAATAATGTGAACCTGTCCTATACTCTTCAATGTTTTTTTTCTTATTTCTGCACCCCATCCAGATGCTATATCTCTTAGCCCTTTGAGGAAGTTTTCTGCATGGATGGTTATTTAAATTGATATTTCTGCAAGAGGATGAACACTGAAAATTCTTATTCTGCTATCTTATTGATGCGCTAACCCAGTCTTGACTTTTTAAGGTCCTCTCTACTAGGGCTGTTATATCGGAAGTGGGAGATGAGGTTTTTATTGGCCAACTTTCTCCTAAGACCTCCTACTATTAGCCCTACCAGTTTTATTTTACTTAGGGAGACAAGTTCAAAACATTTCTCTGGCTAGAGTGGCAAAACCAGAATAAAATATATCCTCTACACAAAAAACATGAACCACTAACTCTAACATATCTGTATGACTTCTGCTTCTATGGAGAAGAGGGAAATAGGATCTTTTGCCGGGCAACTCCTGTAGCAAGGATAACACCTATTTTATATTTTCTTCTTCAGGTTTGGAAATCTTAGAGTTTAGAACTTTAAGAAATATTCTGTGTATGTCTAAACACAGTTATTACATGGGCAACAAGACTTCACTAATTTAGAATAATAATGTGAGGGTGGTAGAGGACAGTGACAGTTGAGAATGTGATTGAAGAAAATTTTTAAAGAGCACTTTGATGTTAACTAGATACATACTAAACACTAAGATATACATGAATGTTGGTCAGTGGAATAAAGCAAATTGAATTAATTTAAACATTCTTTCACAGTGAACCAAAAAGGTAAACATCACTTAACATTCAAGAATTTATTATGCCTCTTCAGTGGTCCAATTTAAAACACCTAAATTACACATTCATGAATAAATCCTTCATTTCAAGAGCCTTTGGTTGGAAACAGCAAATGATTTTAGACTAGGTTCCTTCACCAGTGAAATCCCCAAAAAGTTTTATAGGAATGCATTATCTTGACCTTAAGTAATAGAGAAAATGAACAGATACCATGTTTGGGAATTAAAATTTCTGTCCTCTCCTTTAGAACAGAGGTGATTATTACTTTGTTCTACATGTTACCTGATTATTAACCTCCTTTACAACTTCAACCCAATGCATTTTTTCTTCTTTCTTTCCAACTCCATCAAAATTGTTCTTGGAAAGAGGAGTAGTGACGTAGTTGTTAAACCCATTGGATTTCTTTAGTTCTTATTTTATAGACTTCTTGGAAGAAGTGTGTGATCTGGTTTCTGCAGTGAACCCAGCGACACACACCTGTCCTGAGAATTCTTTTGAACTGGAACAAGTATGGCCTAAAGGTGCCAGTTACCCTGATTATTGACTCAAGTTGTTGACTTCCTGTTCTGTTCTCAGTATTCCCTTTGGGTAGGCCCAATGCTGCTAAATGAGACTAAGACAGTAAAAACAGTCTAAGCTCTGATCCTAGGGCAGCCCATTAAAAGTTCTGATCCTAAGCTAACTTCACAGGTCATCAGGTGAAACCCACAGTTCCTTCCAGGCCAACTGGTATTAGGGTGAAATAGCTACATTATTGCATACACTGTAAGATTTTTTTTTTCACATTTTAGCATATTTTATAATTCATGGCATTTCAAATCACTGTAAGCCTGGGTTGATACCAACTTCCCCGAAGGATTTGAGTTTCCTTCTTTCTGCCAGTCACTGGGTCCACTAACCTGAAATCGCTTTAAACTACATTTTCTGCTTGAGGTCTTTTGGCTACACTGATGGTATGAATTCGGACCAAAGCCTGTGCTTTGGCTCATATACCTAGGGGAGGGTTTTTAATCTCCTCTTCACAAATTGCCAAGATGGAGACACTTCTTCACCGTCCCTTTCTGTGTTGTGAGTTTATTTCTCATTTACTCTTACAAGGGCTGAGGATGTAGCCCTTTTGTCTTCCAGCTCTTTGTAGGGGTGCTCTTCCTCTCTTAACAGTACATTTTACAATTGTGCATAGTTTGTTCAAAGACAATAGGAGAACAACAGATTAGTGCTGTACCCAGAAGCTCTCCAGCAGGTAGGCTCAATTTAATTTCTTTAGGGAGAGCTTAAATTTTTTCTGTCCTGATGACACCTTTAGTTTGTAGCACACAGTCCTCTCCTCCCTCCTTTCAGCACCTTCCCAAACTTTCCCTTAAGGCAGAACAAACTTGACTGAAAATAGCTCCATGTCTGTGTTTGTTTTTCATAATAATACCAACAGCATGTAGTGGAGACCCCCATGACTAGGTCAACCAGAAGTGAGTTTGATCTTTATTGAACTTTATGAACATGTAAAATTTAGTCTTTATTAAAATTAACCTTAACCCTACTGGATCACACTCCCACTGTGTTCTAGACTTGCCTTATTGCTGGGCTGGCAAGAAGGCACAGCAGTTCACATTTCCACCATCCTCTTTCTCCTGTTTTAATTGTCTTTTCCGGTGCACCAGTATATTCTACCCCTAAATTTACTAAGTTAACTCTTTTTCTTTCAATTAGCTTTAACATTTTTGTCTTCTGCTATATACAACAGATTGACCTTCGGAATTTCCTCTCCGATTAGCACATCTCACATAATTCGTATTATAATGCTGACACTACCTACATCTTGGAATGTTCCGTTCAGACTAATATGAGAAAACACCACGATGTAGGTAGCTTATGAACAACAGAAATTTATTTCTCATACTCTTGAGGTTAAGGAGTCCAAGATTAAGGCACCAGCAGCTCTGATGTCTAGTGAGGTCTTACTCTCTGCTTCATAAAGGGCAACTTCTTGCTGAATCCTCACATCAAGGAAGGAACAAGGTAGCTCTCTGAGGCCTCACCTAAAAGGACACTAATTCCATTCATAAAGATTACACCCTCATGACACAATCACCTCCCAAAGGCCTTATCTCTTAATACTATCACCTTGGGGATTAGGATTTCAACATATGGATTTTGGAGGGCTACAAACATTCAGACCATAGCATTTTTCCCTTGGCCTCCCCAAATTGCAGTCCTTTTAATATCCAAATACATTCATTCCATCCCAGTAGCCCCCAGAGTCTTAACTTGTCCCAGCATTGTCTCAAAAGTCTAAAGTCTAGAGTTTTATCTAAATATAATCTGAATCAGATATAGGTGAATCTCAAGGTATGAGTTATTCTAAGTCAAATAGCTCTAGCTGTTAATCTATGAAATCAAACATGTTATGTACTTCCAAAACACAATGACAGGGCAGACATAGGATAGACATTCCCACTCCAAAAGAGAAAAACAGGAAGAAGGAAGGAGTTGACAGGTCCTAAGCAAGTCCAAAACCCAACAGAGCAAACAATATTAAATCTTAAGGCTCCAGTTTCTTAAAGAACTAAAAGTAGATCTACCATTCGATTAAGCAATATGACTACTGGGTATCTACCCAAAGGAAAATAAGTTACTGTATGAAAAAGGCACATGTACACATGTGCTTATTGCAGCCTAACTCATAATTGCAAAGATATGGAACCAACCTAAGTGCCCATTAACTAATAAGTGGATAAATAAAATGTGGTATATAAACATCATGGAATACTATTCAGCCATAAAAAGGAATAAAATAATATATTTTGCAGCAAACTGGATGGAGCTGGAGACCATTATTGTAAGTGAAGTAACTCAGGAATGGAAACCCGTATTCTCACTTATAAGTGGGAGCTAATCTATGAGTACACAAAGGCATACAGAATGATGGACTTTTAAAACTCAGAAGAGGGAGGGTGAAGGTGGATGAGGAATAAAAACTATACATGGAGTACAATGTACACTGCTTGGGTGATGGGTACACTAAAATCTCAGAATTTATTACTATACAATTCATCCATGTAACCAAAAATCACTTATATCCCAAAAGCCAAAGAAATTTAAAAATATGTTAAAAAATCTTAAGGCTCCAGAATAATGTTTTTTGAATTGATATGTAACCTTCCAAACACACTGCAGTAAGGATTGGGCCCTCAGAGCTCTGGGTGGTCCCACCCACAGCTATGATAGGTGCAGCCTATGCTGCAGCCCCTCATAGGTGGGTATTTTGTGCCAGTGGTTCTCCCATGCTGGAATTTCAGGCTGGTGGCTCTAATGGTCTGAAGTTACCATGGTGGTCTTAACCCTATGGTGCCACTAAGTATTGCCCTAGTGGGGATTCTGATAGCCCTACCCTGAAGTTAACACTCTCCTTGGTGGCTCCATCCTTCACAATCTAGATGGAGATAGCCATACCCTCATATTTTGTACAATCTATAGGTCAGTAGAAATGGCAACACATGATTGTCACCAAGGTTTATCGTCTGTGCCCTCTTGAGGGGGCAGCCACCTTGGTCCATGCTGCATCTGGGTGAACTGCCTAGGATCACTGGGCAAGGATGAGAGAAGCAGAGCCTTGAAATCATTTTGCCTCCAATGCCCTGATATTCTGGGCCTGTGATGGGAAGGACAACCCCTACAGTCTTTAAATGCCCTTGGGGTCATTCTTCCATTGTGTTGATGAATAGTGCCTGGTTTCCACCAGTACAATTTTAATCTTATCAAAAGGTTGTTTCACAACATCCTTGGTGTTGTCTCCTAAACATACTCCCTCATTCCTTAGAGTGTGGCCAGGTTGTGAATTTTCCAAATCTTTAAGATTGGCTTCCTATTAATTAAAAAAAATCCATCTTTAAATAATTTTTCTTTTCTTACATTTGACTACAAACGTTCAAGAGAAACCAAGCTACTCTTTCAACACTGTGCTTAGACTTTTCCTCAGCCAAATATCTTGTGAGTTTTATTACTTACAAGTTTACCTTCACAAAAAACTAGGACATGAACATGATGCACTTTTTGTCACTTTATAAGAATCACCTTTCCTCCAGTTTCAAATAGTGAATACCTAAGTGGTTGTATTTCCATCTGAGACCTTATCAAAATAAACTTTATCATCCATATTTCTACCAACATTCTGTTTACAACCACGCAGATATTCTCTAAGAAGACTGAGGCTTTCTCTATAACCTTCCTAAGCCCTAACCAGAATTGTCCTTAGTAGTCTGTTTATGGCAATACAGGTTTTTTCTAGCATTCAGCTCAACACTCTTCCACCTTCTACTCATTACCCAGTTTCAAAGCCAGATCTACATTTTTAGGTATTTGTATAGCAGTTCTTCTTCTTCTTCTTTCTTTTTCTTCTTCTTTCTTCTCTTTCTTTCTTCCTTCCTTCCTTCCTTCCTTTCTTTCTTTCTTTCTTTCTTTCTTTCTTTCTTTCTTTCTTTCTTTCTTTCTTTCTTTCTTTCTTTCTTTCTTTCTTTCTCTCTCTCTCTCTCTCTCTCTCTCTCTCTCTCTTTCTTCTCCCTCACTGTTTCACCCAGGCTGGAGTATGGCAGTCGTGTGATCTTTGCTCACTGCAACCTCCACCTCCCCGGTTCCAGCAGTTCTCCTGCCTCAGCCTCCCAAGTAGCTGGGATTACAGGTATGCACCGACACGCCCAGCTAATCTTTGTATTTTTTGTGGAGATGGGATTTCACCATGTTGGCCAGGCTGACCTCAAACTCCTGACCTCAAGTGATCCACCTGTCTCTGCCACACAGAGTTCTGGGATTGCAGGCATGAACCATGGCCTCCAGCCAGTGCTTCTACTTCTTAGTACCAATTTTGTCTTAGTCCATCTGAGCTGCTGTAACAGACTACCATGGGCTGGGTAGATTATAAGCAACAGAAATTTATTTCTCACAGTTCTTGAGGCTTAGGAATATATGACCAGCAGATCTGGTGTCTAATAAGGGCATACTTTCTTATACATGTGTCTTCTTACTGTATTCTCATTTGTGGAGGGGCAAGGTAGCTCTCTGGGCCTCTTTTGTAAGGACCCTAATCCTATTCATGAGGGCTCTACCCTCATGACCTAGTCATTTTGCAGAAGCCCCATTTCCTAACATCATCAACTTGGGGGTTAGGATTTCAGTACATGAATTTGGCTGGATGAACACAAACATTCAGTCCATAGCACTTGACTTGTTTGACACCATACTCTTGGGGCTTTTTTCTACTGTCCTGGCCACACTTGATCCTTAAATGTTGGGTTTCTCAAGATTCTTCCCTAGGGCTATTTCTAGTTTCACTCTGTAATCCACCTTATCTATACTCTTAGAGCTTCCATTATAATTGCGTGGCTGATGATTCATCTCCCCAATCCCTGTCTCCAGATGAGCTCATCTTGCCAGTCCTCATCTTGAGATGAGCTCTAAATCCATCTATCCAGTTGCCCTCAGGTATCATAGGCACTTGAAATTCAATAAGTGTAAAAGGAGCCCAGCACTTTTCTCACAAATGTGTACCCTCTTCTGTATTTCCAGTCATGGTCAGTGGCACCATCTCACAGCCCATGGCTTATCCTCCAGACCTGGATATCATCCTTACTACACCAGTTACTAGGTTTACAGGCCAATTATTTATTTATTTTTCTCTAAATCTCATATTCCTCATTTATAAAACAGGAATAATAATACCTATTCATAGACTTGTTGGGTCTTTATATATCTATATTTAGACTAAGATGTACACTTCTTACTGCTAAGATTTTAGTTCATAGTTTGGTTAGGATTTTAGCTCCTTTAGTGTCCCTTAAGCATATTATTTCAACTGGTTTCCTTGCCTCCAGTCTTGCCAGATGTCTATCTATTTTCCAGCATTCATCCAGAATAATCTTCCTACATGACACATCTGATCATAAAATGCCTCTGCCTGGAAACCTTTAAAACTTTCCTTTGTCCTAAATACAACATCCAAATGTCTTTAGAGGTTCCCTGTGGTCTGGCATCTGCTAATCTCTCCTGCTTCATCACCTTATGCCCATTTATTTTGAACAACGATGATAGACATGTGTCAGTCTCTTTCTCTCCTCCCGGACGTTGCACTTGCCTTTCCTCTTGGAATCACTTACCTCTTTCTCTTTTCTTGGTTAACTCCTATTTATCTTTCAGATCCCAATTTCAAAGTCAGGGTTACCTGTACCTCCTTATGCACTTCTTTTTTTTCCCCCAGCTTTATTGAGGTGTGATTGACAAATAAAAATTGTATATATTTAAGGTGACAACATGATGATTTGATATCTATATACATTGTGTAATGATAAACACAATCAAGTTGATCAACATGCCCATCACCACACATAGTTACCATTTTGTGTGTGTGGTGGGGGAGTGGCATGAGGACACTTAAGATCTGTTCTTTCAGCAAATTTGAAGTGAATAACATAGTATTATAAAATACAGTCACGATACTATACATTAGATCCTCAGAACTTACTCATCTTATAACTGAAAGTTTGTACCCTTTGAGCAACATCTACCCATTTCCCCCACCCTCCTTTCCCTGGCAACTATTATTCAACTCTCTACTTGTATGAACCCGAATTACTTAGATTTCACTTAGAAGTGAGATCCTGCTGTATTTGTATTTTGAGCCTGGCTTCTCTCATGTAGTTTAATGTTCCCCAGGTTCATCCATGTTGTTGCAAAAGGCAGGACCCCTTCTTTTTTATGATTGAATAATATTCCATTGTGTATTTATACACCACATTTTCTTTATCATTTTGTCTGTTGATGGACACTTAGGTTGTTTTCATATCTTGGCTATTGCAAATAATGCCACAATGAACATGGCAGTGATCTTTTGACTATGAAATCAAAAACATGGCAACACAAATAAAAATAAACAAGTAGGACTACATTAAATTTAAAAGCCTCTGCATAGCAAAGGAAACAATAAAAAAATGAAAAGGCAGTCTATGGAATGGGAGGAAATATTTACAAATCATATATATGATAAGGGGTTAATATCCAAAATGTATAAGAAACTCATAAAACTCAATAGCAACAAACAACAAAACAAAACAAACAAAAACAAGTAACCTGATTACAAAATGAGCAAAGGAGGTGAAGAGACATTTTTCTAAAGAAGACAAATCGCCAACAGGTATATGAAAAGGGGTACTCAACATCACGAATCATCAGGGAAATGCAAATCAAAACTACAATGAGATATTACCTCATACCTGTTAGGATGGCTCTTCTCAAATGTTGGCAAGAATGTGGCAAAAAGAGAACTGTTGGTAGGAATGTAAATTGGTAGATTATCAAAAACAATATGAAGATGCCTCAAAAAATTGAAAATAGAACTACCATATTATCCAGCAGTCTCACTTCTGGGTATGTATCCAAAGGAAATAAAATAAATATTTCAAAGAGATATCCTCATGTACTTCTTTAATGTTCAGATCACTCTTATCACTTCAACATATCATACTATATTGAAATTGCTGCTGGGTGTGGTAGCTCTGGCCTGTAATCCCAGCTACTTGGGAGACTGAGGTGGGAGGATCACTTGAGCCCAGGAGTTAGAGGCTGCAGTGAGCTATGATTGCACCCCTTCATTCCAGCCTGGGCAGCAGAGCAAGACCCTGTCTCTGAAAAATAACAATAAAAAAGAAGAAATTGCCCATTTACCTTCTATTAAGGTTACCAAATTTAATAGATAAAAATGCAGTGCACTGAGTTAAATTTGAATTTCAGATAAACAATGACTAATCTTTCAGTATGTCTCATACAATCCTATCACCTCATACTAGACTGCTGTCACTCGAGGGCAGGGTTCACCATTGTTTTCTAACACCTACTATTTTGCTTAACCCACTGCAAATACTTTATTCACTGTTGAGTAAATGAATAAGCTTATGTGGTAAAGTCCAAATATATATTTGTTATTTGTGTGTTATATGCTGACATGTTCCAGAGCTATCGTTTTGATGCTGTGCTAATCACGAAGCTATTCGTCTAGTTCCAGTGTCTATCTCTCATGTGTGTTCTTTTAAGGCAAGCAGAGAGATTTTTTTTTTCTTTTATAAATTGATCACCCCCACCACAATTTGTCTTTGCATGAAGTTTTGAAATGCCCAGGTTTGGAATCTTTATTGTATCAGAAGGCAGTTGAAATTTTAACCACGATTTCCACTGTAAAACAACACAGAGACAAAAATATAACTGCTGCAACTCATCCACCATTTTCTTTTTGATCAGCAAGAAGAACTTTTGTTTTTTAAAAAATCAGTGTTTTTCTGTTCTTGAATAACAAAGATATAATCTAATCTCCAAGGTTTATGTGTCAAAAGAATCACTAGATCTGGAAAGGAGCAAGGGTTTGAATTTTTATTAATTTGAGATGCAAGTTCACCTGAGATTTAATATGCAGGTATCTCATAGGAGTCTTTTCAAAATAAAAGCTTAACTAAGGGAAAGTTCATAGACATTTTTCAACCAGTGAACTTACAAGGTTTAGTTGGCCAAATGAAGGGGTTTCTTTGTGCAGACTATGAATGGAATAGAAGCAAACAAGTTTCAAGGTAAACTCTTTATACTCTGAACCACTGAATGATTCAGAGAGAGAGAGAAAAACAGATGGGCCTAAGCTAGTTTATGAAATTGACGAAAGGAAAATGCCATAGGGCTTGAGGTCTCCATTTTCCTCTCTGATCAGTCAGCTACTTTCACCTTTAATTATACTTGCTTAGGGGTCTAGTTTAACAAACAAAATGCTGGATTGCTTTCAAAGTAGGTACAAAATACTTTACTATATTTCCCAAGGTGAGTAACCATGTGGATCATGCCCTAGAATGTCTGGGAAATGAGATGAAACAAAACCTTTCACAGTCAGTTTTTTAAAACTGTTTTAGATAACAATAATACTAACAGCTTTTAGCCTTTTTGGTGGCTGTATGATTTGCACAAGTATGAGACAAAAAAAAAAAAAAAAAAAATTCTACAAGAAGGGCATACAACAACTATGTTTCCCAGGGGATTAAACACATTAAAATCAAGAGACACTCTCACTGTAGGATTTAATTGAACTATTTCTCAGTAGCTGGTATTTAGTTTGCTTTATTTATATTTAATGTAGCTGTAAGTAGGAAGGCTGTGAATTGGGTCTCTGGGCTAATCATGCTGACGTTTTTAGGATGAAACTCCGGGGCTTCGCATGTCAGACAGAGTTCTGCAGTTAGGTCAGCACTGGGTTATTGAGTTTCTGAGGCTGAGGATGGCCATTCTAGTGTACAGTCTTCCAGATAAGCAAAAGAAAATTGCACCTGGAGGCAACAAGAAGAGTCAAGAGTAATTTGCAGTGAGTGAGCAAAATGAAATCCTGCAGGAGGTCAAGTTTGTTTTCGCCAGGAGGTGTCACTATTGTCAACATACATTACTGGAGATGGAGGGAAGATAAGAGGCGGTGGCAAGCATCATTTGACAATAAGAGGAGACAATTTTTCTGCTCCTCCCTCCCTTCTCTCCTTCTCTCCTTCTCTCCTTCCTTCCTTCCTTCCTTCCTTCCTTCCTTCCTTCCTTCCTTCCTTCCTTCCTTCCCTCCTTCCCTCCTTCCCTCCCTCCTTCCCTCCCTCCTTCCCTCCCTCCTTCCCTCCCTCCTTCCCTCCCTCCTTCCCTCCCCCTTCCCTCCTTCCATTCCTGAAACTTAGATCACCTTTTCTGTTACCTATAATAGGCATGTTAAAATGCTGTTACTGACATCAAGAAGAATATTCACGGGTAGAGAAAGAATGGAGAGCAATTCATGTGATTTCTGAGTCAGCAACTCAGATGCATTTAGAAAAAAATATTTCGTTTACCTTTTGACTTAATGGTTCTAAACTAATGAAATTTTAATATCATAAAGTTGTGAGAACTGACCCCTTTACATCTCTCTGTGCCTGTGCAATTCAGTAAAATTCCTTAAGATTTACACATACTAGGTAGAATGGGTAGACTTCTGGGTTCATACTCTGTGCTATTATTTTGGTTTTTAGAAACCGCATTGGAAATTTTTGAGTCGTTTTTATTTTTGCTCAGGCTCCCAAGTATAGAGCGTGGGTTGAGACTCTGGCTCTATGTAATCCATTTATATAATCTTCTTTGGTAAGTTATTTACTCTGACAAAGCCTCAGCTTCCTCATATGTAAGACGAGGATAATACTACTACCTGCTGTTACAGGAATATTGAGAGGATTAAGTAAGAATAAGTGAAATAACATATGCAAAGCACTTAATATAATGTCTGACATATAGATAGAGTTCAATAAGGATTAACTTTACCATTAACTATTAACATTGACATCTGAATAGTGGAGAGGCCATAGCAGTGTTTGAGAGTCACACTGTCCCTCAAGCTTCCCCAACTTGTCTGCTGGCAGTCCCTTTAGGATTTGGAACAAGACCTTATGCCCTTGTCTTTCTGTACACCCGCACGTCTGGGCTTATTCTCCATTCGAGTTGATCCTTTACAAAATGTATTGATGATGCTTCCCAACATCAAGCATCATTGATGGTGCTTCCATCCTTTTCCCTTGTTGGAAAATGACAATTTAAATTGCTTTTTTTTCCTCTCTCCTTTCTGCAGATCTAAGTTCTTAACTTCCTTCAAGCTGCAGATCAATTTCCACCTTCCATGTGTAGCATTCTTCATCTTTCCTTGGCTGAATTTCTGTAGCACTCAGAGTCTGTATTACACAAACTTGATTACTATTATTACTGTTTTTTCCCCTAGTAGCATTAGATGTGTGAGCCTTATTTCTTCAAATAGATATTTTGTTTCTTAAGGGTCAAAAGGACATTTGTGTCTTCCTTTTACTCCCTGTAGCAGCCAGCTTCGTTCTGAGAATACAAGAGGGATTGAATACATTTTTGTCACTGGTTGATTTATGGAGAGTTCAGAATGTCAGGGAAACATGTTGAGACAAACACAAACAAGTAATTTTGCAACTCTAAGTAAGATGAAGGAATTCAGCAGGGACGCAGGGTTGAAGGTGGAGAAGGACGACTTTGAGAGAAGTCAGAAGGACCAGGTCTGACAGTTTAAATCTGGGAGAAAAACAAGAGCTGGGCTAGAACTATAATTGATGGACAAAGACAGCTCTGTGTGAAAGAGACAGGGGCTCTACAGAAAACGATGCTGGAGACCTGGATTTGAGACTTGACTCTATCACTAACTGGTTATGTGCCTTTGAGAGAATTGCATAACCTCTCCGGGCCTGTGTTTCTTTGACTGTTAGATAAGAAGCTTGGGTTAGGTGACATCGGATGCTAAATGATTCTAAAACGATATATTTCTAGGATGGGAAAGAAATAATTTTAGACAACACAGAGCAGGCAAATCCCTGGGGTGTGAGGCATGCCTTTCTTCTCCCCCAGAGTGTTAAAGAAATAGTGTGGAATGAAACATTGACCCTGCTCTGTCATTGGCTCTCTGTGCACCACCCATTTATTCATCCAACAAGTGTCCATGCAGCATCCTATGTGGCAGGCACTGGGTTAGTGCTGATGATGAAATGCTGGGTGAAACTGACATGTCCTTGCCTCTTGGATTCACAATCCAGTGGGAGGAATACCGGCAAGAAGTGTAAAGCTACAGCTGTGATAAGAGCTAGGAAGGAAACTTACATGATAAGAGAGAAGGATCTAACTTGGACTGGAGTCTAGGAAACCTCTCACTGGAAATTATCTAAGTGCATGGCCAGTAGAGGAACATTTGTGTGTGTGTGTGTGCCGGGGGGCGGGTGGGGTGCGGGGCAGAGAACAGCTAGTTTGAAAAATTGGACAGTGCAGCTGGGGCTTAGAGAACTAAAGAAGAGAGTGATTGGCTGGTGGCAGTGGCTCATGCCTGTAATCCCAGCACTTTGGGAGGCCGAGGCGGGTGGATCACCTGAGGTCAGGAATTTGAGACCAGCCTGACCAACATGGTGAAACCCCATTTCTACTAAAAATACAAAAAGGAGCCAGGTGTGATGGTACGTACCTGTAATCCCAGCTACTTGGGAGGCTGTGACAGGAGAATTGCTTGAACCCAGGAGGCTGAGGTTGCAGTAAGCCAAGATCACGCCACTGCACTCCAGCCTGGGCGACAGAGGGGGACTCTGTCTCAAAAAAAAAAAAAAAAAAAAAAAAAAAAAAAAAAGTGATTTAGGTAAATGTGGGAGGGGAAGGGTCAGATTAGGAGAGACCTTGTAAAATATGTTAAGAGCATTCTTCTCTGTTTTAAGAACAATAAAAATCCGTGAGTGGGAGAGTCGGGGGAGCAGCATGGTGGTAACTGGAGTTGAAGGGCGCTGAACTGGGTGTGAGTCAGGTGAAGACAGATACAGGAATTCAGGCGAGTGATGGCTGTAGCTTGGTCTAGGAAGGTCATGATGGAAACAGAGTGATGCAGTATTTCAGGATCTCCGTTTCTTCACTTACAGAGAGAAAGGTGGGACTCAACACTACAATCCTTTCTGGCAATTTCTGTGATTTAACGAAATGGAAATAGTTTGGAAGAGAATGTGTTGCTGTGTGACCATGTGACTGCTGTTTGCTGCATTAATGTGTGTAGCTACAACTCTCACACATTGCCTCTGAGGGTGAGACCTTTCCCTGGATTGGGGAGTTCTTTTGGAATTCCTCAGATGGGACATCCATTGCCCCAGACCTTCAGGTAAAGGCCAAACTTACCTATAGAGCTTCTGACAACTGTATTTTACAATTTTTACTTTGAGTCAAATGAGAGCATAAGATGAGTGGTTATATAAATTTGCCTTAGACTGAAAACTTTTTATTTTTTTTTAAATCTGTATAGAAAACACTAGAAACAACAAACCAAAATGCTTCATCTCCTAGTTTTAATGCTGGCTCCCCTGGAAGAAATGATGAGAACATTTTGAAAACATTTTCCCTCAGAAAGCATACATCCCAGGAAAATCTCAAGAATTTATACCATGATTAGGCTTCCTAATATAACAAGAAGCAGGGCAATCTATTGTAAATTTCATGGCATTTCCCCTGACTACATAAATACATGTTCATTGCAGAAAATTTGAAAAATGCAGAACTATAAACGAAAAAATTAAGAGTACTCATAATCCTACTACCTAGAGATAAATACTGTTTCATATTTTATTTATGATCAATTATTTCCTGTACATATAAATATGTGATAATATTTAGACATACACATATATTATATTCCTTTCTTTTGCTTCCACAGGGTGGTATAATATTTAGGAGTATTCACTCTGCAGCTAGGTTGTTTGGCTTCAAATATATTAGTCCTTGGGTAAATTTAAGAAATTTCTACTTTTCTAAGCCTCAGTTTTCTTACCTGTAAAGTGGGCCTAAAAATAATGCCAGTCTCTAGGACACTGTAAGAACTAAAGGAGATGAAGTTTGTAAAGTCCTTACCAACAAAGTAAGGACTTTATAATGCAAATTAAAGTATTAGTACCAGGAACTAATGCTTTAGCCAGGAACGAATGCTTAATAAGGAACTAATACTTTACTTTAGTATTAAAGTATTAGTTCCTGGCATTAATACTTTAATTTGCATTAACAAATATAGGTTATTTTTGTAATGTCATTTTGCTTTATAGTTTCTGTTGTCTTAGGTTTCCTTTCTTTTTCTTTGTTCTCTGTCACTTTCAGTTTTCCCTGTGATTTGAAGGGTACCCATTCTTTTTTAAATTTCTGGTGGCTGTCTTTGAGTTCTGCTTCAAAAGTTTGCTCAGTTTGTATTTCTGTAATTATGAAAGTCAAGAATTAAATGGTACTTGTTGACTTTCCCTCACCACAAAAGAAGTGGGCTCTCTTAAGTACTGGGGGCTCTTCAGGACATCCAGTTCATTACAGGGACACCTATTCTCAATTTTCATTAATAGTTACATTATTAATGCCATTGCAAGATTAGGAAACTTGAGCTTAGAGAGATTAGGTCATTTTGCCCATGATCACACAGAATTAAGATATGAAACTATGAGTCAAACCCAATTCTTTCTGACTCCAAACCTTTTCATTCTTGGCCCATTTCCTTGTTACAAAGTGGTCTCAGATGGGACATCCATTACAGCAGAGCTTTAGGTAAAGCCCAAACTTATCTATAGAACTTCTGACCCAAATGTATTTTACAATTTTTACTTTGAGTCAAATTAGAGAATAGGAAGAGTGATTATTTAAAGTTTCCTTTGAACATTTCTGGGGACTAAGAATTCACTACTTTCTGAATCAGCCTAATCCATCTCGAGCAGCTATGTAAGAAAATCTTTCCTTAAACAAAATGGAATTTTGTCCTCCCTTGGATTCTACTCCCCACTTCCCATAAGATAACACTGATCTATTTTGAGTAGAGAAACATTTCTTGATTCTCATTATGTGCTTGTATTCAAGCAAATATATGGACAAAACATGATCTTTTTCCCTAAGTAGGTATTTGGAGAAGTAAGATCAAAATATATAAAGTAATTAGAGAACAATATGAAACTGTAAAGAATTAGGATAAAAATATATCGAGCAAATTATTAACGTATCAAAGTTCAACACAAGGAAGGGAAAGCACAGGGGTACAATTTCCAATGAAGGTTTCTCTCTACTCCATCTCTTACTCTATCTGAAATGATATAATTATAATTGAGAACTGGGAATTCAAAGTGCATTATTAGAGCCAAATGATAATGCAATAGCAAAGGAAACTTCTGCAGGGGTCCTTAGATGTTTGATGTAAATGTAAAACAGATTCCACTAAAATAATAAATGTCAAATATAAAATCCATTGTTTCCAATTACTGCCACTTCACAGACTTTAACTACCTAATTTAGCTAAAGCATGAGGGGAAAATATTTTGCGCTTGAAAATGTAAATTAAAACATTTTCCAATGCAGCCACAATGCCGTATTATTGAGCTTGGCAGACCCCGCTCCATCACCTATGGTCCATTACCCTGGCCCAGCGCCTTGGAGCTTATCGGGGCTGCAAGACATTCTTTGCTTCAGACTCTGCTCCTTTGATAAGGGTTATCACTTGCTAGATGGAGAAAGCTCAGATGTGCCAACCTGGGGCTTTCACCAGCAATTTATGATGAGGTAAGGGGCATGTCAGTGTGGTTTTTTCATGGCCTCATTTTTATCTCTTCACTGAAAAAAATTGGGATACATCATCTTCATGAAGCCTTTGTGGACTTGCAGTAAAAACACAATTCTGTTTGTTCAGGCTCCATCTTGCACCAAATATTAGGTTCTTTAGGTTTCCCAGCTCAGAGAACAGGCAGGTTGACCCCTCCTCCAAGGAGCTGAAGGACATTCAAGAGGGGTCAGCTCGAAGATATCTTATGCTCTGTGTGTCTTTCTCATGCTTTAGAAGGTCTGTGTGACTCATGGGTTCCCCATGCACATACCCTACTCTTCTGTCAGTGTTGACCTCAGAGCTTCCTAGGCATTCTCATAGTTTCTACTTTCTCATCGTGGTCTGCACATGGTATGGGCTTTCCTTGATCTTGGAGTCTACCTGATACTGACAGCCATTGCTTACATAGCTCTAACTATATGTCAGCCATCCAAGTACTTTTCATATACATTTACTCTTTAATCCTCATGCTAACTCCACGAGGGAAGTCCTATTATCATCTCCATATTACAGATGAGAACACTTGGAGAAAGTACCTTTCCCAAGATCACATAGGCAGGAACTGACAGAGCTAACACATGGATCCAGGCTGACTGACTCCAGTCTTTATCCCCTGCTCTTATTTGTCTTCCAATGGTATTCTTTCAGTTTGAATGCCCATCTGGCACTGCCTTGTTCCATGGTATTTCTAAGTTCATGTTCTCAAGGGAAAGGATCTGATTAGTCCAAATGTTCATCTGATTCCTAGTTGCATTATATTTTGATGTCTCTGGTCTAGCCAACTGTGCAACTGCATAAACTTGAGGAAATCATTTAGTTTGCAATGTGGCCACCTTGGGGTTGCCTTGTCAACAGGGGTTGGAGAAAGGGCATAGTTGCCCAGATGAGAGTGGAGGCTATAACTAACTACTTACACCCATTGACACAGTTTTTGTCATGTAGGATTAAAGTGTTTATATGTATCCATAGAATTGTTTCTTATGGCCACTGAGTCAATTAGGTTAGATATCTGTTCAAATTTTCAAGTGTTCATCTATATTATTATTGTCTAGTTGAGATGATGGCATATTGTGGCATGACAGAAAACATCCTGCTTGCTGGTTTTGAAAGTTTGCTTTCTGTGGAGTCCAGCACAACCCACTATTAGCACATCAAGCCCTACCTGCTCAGGACTGATGTGTAGGATACAGAGTGGGAATAAGACAGTGATGCTGCCAAGTGGAACTTAGAACGCCCTTGAGGAGAAAAGCTGCATGCACTGTAACATAGAGCTAAACAAAGCCATGATGATGAAAGACAAATGCCACAAATGTTTATCAAGTGTCTCTTAGTCCCTTTTGTGTTGCTATAAAGGAATATGTGGGAGTGGGTAATTTATAAAGAAAAAAGGTTTATTTCAGTCATTTCACATTATTTCTGATGTTTGAAAAAGTTCAAAGTTGGACATCTGGTGAAGTCCTCAGGCTGCTTCCACCCATGGCAGAAAGCGAGGGAATCCAGTGTGTGCGGAGATCACATGGTGAGAAAAAAAACAAGAGTGGACTAGGTGCCAGGCTCTTTTTGAAACCAACTCTAGCAGGAACTCATAGAGTGAGAACTCACTCACCCCCAAGGAAGGGCATTACTCTATTCATGAGGGATCCACAACGGGGACCCAAACACCCTTCATTAAGCCCCACCTCCAACATGGGATCAAATTTCAATGGAAGGTTTGAAGGGGACAAACATTAAGTACTTTGCTAGGTGTTTCCACATGTGTTTTCTCATTTGATCTTCACAATCACCCTGTGAAATATGAGATAGAGGCACATTTTTTTTTTCAGATAAAGAAACCTTGACATGGAAGTATTAACTTCCCCAAGACACAATTAACAAAAACAGACATGGTCCTCATCTGAAGGTTGGCCTGACATGTCAGTGATGATGTCATGCCTGCCTTGATGAACACTTAAATCCCCTTTTTCCAAGAGAGGAAAGTGGCCCACTCGCAGCAGGAATGAGTCACATGGGCTTTCTTTTTATGTAACTGCCTCTGAGAGCCACCCAAAGCTGGAATTGATTTGCAGAACTTATATCTGAAGACAATGAAAAATAGAGATTTTGTTATAACAAAATTCTGAAAACTTTTGCATTGGGTCTTGCTCTGTTTCATAGACAAGAGCAGCAGGAGTGAGCTGGAGTTCGGTTCTTCCACCTGGCTCTCAGGGGAATGCTGAGGTGAGGTCTTGGTTGACATGAAATTTACAGAAAATAGCTTCTGAGCTGGGGGTAGCTTGCTCTGCTTTTCTTTAGCTCAGGACCTAACCATGGTCTTGGTTGAGTCTTGGGCTTGTGTAATTCCTTCTCTGGTATTTTGCATAGTGATTAAGAGTTTAGACTTTGGCAACAGACAGACTCAGGAGTCACATTGGCTCTGGCATTTATCAGTTGTGTGATATGAGTCAAAACGATATCCAGTGGCTTAATGTACCTGACATGTGCATGATAGATGACATCTATTATCATTATTATTGTTATTCCTCTCTCATCATCTAGACCCTAGGTTCTCAGGAAAAAAATCTCAGAAATATTTTCTACTTTGGGGCTGCTTTAGGCTATTTTTTCTCCTTTCTCTTTGAAAGATAAGATTTACTTCTCATTGGAAATCTGGCTGATGTGGTCTCCTGGCTAGAGAGAAGCTTATCCTTAGGGCCAGGTGATAAAATAATTCATGAAAATAATGATGTTAACTGTCACCCCAGGATTAGCATAGAGAAACCCCTTGTGCATGCATATGTATGTGTCCTCATTCTCCTATGTGAACACACAGTGAGTAGTAGACTGCTTGTTTCTCTTCCAAGGAAACTGCCCACCCCATGCTAAATGTTCTAAGAAACATTCTTTTCCTCACCCTAATAATGTGGTTTGGATGGAAACAGGTATTTTTACTGATTCCACCAGTTAGGCCTCCATTGATTGGTCTGGGATGAGCAAGTGATCCATTTTTAGACCAACTGGAGTACTTTCCATGCTTTTAGAACTTGGGATGGGAGAAAGTCAGATGTAATGCCTGATTGTGTTGGTGGCCATGTTTTCTGCCAGGTGGAGGAAGACTAAGAGAATGCAAGATATGTGCAGAGAGAAGCAGAGATGAGAGAAAGAAAAAGGAGCCTGGCCCCTTTGGAGTACCTAGTTCCACTCTCCCTAAGGCCATGTCTCCTGAGACTTTCCTTACTTATAGAGGTTAAGAGGTCCAATTTTGTTTAAAGCTAGTTCAAATAGGAGTTGTGTCACTTGCTGCCTGTATTGTTATCTCTGTGTAATAAATTAGTGGGTAAAGACAGCATTATACATTTATTATCTCTCAGTTTCTATGGGTCAGGGATTCAGAAGCTGCTTGGTTGGGTGATTTTGACTTGGGATTTCTCATAATGTTCATTTTGATGTTTGCTGGAGCTACAGCCACTTAAAGGCTTGACTGGGGCTAGAAGATCTGCTTCCGAGGTAGCTTAGCCACGTGGTGATAAGCCTGTACTGACTATTGGTAGGGGGTTTCAGTTCTTCACACAGAAACCTCTCCCCAACGTCGCTTGTGCTCTCATGATATGGTGGATGGCTTTCCCTAAGTTAAGTGATCCCGGAGACCAAGGTGGAAGATGAAAATGTCTTTTATGACTTAACCTTGAAAGTGACATACCATCACATTTTTAGTATTCTGTTGTTTACTAGGACAATCTTGATTCAGTATGGGAGGGGAATACACAAGGATATGAATACCAAGAGGGAAAGACTGCTAGAGGCCCTGTTGGAGGCTGGCTACAGTGGAGCCAACAGAGTCCTGACCCATATACTGTAGTGACAGATTTCTTATCTCAAGGTTGGATTCTGTACCTTGTATGTATTCTGACAACTATGATAATCAACATTTGTTCTCAAGCTAACTAACTGCCATTGTTCACCACCTATCATCTTTTTGGAGGTTAAATTCACATAACATTTTCTCTCTCTTTTTGCCACCTGCATAATATATAAGTGATTCATGAATAGAGGAGTTCTTTTTTTCTCTAAATAGATTTTTCATTGGTCTAAGTTCTTTACTGGCTGTGTGTGTACAGGGAGGTATGAGATGATGACACAAATATTTTGAGAACACATTGCCAAGGTAGTTTATTCCACTCTCCAAGTTCTAGCCTCTTCCCAGTTTGTAGATGGTGTAGTTAGAACAAGAGGAATATAATTAAAACATCTGACTTTTAGTCTGAATTTGCCACATATTAGCTGTGTGTTTTTGGCCAAGTCACTTAACTTTGATGAGTATCTTTCTTCATGTCCAAAAAAGAGATCAACATTTTAATCTTAAGAGTGAGGTTATGAGGACTCTGTGGCATAATGTTTTATAAACTATAAGGTACTATTTTCGGTTCAGAAAGGTACCATAGTATTGGCTTGGAATCAGAAACTAGCCTTGGATCTTAGCTTTGCCACCTGAGGACCAAGTGCTCTTCCAGGTATTTATCCTTTTTTTGTTTTGTGGTTTTTTTTGTTTTTTTTTTTTTTTTTTTTGAGATGGAATCTTGCTTGGTTGCCAGACTGGAGTACAACAGCATGACTCAGCTCATTGCAACCTCTGCCTCCCGGGTTTAAGCGATTCTCCTGCCTCAGCCTCCCAAGTAGCTGGGATTATAGGCACGCACCACCACGCCCAGCTAATATTTTTTGTATTTTTAGTAGAGGCAGGGTTTCACCATGTTGACCAGGATGGTCTTGATCTCTTGGCCTCGTGATCTGCCCACCTCTGCCTCCCAAAGTGCTAAGATTACAGGCATAAGCCACCACACCTGGCTATCCTTTTTGAGTTTCAATTTTCTCCATAACATTGGCTCAATAATAATTTCTACTTCAATACAGATAGAGAGTTCAAATGAAATGCTCCTGAATGACAAAATTTGTTGTGTGACTCTTGTTATAATTATGTCTCTATTATAGAGCAGTCGAAACCAAATTTATTGCACCCTTTGTATAAAAGTCTACATGGTGAAATAATTTATTTAATGAATAAACATTTATTGATGGTAAACATATGCTAGGTATGAGCTGAGTGCTATAGATAAAACAGCAAATAAGACACCATCACTGCCTTCTTACAGCTTAGAGCTTATGGGGAATCAAAGACAGGCAAAAAAAAAAATTACAAAGCAGTATGATAAATGATGTGTGTGTGGCCATGTGGATGCTATGAGAGCATATAGGAATGATCTCTAACTCTAACTTATAGGATCGTGGCAGGCTTTCACATGGAACTAAGGTATTAAATTGAAACCTGAAAGTTGAGTTGGAATTAGCTGTGTTAAGGGAGGTGGGTAAGAGTTTGGGGTAGGAGTGCCCCAGGTTGAAGAAATAGCCTTGGTAAACATTAAAAGGTAAGAGATTCCGTGGGATGGTCAGAAAATCATCCAGTGTGGCAGGAGCCAGGAGACAGACACAGAGGCAGAATGGTGAGATGTGAGTTAAGAGATTAGCAGAGATGCTTATTATAAAGAACTTTCTTGAAAACATGGTAAGCCCTGGATTTTGTCTTCAGGGCAATGGGAATTTTCCTGGAGGATTTTAAAGCAAAAAAGAGGCACAATCAGATTTGCATTTTAGAAAGACCACCCAGTCAGTATTTGTCAACAGGGCTGCTATTAGAATTTAGGATGAAACAATTCTTTTTTATGAAGATCAGTCATTCCAGGTGTAGCTGGCAGATTCATGATTCCCCAAACATGTCCATGTCTTAATTCCCAGAATCTGTAAACATGTTACATTACATGGCTAAAGGAACTTTACAGACACAATTAGAGTTATAAACCTTAAGTTAGGAAAACTATCCTGGAGTACCTAGATTAGATGGACCCAGTCTAATCATGGGCCTTTACAAATGGAAGAGGAAGACAGATAAGCCAGAAAAAGGAATGGCAGAAGAGAGGACAGGAGGCACAAGGCATGAGAAAGATTCAATCCATCATCACTAGTTTTGAAGATGAAGGAGACCATGAGCCAACACATGTGGGAGTCCCCTGGAAGCTGAGAATAATCCTGCTGAGAGCCAGCAAGAAAATTGGAACCACAGTCCTACACCCACATGGAACTGAATTCTGCTAACAACCTGAATGACCTGAGAAGGGGATTCTTCCCCCTGGGCTTCTAGTTAAGAAATGCAGCCCTGCTGAAAGTTTGATCTTAGACCAGTCACGCCATGGTCAGACCACTGACCTGCAGAACTGTAAGATGGTAAATAAGGCCGGGCGCGGTAGCTCAAGCCTGTAATCCCAGCACTTTGGGAGGCCAAGACGGGCGGATCACGAGGTCAGGAGATCGAGACCATCCTGGCTAACACGGTGAAACCCCGTCTCTACTAAAAATACAAAAAAACTAGCCGGGCGAGGTGGGCGCCTGTAGTCCCAGCTACTCTGGAGGCTGAGGCAGGAGAATGGCGTAAACCCGGGAGGCGGAGCTTGCAGTGAGCTGAGATCCGGCCACTGCACTCCAGTCTGGGCGACAGAGCGAGACTCCATCTCAAAAAAGAAAAAAAAAAAAGATGGTAAATGAATGTTTTATGCTGTGAAGTTTGCTGTACTTTTTTTCTTTTTTAGCACAGCAATAGGAAATGAACGCAAGTAGCCATTTCAGTGTCCTTGATCTTGCCTTTTAATGTCAACCAGCATGTCCCACCCCCATTATCACAACAACCCCAAACACTCTCACACATTTTCAAATATCTGCTGGTCGGGGGTGGGAATAGGTGTGGCAGTACACCCCTGGTAAAGAACCACTGCTATGGAGAATTATGAATAGGGAGACAGCTGGATAGAAGGCAGAGGGATCAGTTAGGAGGATGTTGTGATATTTAAGCTAAGAGGGAAAATGACCTGGAGGAATACAGTGGCTGTGGGAGTAGTGAAAGGGATGAATATGAGAGATAATTAGGAGGCAGAACCAACAGGACTCATCAGTGGTGTTGATTAGTGTTACCGGTGAGTGTCTCCTCTGTCCCTATCCTCTGCTTCCCTTCCACTCCCATCATCGCTACACATACCTTAAGAGCAAACTGCATTTTTGAAGGAATCTGACTTCCCTTCTAGTGAGATAGAGGACCATACTTTGGAAGCCATTAGCAATTTGTATCAGAATCAGCCAAAGAAGGGAAATGACAGTAGAGCTATTGCAAACCCAAAAGGCCCCTTATGGCCAAAGGCACCCGGTTGGTGAAACCTACTAATTGCTTGAACAATTTTCAGTCACTCCATGCTGCAATAGATGATAGGAAATGAGGATAGAGTTTATTCTTCCCAGTAGAAGCAAGTCAGGAGATCCAAATGGCTGAAATGCAATTCGAAGCAGGGTGGTTGGCTAAGCCTACCAAACTCCTGTGTGCAGTTAGAGAGCATTTCACCCTAGGGATTTTTATTTATACTTTGTCCAAAAGGCTGTGCCCCCTATTCACACATATATAATCAACTCCTTGTACTAAATCTCTTCTGTGTGAAATACTTAGTGTGGCTTCTGTTTTCCTCACTGGATTCTGACAGAGGTAGAGCGTGCAATAGCAGACCCATTTCAAACACTGAGTTTGTTCTTACTTGAGATCTCATGGCTCACTTGATCTCCACCCCTCATCTGGCTGTTGTTGAGTTCACTAGCCTAGTAATTGGGATAATCAACACTGAATAATTAACTCCTAATATTGGGAAGACAGCAGAGCACATAACCAGTTACCCAAGACAAATGCAAGTGCCATGGGAACATTTTAAAGTTGGTTCTCGGTAGGAAATTAAAATTCTCCTTGTATTCGCTTTTTTCCTTATGTTCTTGAAAACAGTCACGGTGACATGAATGAAACATTAAGTCAAAAAATAATGATTCAACATAATTCATATATCACAGCAGAGAATCTGAGTTTTTTTGTGCTAGTTCATGATAGTGATTGATGAATCCTGCAGGTTTCTTGGCATCAGAATTCTAGGTAAAATGTTCCATGTGCAATATTAAGGCTAATTGGCAAACATGTAATTTACATGGAAGTTTTGCCTATTGAAGTCTGATGAAAGTTTATCACACTTTCTTATCTTGGTCATAATATGGGGTAATTTGGCTCTGGGTCTGATTAAGCAAAGCATTTCTCCCTTTCTGCCTCTTTATAAGATCCATTTAAGTGGAGTCAATTCTGTTTCTAAAAGACAAAAGTGACCAGGGCCAATGTTTCCGGTTGTGTTCTATACTTACCTTGCTTTGGAATTGTTTTCAGCTCCAAGAGACCCTCTTTGTTCTTTGCCTAGGCAGAGAGAAAAAGCCAAGGACAGAATGCAGGCCTCAGTGTTAAACCTTCTTTTCTTGTCTTTCCTCGTCTTTTCTTTTTTTTTTTTTTATTTTCTTTCTCTCTCTCTCTTTTTTTTATTAATGGACTCTCACTCTGTCACTCAGGCTGGAGTGCAGTGGCATGATTTTGGCTCACTGCAACCTCCACCTTCCAGGTTCAAACAATTATCCTGCCTCAGCCTCCCTAGTAGCTGGGACTACAGGCTCACCCCACCATGCCTGGCTACGTTTTGTAATTTTTTTTAGTAGAGATGGGGTTTCATCATGTTGTCCAGGCTGGTCTCAAACTCCTGATCTCAAGTGATCCACTTGCCTCGGCCTCCCAAAGTACTGGTATTATAGATATGAGTCATCATGCGTGGCGCTGTTAAACTTTCTTAGTGCTGTTTTTCTAATGCTGATTATGTATCCAGACTTGCATGATTTTATCATTATAGCTATTTATTTGATCTTGGATAGGCAAATTGGCTTGGGGGCCAAAGGGATGTTTTATGTCAAGGTGCTCTAACTTTGGCAATTATCTTCTGAATCTTTAAGAATGGTGACAGTCATCTTTCCATTCTTGAATATGTTTCTGGCATTGTCAGACGTTAGTTCCAGCAAGCGGGAGAGAAGGGCCCTACACAAGATGAGACAGCTAATAAAACTATAGAGTTGGAATCTTTTTTCTATGAAAGAAAATCCGTAAGTGACAAAATATTTCACCAAGTCATTTTTCCTCCCCAGCATCTTGCATCGTGCATGTGCTTGGCACATGCTCAGATTAGGTTTACAGATCCTGTAAAGCAATTCATCCTGCTCTGAATCTAATGCCAGTAATTTTTCAAGGAAGTCAGCAAAATGTGGCCCAAGAAGGAAAACATTGCCATTAAAAAAAAAAAACAACAAAACTGTATTGTTTTTATTCAATCTGCTACTGAACAGTACCTAAATAATTTACTCTTTACACTTAATTTTTAATTTTGTGGTATCCTCCACTCAAAATGAGGTTGAGTTTTAAATCCTCATACCCTAACGTCCCAGCTGTACAGTCATATAAGGGGTTTGTTTCAGTAAAAATGATTACTGGTATCTATAATAGAATTGTAATAACTCAATACTGTTTTATAAATTTTTGATTCACTCTGCATTTTTTATTTGACAGCTTGCCAAGTTCCAGTTTTTATCTGATCATCTTTGCATCAATAATACATGAGGCTGAGATCTTCTGAAAAGCAGATACTTTTTTTTCTCACTGAATGCTTTGCTTTTGCCAGCAAAAATATTGATTTGAATTTAATAATCTGTAGTCCTTTTGGTTTGATCACACTTAGCAGGAAACCCTAAAAAGAGCCATGGTCACATATCTGCCAACATGGAATCAATTGTTCTTCTCTAATAAATACAATCATTGAACATCTGATCCATACTATTGCTTGTTATGTGCAACTGATTAAAGAAAGGTTTGATATGGTTTAGATTTGAATGGCCTTAGGTTTTCCTATTTAGATCTTCTCAACCAAAAATAACAATAAAAAACCCCTATCATAGAAAGATGATGTCTCTAATTGTAATTTCTCATCCCCTCCATCAACATACAGTTTGTCAACAGTTGGCTCTTAAACAATTGCAATGGTGGTGCTGATCTCAGTCTGCTCCTGCTCCCAGCTGTTCACATTAAGGACGACTGTGTGAGTAGCAGGGTCTATCCCATCACCTGCCTCCAGCATTGTTATAAATAGTCAGCATCAGGAAAATGAACTGACTAGGAATTGGGAGGGTCCTACAACAACACATCTTCATTCATTGTCTTATTTTCCATCTGTACAGAATGTAACCAAGGGCAACTTTTAAAATTCAGCATTCCCATTTCAAACAAATGACAAAACACTGGTAGGTAAGAGAATTGCTAATCCGAAGGTTGTTGAGCAATTAAATCAGAATCTCTGAAAGTACTATTTGGGCATCAAAATTCTTTCCCCAGAACATTTCAACATGCTGCTCAGGTTGAGATCCAATGTTCATTCTAAATTGAAACCTTGCTACTCTCAGTGTAGCTGGGTGCCAGCATCATGGGCTTGTTAGGAATGCAGAAATCTCAGACATCCTCCCAAGTCTACTGCATCAGAATCTGCACCTTAGCACTTTCCCCCCCGGGAAAATTTGTAGGCACATGAAAGTTTGACAAGCATCAGCCTAAACTACTATTATATGAAACACCCTCGAGTTAGGCAAGCCAATTAACAAACAGGCTGGCAGCTTCCTGTGTTTCTGGAGGAAGTGGAACATAGTGTCAGGTTTTGTTGTCAAGCAGTCCTGGGTTTGTACCCTGGCTATCCCAGGTATTAGCTGCGGGACTTTGAATAAGTCTCTCTAAGCTTCAGATTGCTCATCTGTGTAATGATACTGATAATAGCACGTTTATGGAGCTATTTTTAGATGATAGAGCTATTGCAAACATTAACAGAAAGATTGCATGTAACGTGCTTAAGACAACGCTGGACGTGTAAGCAAGCAATATATTTTAGTAGTTAATACTGATATTAATAATAAAGTTGTACTCTTTAGAGACCCCTACAATTGCTCGGATGTCTAAATGTAGGTAATAATTCTTTTTTTAAATTTATCTATTTATCCTTAAAGCCAATTGAAACTCTCATTGAAGCCAGCCCTAATGTCTACTCTTGCAGTTTCAGCTCACACTTGATCCCATTCATCATTTACAGGAGGGACAACATGAAGGTTAATGGATGCCTAGAAAAACAGGGCAGTATCAGAATGCCTTTCCTAGCTCTTGAGTCCGGGTGACTTCAGCTTAATTTTCTTTGGAAGCTACTTGGCCTTGTGCATAAAAGAACTCACAAAACCGGCTTCCATGTGGGGCTAACTCTGTTCACCTAAATTTGGCCCGATTTGGAAAGCTTTCTTGGCTCTTTCCCATCCAATCCAAACAGGGACGGGAGATTTTATTAAAATGACTTGGGCCCAGCCTGCTCTGTGCTCTGAACCATTGAAGGGAGCCAAGAATGTCCCCTGGTGTTCATAGAAACATTGTTCTTATTTTTCAAAATTAATCCAGCTGAATTTGCAAGGCAGCATCACCTCCATCAGAGCTGCAGACGGCCAGGACAAAGAGCAGTTTTGATGTTCCCAGCTGGGAACCCTGCCCTCAGCAAATACGGTTGATATAAATAAATGGTCTCTTGCCTGCCTACATTCATGCCCATCTGTTTGGAGGGCATGGTGCCCAATCAAAAGTTGCCTAGATGCTCGCCACAGGCACCAGTGCCAAGGAATGACGATCTCATGGCAGCTTGCCTGAGGCTGTGAGTACCATCTTTTCAGTCGTGGGTTCTCATCCTGGACCAGAATGGGAGCAGTGGCACTGCAGGCTTCCTTACTGTTGATCACACCTGTTGACAAGGCTGTGCCAAACTAGAAGAAGAGGGAGAGAAAGAAAACTGCTGTGTAGGAGCATCTTTGGGCTCCCAGGGCCTGGCGAGCCCATTAAGACAGATTCTAATTAAGTTGAGAAACTCTGCCCATGGATATCCTGATGGGGCACAAGATTGGCAGGTCAAACTTTACTTGGATTTATCACAGGGGTGGAGGGCAAACTGCTCCCAGCTGGTAAATCTGTTCCTGAATAATATAGGAAGTATAACAGAACACTGGTCTTTGACAATATCGGGAGCCAAATAAACTAGGGGGAAATGAATCATATTCAGTGCAATGCAGTATCCCCTGGCTCCCAATTTTTACTCACCTACTGGAAACAATAAGGTCCGATATGCACAATCACAGAATGTAAAGCCCAGGAGTTGATTGTATTTTGTGTTGGCTGAGCTTGAGAAAGGAAATGAAGCTAGTCAGGAGAAAGCATGATGTGGGGACATTTTTATGCTGATAAATGTAAGTTCCCTCTGAGTTTGTCAAGCACAATCAGAAATAAGTTCATGTGCTCGGATCACTACGGTACCTGAAAATAATCCTCATGGATAAAGTTAGTAAATTACTGATTCCAGGGACCTCTGTGGGCCCCTAAGAGGGCTTAAGCAGTGGTCTCAGCCATGTCATACCATGGGGATAGGTAGTATGCAATCTTTATTGTAATAAGTTCTGGCATGCTACCTTTCCCTCTGGAGGGAAGATAGGTTGAGAAACTACCGGCTGAAAGCATCAAAGCAATGTACTATATTTATACTTGAAAGGGCATTTTGTTAGTTCAACGTTTGGTCCTGATCCTAAATTTGCATCATTTTATTTAACGCTGAATATTCTGTCAACTAGACTTGTGGCCAAATCCCAGTGAAAGTTTGAACAGTGGTCTCCCAAGATTTCCAAGTGCTAACCCCCAGATCCTGGGGATGTTAGTTTATGTGACAAAAAAGGCTTTGCACTTTAAGCATCCTGAGGAGCAGATTGTCCTGGATAATCTGTGTGGGCCTGATGCAATCACGAGGGTCCTTATCAGAGCAGAAGACAATGTGATGAGGGAAGCAGAGATTGGGTAATGTGTCTTGAAGATGGAAGAAAGGGTCAAAAGTCAAAGAATGCAGAGGCCTCTACAAGCTGAAAAAAGGTAGAGAAAAGATTCTCCTCTCAGAGCTTCCAGAGGGAGCTAGCCCTGCTGACACCTTAACTTCAGTCTAGTGAGACTGATTTTGAAGTTCTTAAAATTCCTCCAAGATTGTAGGAGATTAAATGTGTTTGTTTCTTTATTTATTCTTGTACATATTAATGGAGTACATGTGAAATTTTGTTATATTCATAGAATGTGTAATAATCAAGTTAGGGTATTTAGGGTATCCATAACCTTATTTATCATTTTACGTTTATGTGCTGGGAACATTTCAAATCGTGTCTTTAAGCTATTTTGAAATATAAGATATATTTTTGTTAACTATAGCACCCTATTCTACTGTGGAAAATTAAAACTTACTCCTTCTAACTGCATGTTTGTATCTATTAACCAACTTCTCTTCATTCCCCATTGCAATCCTTCCCAGCCTCTGAGAACTATAGTTCTGCTTTCTACTTCCATGAAATCAACTTTTAGCTCCCACATATGAATGAAAACAAGCAATATTTGTCTTTCTGTGTCTGGCTTATTTCAATTAACATAATGTCCTCAAGTCCCATCATGTTGCTGCAAATGACATGATTTCATCTTTTAGTACTGCATAGTATTTCATTGTGTATATATACCATATTTTCTTTATCCATTTGTCTGTTGATGGACACTTAGGTTGATTCCATATCTTTGCTATTGTGAATAGTGCCACAATAAATGTGGAGGTGCAGGTATCCTTCTGATATACTGACTTTCTCTCCTTTGGATATATCCCCAGTAGTGGAATTTTTGAATCATATAGTAGTTCTATTTTTAGTTTTTTGAGAAATCTCGATACTGTTTTCCATATTGGCAGTAATGATTTCTATTCCTGCCAATAGAGAATGAGTTCCCTTTCCTCAGCAGCCTTGACAGCATTTGTGATTTCTTGTCCTTTTAATAAGATTCATTCTAACTGGAGTAAGATGATATCTCATTGTGATTTTGATTTGCATTTCCCTGAAGGTTAGTGATGTTGAACATTTTTTCATATGCCTATTGGCCATTTGTATGTCTTCTTTTGAGAATTGTCTATTCATGCCCTTTGCTCACTCTTTAATGGGATTTTTAAAAAACTGTTGAATTGTTTGAGTTCTTTGTATATTCTGGATATTAGACTTGTCTGATGAATAATTTGGAAATGTTTTCTCCCATTCAACAGGTTGTCTCTTTACTGTGTTAATTGTTTCCTTTGCTGTACAGAAGCATTTTAGTTTTATATAGTCCCACTTGCCTATATTTTATTTTATTGTCTGTGCTTTTGATGTCTTAGTCATAAAATCTTTGCGTTGACTATTGTCCCGAAATGTTTCTCATATGGTTTCTTCTAATAGTTTTATGGTGTTAGGTCTTATATTCACGTCTTTAATTCATCTTGAGTTGATTTTTATATATGGTGAGAGACAGACCTCCCGTTTTCATTCTTCTGCATAAGTAATCCAATTTTTTAGCACCTTTTATTGAAGAAGGTATTCTTTCCCCAATATATGTTCTTAGTGTCTTTGTCAAATATCAGTTGACTGTAAATATGTGGATTTATTGCTGGATTCTATATTCTGTTCCATTGGTTTATGTGTCTGTTTTTCTGCCAATACCATGCTGTTTTGGTTACAATAGCCTTATAATATATTTTGAAGTCAGGCAGTATGGTACTTCCAACTTTATTCTTTTTACTCAGAATTTCATTGGCTATTTGCTCTCTTTTTTTGGTTCCATACAAATTTTAGGATTGTTTTTTCCATTTCTGTTAAAAAGTGACATTGGTATTTTGATAAGGATTGCATTCAACCTGTAGATTGCTTTGGGTAGTATGGTCATTTTAACAATACTGATCTTCTGATTCATGAGCATGGGGTATCTTTCCCTTTGTGTGGGTTCTCCTCAATTTATTTTACCCATGTTTGTTCTTTTTTTTTTTTCCTGTAGAGGCCTTTCATCTCCTTAAATGAAATTTAAATTTATTCCTAGGTGTTTTTTGACAGCTATTATAAATTGGGATTGCCTTCTTGGTTTCTTTCTCGGCCAGTTCGTTATTACAGCACAGAAATGCTACTGAGTTTTATTTGTTGATTTTTGCATTCTGCAACTTTACTGAATTTTGTTATTAGATCTAAGAGATTTTTGATGGAGGGCTTTCAAGATGTAAAATCATGTCATCTTCAAAGAGGAATGATTTGACTTCCTCTTTCCCAAGGTGAATGGCTTTCATTTTCTTCTCCTGTTTAATTGCTCTGGTTAGAACTTCCAGTACTATGTCGAATAGGAGAGGTGAAAGTGTACATTCTTGTCTTCTTCCAGTTCTTAAATGAAAGGCTTTCAACATTTCCTCATTCAGTATGATGTTTGCTGTGGGTTTGGCATATATGGCCTTTACTATGTTGAGGTATATTCCTTTTATGCCTAGTTTATTGAGAGCTTTTATCATGATGTTATGTAGAATTTTATCCAATGTTTTTTCCGTGTCTGTTGAGATGACCATATGGTTTTTGCCTTTTATTCTTTGGATGTGATATATCACATTATTACTTGAGTATGTTGAACCATTCTTGCATCCCTGGAATAAATCTCACTTGATCATGGTGTATCATCTTTTACATGTGCTGTTTGCTAGTATTTTGTTGAAGATTTTTGCATATATGTTCATCAGGGATATTTACCTATAGCTTTATTTTTGTTGCTGTTGTGTTCTTGTCTGGTTTTGGTTTCTGGGTAATGCTGGCCTTGTAGAATGAGGTAGGAAGAATCCTCTCCTCTTCAATTGTTTTTGCATGTTTGAGGAGAATTAGTGTTAGTTCTTTAATTGTTTGGTAAAATTTGGCAGTGGCAGTGGCAGTGATGCCATAAGATCCTGGATTTTTCTTTTTTGGGAGACTTTTAAATTACTGATTCAATTTCATTACTAGTTATTGTAGTTATTGGTCTGTTTAGGTTTTCTGTTTCTTCCTGACTTGTTCATAGTATGTTGTATGTATCCAGGACTTTATCAATTTCCTCTAGGTTTTCTAATTTGTTAATGGTTACTTATAATAGTCTCTGATTATCTTTGTATTTCTGTGGTATCAATTGTAATGACTCCTTTTTTATTTCTGATTTGACTTATCTGGGTGTTCTTTCTCTTCTTCTTGGTTAATCTAGCCAGTGATTTACAGATTTAGCTTATCGTTTCATAAAATCGACTTCATTTCATTGTTGTTTTGTATTTTTATTTTTAGTCTCTATTTCATTTAGTTCTGCTCTGATCATTATTATTTCTTTCCTCCTAATAATTTGAGTTTTGTTTTTTCTTGCTTTTCTACTTCAATGATAGATTGTTTATTTGAAGTCTTTCAATTTTTTTGATGTAGATATTTATTGCTGTTAATTTCACTCTTAGCACTGTTTTTGCTGTATCCCATAGGTTTTGGTATGTTGTGTTTCAAGTTTCGTTTGTCTCAGGAAATTTTTTGATTCTCTCCTTAATTCCTTTCTTGACCCAATGGTCACTAAGAAGCTTGTTGTTTAATTTCCATGTATTCATAGTTTCCCAAGTTTTTATTTTTATTTTCTAGTTTTATTCTAATTTTCTTTATTTTTCTAGTTTTATTCCATTGGGGCTTGAGAAGATACTTGATATAATTTCAAATTTTAAAAATTTGTTGAGGCTTGTTTTGTGTCCTGACATGTGGTATATCCCAGAGAATGTTTCATCTACTGATGAGAAAAATGTGTATTTTATAGCTGTTGGGTGTCATACACTGGCACTGGTGTTGGCAGGTCCAGGCAGGCTGATTCCTGGGCCTCTAGGTGGCTCGCATGTGTGTTGACAGTGGCAGCAGTAGACAGGGCAGGTGGATGGGTCCTCATGCTCTTCGGCAGTGGGCATGACATGCATAATGGCAGTAGCAGTGTCAGGACAACCGTCTGGCTTCCAAGCACTCTGCACTGGTATTGGGAGTGGCTATAACAAGCTGGGCAGGCCAGTCCCCAGACCCACAGGTAGCATATGTGTGCCAGCTGTAGTGGTAGTGGCAGATTGTGCGGGCCCATCCTCAGGCCCCAAAAATTAGTGTTCAGGTGCCAACAGTGGTGGACAGGGCAGGACCATCCCCAGGTCCCTGAGTGGTGTGCTTGGGCACTGGGGTGGGTGAAACTGGGCCAGGTGGCCCCATTCTCAGGGCCTCAGTTAGTGTGTGGAGGTGCTGACGGTGGTAGATAGGGGCACAGTGATCCCCAGGCCCTAGGGGAATACTCAGCCTGGGGGCTCTGCAGCAGCTGCACTCTGGCCCTGATGATAGTGGGGGTGGGATTGCTTTCAGTGGCAGCAGCTGTAGGCAGGTGGCTGGGGAGTGTGTATGCTTTGGTTCCATGTGTGAGCTGCAGGTGGCATAGCCTGTCCTCAGGGCACTTGTAAATGCATGCCAACCCCACTGCTGGGGACAGCAAAGTTACTGCCAATGGTTTGCACGTTGGCCATGGTCCCAGCAGCCAGGAGCAGCAGTAGCTGCAGGTGGCAGATATCCATGGGGCACCAGGAATGTGGAGATGAAGAGCCTATTGGACCCCAGGGCAGGATGCAGTCTGGTGGGGGGCTGTGTTCTCAAAATGATGCCATGTTAGAGTTGCTTAAGACTCAGGAGGTGTGTGGGACCCAGTGTGAGCTCCCTCTCTGGAACAGTACTATTGCATGGTCTCTAGGCAGTTCCTTATGTTAGTCTCAGGGTCTATGAGGTTCAAAGAGCTTTCTTGTGGCTAGAATTGCAAGAGTCCGTGGTGGGAATATGGACTGCTGCTAGAGTTCTCTCACCTTCCCTTTCCCCACACCGGGAAGCCTCACCAGGCTCTCAGCTGATCCTGGGAGAGTAGGCTGCCTCCTTCCCTTTCATTCCTTGCCTTAGGTGTTTCCTGTCACTTCTCTGTTGAATTCCAGTGATCTCTCTTAGATGATCTATTCAAAGTGTGATTATCTACTTGCTATTTTGATTCTTTTTTGTAGACGAGGTGAGTACCAGCTGCCTCTAATCAGCCATCTTGATGCCCTTCCTGTGTTTCATTTTAAGTCACTAAATTTGTGGTTATTTGTTACAGCAGCAACAGAAAAGTAATGCAATCTCTATTCGTATGCAGTAGACACAGGGTGGCCCAAGATCGAAGAGCCCTGAGGCTAACCAAAGCTTGGAGCAATATAGTGCATTGGCTACTCAGCTAAAACTGTTAGTTACTTCACCTCTCCCTCACCAACTTACTGTCTTTTTTTTTCTTCAATCCAAAAGACCATAATAAAATCCAATGTTTGTGCTTTTCTCACTGGAATTGTGCAAGCATAAGTTTTAAAACAGATTTCCTTTCAACTCTCATCATTAAACTTTCAGTGTTTAGCCTACCAGGCCGGCATGCCATCCAAATTAATGTTTAAGTGTAGGTAATGCTGGTTCCAATTGCAAGCATTCAGTTCCCAAAGGCAGGGAACAGTTTTAGAGCAGCAATTCAGATTTACGTTCGAGTAATATTAATGTATCCTTACCATGTGCTGGACACTGGGCATTATGTGTTTGACATTTGAAATATCTCCTCAAGCAACAGTGGGTTAACTGAGAAGTTGCTGGACACACATGCAATGTGAAATAGCTGTTATTGTTAGAAGTTAATACTTACTTTATTCCTCTCAGCAACTAACCTAACACTGTAGGGCAGCTGCTGTCACTGAAAGTTATCAGCATGTGTCCATCCATATATCCATCCATCATTCCAATCTCAGCAGCTGGATTGTTCATCATCTGCCTGCCTGCAGTGGCCCTGACCTGCAGAAAGCAGACACTAGGAAACAATTCAGACTTTATCTGTGGTTAAATTATGCTTTGGCAAGGGTTAATACTTTTTTTTTCTTTATAGTGGACCTCTTCTGTTTTTATTTCTTCTTGGATGCAATATAACACACACACACACAGTAAACAATAATTTCACAATAAGCATAATCAACTTCAGCCCTCTCATGAATTAACCTGTGTAATCCAAAGTGACAATTACCCTAGAAAAAAAGAACTGGCAAGTTAACTATTTTACTTTTCCTTCAAAGAGATTAAATATTTAAAAATTATTTTTTATAAAAATTTTGAGAAATTGGGAAACTGTCAGTTCTTCTATTTATTTCTATCGAATAAAGTTAAATGAGATGTTTTCAAAGTTGGTTGAATTTTATCATGCTTCCTATCAACTGATCTTTTAAAATATGCATTTCCAGTACTTGGCGTACTGAAAAATTGTCCCCATCACTTCTTAATCTAATAAGTTAGACCTTATTTTACCAAAGCTTTCTTTTAGCCATAGAATTAAATAAAAATATTTTTATTAGTGTAGTAGTTCTTTTCTCAATGCTATTTTCATTTTTTGCTGGCAATCCAAGTTAGTGATAATTCACTCTTCTATTACGATGATAGCCTCAATATTTGAGATGCCTATCAGGGTGAAATGAAAGCATTTCTGTAGAATTCAATAGACCAGAGAATAAAATAATCAAAATACTTTCACTCACTTACCAACAAACATTTATTGAGCAGTTCTAGTTGCCGTGATCTCCTACTTTTTTGTTAAATTTCTCTCTTTTCTTTTCTCTACAAAATTGTCACTTTGTTTTAGAAACTGAGAAATCAAAGATGCATAAAATACAGCTTTATTTTTATGGACTTAAAACTTAAACAATAACAATGCAGTGCAACTAGTTCTGTTATGGAAAGGTGTAAGAGGTGCAATTGGGGTGTCAGGAGGGAGAGCCCATCTGTGCCTGGGAGCATTAGGGTAGGCTTCACAGAGGAGATAACACAAACAGAAGTTTGAGTAGGAGTTCACCAAGTGAAGATGGCTGAGGGTGGTAACAAATTACCACAAATGTGGAAGGCTAAACAACAAACACCTATATTTTATAGTTTCTGTGGGTCAAGAGTCTGAGCATGGGTTACCTGGATTCTCTGCTCAAGGTCACACAAGGGTACATTTAACATGTCAAGTGGGCTGCATTCTCATCTGGAAGTTTGACTGGGGAAGAACCTATTTATAAGCCCATTTCAGTTGTTGGCAGCTTTTGCTTCCTTGTGGTTGTATGTCTGAGGCCCTCAGATTTTTTCTGGCTATGAGATGGAGTAAATTCTCCAGTCCTAGAGGCCAGCCACACTCCCTAGAGGCTGCCCAGTTTCTTGCCATGTGGTCTTTCCCAACATGGCTTCTTATTTTATCAAGCTATCAAGGAGAATCTCTAGCCTGACAAGACAGAGTTTTATATAATGTAACAAAAACATGTAAGTGACATCTCATCACCTTTAACATATTCTATTGGTTAGAAGCAATCACAGGTCTCACCTGTACCCAAGGGGAGGGAACTACACAAAGGTATGAACACCAGGATAAAGGACTGACTGAAGGTCCCCTTAGGTCTGTCCACTACATAGGATGATATGAGGAAAGAGAGGAACAGATAAATAAGAGAGTATGTAGGGAATGAACAATGTTCTATATAGCTGTAATGGATGGCAGAATTAAGGGAAAAGAGTTTGAAACTGGGTAGATAATAATTGTTGTTAACATTCATATAGTGCTTACTCCATGCCAGAGTACTTCATATATGTCTAATCATTTAATTCTTACAAACGTGTTATGAGGTAGATATTATCCCCATTAATAGATGAGGAAAAAGTGCCCAGCAAAGTTAGGTAACTTGATCAAAATTCTGGAGCTTATCAATGGTAGAACTGGATTCAGATTGTCTGACTTTTGAGTCTATCCTTAACCATTATATATACAGCCTGTAAGCAAGTTGAGGTCTGCAAGGAACAGATCATAAAGGATCTTGCTAAGGAATTTGTAGTTGTTCCAGGAGGCAGTGAGAAAACACTGGAGGGGTTGGAATCAGAGGTATGGGTGCTCAGACATACCACCAGCATCATGGAGGATACATTGGGACCAAGGACACTGATGAAGATGACAGAAGATCAGTTACTGGATGAATCCTGGGACTGTGGGGTCAGGGACAAAGGAACAGACAGGAAAGTGTACATGATCTGACCCAGTGACTGACTGTGAGGGCTGGGAGTACAGCGGTAGAATTCAGGAAAAGGGATGTATCTAAGATAACTTCCAGGTTTCTGGTCTAGATGATTTGATGTGTAGTGGATCTTGATACTCATTCATCAAGCTCCAAGGTACTGGATGGAAGGGACTATATTCTTGTTCATTGCTTCATCCTTTGGGCTGGACACAGTGCTTTGACCATATTATAAAAGCAAACATTTATACTTTTGCTTACTGTATGCCAACTACTGTTCTAAGAACTTCACTTGTATTAATTTGTATCATCCTCACAACACCTCTATGACATAGGAACTATTATTATCTATATTTTACAAAAGAGGCTACTGAGGTAAAGCATGGTTAAGCAGCTTGCCCAACCTCACACAGTTATTATCAGAGCCAGAGTCTGAACTCAGGCAGGCTGTCTCCAGAGTTCATGTGCTTAACCACCACACTACACATCAAACAAAACTAGGTACTCAATAATAAGGTACTCAATAATATTTTAAAATGCTAATGTGTGACTTTACTATGATAGGGCAACTATTTAAAATATGATGTGACAAATTTAGTAATAGCCTTAATCACTTTTGTATAAATCTTCATTATCGTACTTGAGAAACTGTATTCTAAGGAAGTGTTGAAATGTCTTTCATTCCTGCCACCCTTGAACCACTCAAGCAGACAGACTCAGTTCTATTAGACACTAGTGCAGTGCACTCATGACCATTTTTGGAATGAATAACTTTTTTTGTATATTATATGTAAAATTCATAATTTTCAAACCACCTGTACTACATTATCTCTTTTAACAGATAGAGGTGGTAGGTTATGTTACTCCCGTTTTATAGCTACAGACGTTGAGGCAAAGGAGAGTGACCAAATTGAATCTAAAATTCAGTGGAGAGTACTTATCAATCATTTTTCCTCATTATGGTAACTTCAAATATGTTTTGACTGTTTCTTTCTTTGGCTGGCATAATGGGGACCAGTGAGAATGTCAAGTTCTAGCCTGAAATATTCAATATAATGGCAGTAATCTTTGCAATCTTTTTCTTTATAATCACATTAGGGAAACAACAAAGTGAGAAGATGGGGTATGGTAAAAACTAAAAAAATACAGGAAAGTATAACTGACATTGTGATTAATTAATTAATTAAATGGCCATGCAGTTTAAAAAGGGGGCCTATTTATTGAATAAATAAGTTAAAAATAAAAAGCCAGGGAAACAGACTGTGACAGCTATGTTGCCATCAGCCATCCCCATATGAGCGCTGTCCACTTCTGTCACACTGACCTCTCTTCCACTCACCAATTCAAAATGAATTTAGGAAAATAATCCTCATCAGCAGTGTGGCTTTCAAACCGCTCCACAGGTAAGAATATAATGGTCTTTGTTTTTCCCTTCAAACTTCACCCCTATTCTCCCTTATCTATATCAATTGTCTCCTTTTCATTCGATTATTTGAAGCTTATCATTTTTCCATTTTTTTCCACAAGAGATAACATATCTTAAGATTTGAGACAACTTATTTATCTTTTTTTCATTTCTTGTTTGCTTGCCCTGTCTCCTCCATGACCTCCTACTTTCCATCCCTGTGGACTGACGTGATGTTCTCCTGCTTTAAAAATCAGCTCATGAGTTCTTTTGGAGTCCACTGACTTCTAAGATGACCCCTAATGGTCCCTGCTCCTAGTATTCATGCCCTTTGGTAGTCCCCTCCCATTGAGAGTAGGCTAAACCTAGTGATTTTTCAAGCACTGGCTAAAGTGATGGGATGTCACTTCCATGGTAAGGTTACAAACAATTGTGTTCATTCCATGAGCAGATTCCCTTTTCTGCCTTCTAGGTTTGCATGCTTTGATGAAGCAAGCTGCCATGCTGGATAGGTTCACATGGCAAGGAACAAAGGGCAGCCTTCATCCCACAGGGAGAAATTAAAACTCTCAGTCCAGTAGCACACCAAAAAATGTATTCTGCCAATGACTATGAGAACTTGAAAGTGGATACATCCCCATTTGAACTTTCAGATGAGACTACATACTTATGCTCACATCGTGGTTGCAGCCTTACGAGAAACTGTGGAACAAGGACCGAGCTAACCTGTGCCCAGATTCCTGACACACAGAAACAATATGATAATATATATGTGCCGTTTTAAGCTACTAAGTTTTGGACCAATTTGTTATACAGCAATAGATATATACCTCCCTTCCAAGCAGCCTCCCCACATCCTAGGTACCTCTCCTCTCTGCAGCCATCTGTGTAGTTCTATTCCAGTACTTAGAACACAGTATTCTAATTATGTTTATCTTTGTTTCTTGTTCCACATTAATATCATTGAGGGAAGTGACCTGATTTACCTCCTAGCACAGCACAGCTCAACAATGACTGTGGGTTAAGTAACAAACATATTCAATATCCTCTCTGCTCCACTGCTCTTCCACTAATCACCTGCAGTTGGTGCCATTAAGACAAGAGAAGATGGTTCAGCTCCAACCATCTCAGGTAACTGTTCTAATTCTTCCCATGGCCCTGCTTCATTCATCTCTGATGTGTGTGTGTGTGTGTGTGTGTGTGTGTGTGTGTGTGTGTGTGTGTATATATATATATGCCAAAAATGGAAGAGCAGATTTCAGACACATTGTCATCTTTGATCTTCACAGTCAACCTTAAGAACCAGATATCAGGATTCAATGTACAAATGAGGAAATTAGTGTCTTACCCAGTGTTGTTTAGCTGATAAGCAGCACAGCCAATGTTAGTATCTAAATACGTTTGACTTCTAATTCCATAAAGATCCTTAGTCATAATTATGCCATGCTGCACGATCAAGGACAATGTTTCCTATACACTTAGGCTGCCAAAATGAGAATAACAACAAAGACAATACTTATCAGAAACATTTATTGAGTTCTTATTGTATGACAGGCATTGTTCTAAGCCCTTTAAATGTTATTTGCTCATAATATTTTTACAAAAACTACAAGAGGCAAATGTTATTATTTCCATTTTACAGATAAGAAAATGGAGACAAAAAAGGTTAAATAACTTACCCAAAGTGAGGCACCTGAAAAGTGACAGAGTGAAGATTCAATGTAGGTGGTCTCAGATTGTAAATAAGCTTGGTTTTAGTGGATGTGATTCATCTCAATCATTTTTATTTGCTCTTATAGGAGAATAGGGTGACAGTCCACAGCTCTTGTGTATATGAATCTTGGGTTTCATAAATAAAATTAATTTCGAGATCCATTTCTTTGTTAATGAGCATCAGTTTTTCTCTAGAGAGAGAGAGCCCCCCTCCTGTTATGGATTCCCACTGCAATGTAGGATCTCTAGTTAAATCTATGCAAAATACATTAAAACAGGGAAATAAAGAGAATCTGGAATTCAGAAAGACATGACTGTAACAGTAACCTTGAACACAATGTGGCCAGATTTTATCCCTTCCTTTTAGCATCCTATGGCTGTGAGCAATGGGAAGGAGATGAAAAACATAAATTAATTTTTGAGAAAAGAAAGCTTAATTGGAATATTTTCTCAAGCAGGCACACAGAGGATTATGTTAGTTGCTAATTCATTTGTTGAGAAAATTTATAAATTTAATTTGATCTTTCTCATCAGTTGTAATTGCCACATAGAAAGTCAAATAGTTATGTCAGACTTACAAAAAAGAGCAGCTCTCTGCCCTGTCCCCCACCATGCATGCCCCCCAGAAGCTACTACTTTCAAAATTATTCAGCTGTTTCTTTTGATATTTATCTATATGTTTCCAAATAGCTTGCTCATGCTTCAATCTCTTGATTATTTCAGTTTTAGGCTTCATTCTGTAGAAGGATTTGTCACTAAAATTTTATATGTCAAGTTAACTTTTTTTTCCTGGCATTTCCTCAAGAATAGGAGAATAAGGAAAAGGGTTAACATTTCCTCCGCATGAAGAGTATAAATGTATTTACACAAAGCACCTTTGAAGGGATGGTCTAGGGAAAGAGAACAGTTATATGAGACATCACAGCAGTAAACAGGTAGATGAGAAAATAGCCATCACCACTTTGGAGTAAAAGTCACAAATCAAAGGAAGCTTGAGGTGCCCTTTATAGTTTAATAAATCAGCAACAAGAAATTTTAATGAAACATGCAGTGTTGGTGTGGTTGTCCTAGTTGAAACACTCATATGCTTCGAATGGAATAATTTAAAAAATCAATATGAAAATATGTACCAAGTGCCATAAACATGGTCATACCTCTTGATCCAGTAGTCCACTCCTGGAAATTTATCTTATGGAAATAGTACAACAGAAGCCAAAAAACTGTACATGTCAACATGTTCATTGTAGTATTAACCATAGAGAGAAATAACAAAGATGAGAACGAGAGAGAAAGAGAAAGATGGGGAGATAGAGAAAATTTAAATACAGTGTTTAACATGGACCTATAGAGGGGTACGACACACACAGAGGCCTATCGGGGGGTGGAAGGCGGTAGGAGGGAGAGGATTAAAAAAGTAACTAATGGGTACTAGGCTTAACTCCTGGGTGATGAGATAATCTGTACAACAAACCCCCATGATACAAGTTTACCTATGTAACAAACCTGCACATGTACCCCTACACTTAAAATAAAAGTTAAAAAATAATAGTGTTTAATAAATTAATATAAATTATTAGATGGATTATTATCCAGCTAATAAAAGTGATAAGCATGAAGGCTATATAAAAACATAAACATTTATGATGTTGTGTTAACTAAGCAAAGCTAAGCACAAAATAATTTTTATTTTTGTGTTAATCATGAATAAAAGAGTGCATACACATGCGGTGGTGGCTACAATGCAATAGACATAGGTATTAGAAGCAGATGAACTGATTTAAGTCTGGGTCTTTCATTTATGAGCTGGATGTCCTTGAAACCATCAAAATACTATTTATTTGAGCCTTATTTGTTGCATCTATAAAATTAGAAATATCAATCTTTTAGTGTTGATGTAAATATTAGAGAAATCTGCAATTAGTAAGTAATATAGTATCCAACATATTATAGTAAGGGCTCACTAGATAGTTACAAATATTACTCACATATAGACCAACATCAGAAGATAATACTTAGGAGGGTTGGGGAGCTATGTTAGGGGGATGGAATTATGAATACTGTTTTTCTCCTTAAAATTTTGTATTTTTATATATAACATATAATTACATTGCATGTAACAAATTTTATATATAATTTATATATAGTATAGCTATATATATATGTGTGTGTGTACATATTTTCAAGAGGGAAAATAATACCTATAGTTTTATCTCCCTAACATAGCTTCTTTACCCACATATATAATATACATTTTTACATATATGTGTACACACATATACATGTGTATGTGTGTATATATCTAAGTTCACATACACATGTATATATGCATATTTTAACTCAGGGAAACCATACAAGGCATCTTTGTCAGTAAGACCTGTGCCTCTGAAGGTGCTATAGAGAAACAAGCCTGGAGTGAAGGCAAAGGTTAGGAGCCTTGGTCTCCTACTCCTCTATTCTCTTTTTATTGCCCTGGCTCTCCCAGCTCTTTGTTCTCCTGTGGACAATTGCTGCTGAAAGTGGTGCTTTCCTGCTAAATGGCATTTTAACCCGATATTCCCACAACGTATTACCACAACTTTATGCTGTTTCCTTAACGGACATTTGCATGGCAGATGGCTCAAATAGCCCAGCAAATATATACTGGGTCAATGTTAAGAAACTGCCAGATTGATGGCTTTGTTGGCTGTGTGCCTCCAAGCAGACACACGACTAGAAATTGCACGGAGGCTCAATTTTCCAGACTAACTTGGGGGCTTTCCATCCCTCCCTTGCTATGGGTGATCAGTAAGACAGGTGAAGATGGAGCTAGTCTGATTTGCTTCACTTTTAAATAGACATTGATGTGGGCAGATGGGTTGGCACACAATGTGCTGATCTGGGAGCTAAACCTTTCTACTTCGAATCCTGCCTGCATCAGATTTGCTCAGGGATGGAAGCCAACATCTTAACCTGTTCATTTCCAGAGTGTTCCATAGGATAATACTAACCTTCCTCCAAGGAGTATCATGAAGGCCGATTTAGAAAGGTAGCACAATATTTCATTTAAGTGTTTAAAGAAGACTTCTTCACTTAATATTTCTTAGTCCCTAACTACTTTTTGGGAAGAATAAACCATTGACTTGATTTGTACCCCTTCCTTGTCCCTTAGGACTTTATCTCTGTAGCATAGTTATTTTTGTGTTTTTGATCTTCCCAAATAGACTGTAAGCTCTGTGGACACAGGCAATGCATCTCATAGATGTTTGTCTTCCTGTGGCACTTAGTATGGCGTATAGATTATGCTACTTATCAGTGCCTAGTAAATGTAGGTAGAACAAGTACTGCTGGCCTGGTTCATAACGCTAGGAAAACAGCTAGTTCTGCCCCTAGAGGAGTCCCTCCCCTGGCCCACTTGTGGCTATAGCACTGCTTTTGGGGAAAGAGTTCAAAGTTTTGTTAACTCAATAGAAGGCCATGAACATGACATAACACATAGGTAAGATTCTACCCAAACCTCTTCCTGTTTTGTACTTTCTAGATCATACATCTCATATCTGTGACCCTAGAATTTCCTATTATAATGACAATAAGCTCACTTCCAGAGGCTGAATGAGTCTCTGTCAAGGGAAGGGCTTCTTCCCTGTTCACCCAACCAAAGACTATGGGGCAAGCATTTGCTTTCTTAGACTTGGAGGGTGGCCAAGAGGCAGCTGTTTCCAGAGACGGGAGGGACGGGGTGGCGATGAAGCTTGGAAATGTAAGCCAAGAGGGACATGCTCTGTGAATGTTTGATGTCCCTTGCAGTGTGGGATGGAGCTGGGGGTGGGAAGGGAAGGTGAGTGTGTAGCATGCTGGGTGCTGATGCACCCTGTGCAGCCATGTTCAGGGATAGTACTCTGATGAGCCAAGGGCTTTAAATTTGAACCTGACCTTCAATTTTCCAGACCAAAGTAAGACTATATGACAAGGTATATATTTCAAAGTAAATATAACTTTTAAATATATGAACATACAGTTGGCGGTCTTACGTTTATATTCTCACCTCTGAGCCCTGCACATTTTAAGAGCAGGCTGATGTCAATGAATTCAACTTGCGAATAGCATTGGGATTAAAAGGTGATACCAATCTATATTTTATGAACTTATTTAGCCTTCTTATAGATACATACCTTTGAATGGAGTAACTGATTGAAAAAAAGGAGGTAAAACACTATATACATGTGTTACCAGGGATATTTTCCTTATATAAATTAGAAACTACATTGAGTCAATCTTGATTCCTTCATATTAAGAAGTGTTAGCTAAGTTAGGAAAGAATCTGAATTACAAAGTAGTCTGGAAAACAGCATAATTTTGTTACATGTAATCACCCGAACCGATGATCAACTAAATATTTCTAAGTTGAAGTCCTATGAGCCTCCTTTAGTAAAAAGATAATTAACTCATTAATAAATCTGAATGAGATGATATGAAATGGCTTTTACAGTCCTTGAAAATAATATTTTCTAAAAGAGCCTAACATTTCATCTATATTCTTGTGTACAGCTAATTTGCTTAGGTCATTTCATCCCTGGATCTTTTGTTTTTTAATAGAAGGCGAATTTCAGCAGAGTTTAGGTAAGAATGAATATGGATTCCAAAATGATCAGGGCCCAATTGGCAAGATTTGGTGGTATTAATTGTTGCTGATGAACACAACAGGTGATATGGTTTGGCTCTGTGTCCCCACCCAAATCTCACCTTCAATTATAATAATCCCCATGTGTCAAGAGCAGGACCAGGTGAAGAATGAATCATGGGGGCATGTTTCCCCCATGCTGTTCTCATGATAGTGAGCTCTCACAAGATCTAATGGTTTCATAAGGGTATTCCCCATTCACTTAGCTCTTATTGTCTCTCCTGCCGCCCTGTGAAGAGGTATCTTCCACCATGATTGTAAGTTTCCTGAGGTATCCCCGGCCATGCAGAAATGTGAGTCAGTTAAATCTCTTTTCTTTATAAATTACCCAGTCTTGAGTATTTCTTCACAGCAGTTTGAGAACAGATTAATACAGTAAATTGCTACCACAGAGAGTGGGGCACTGCTATAAAGATACTCAAAAATGGGGAAGTGACTTGGAAGTGAGTAACAGGCAGAGGTTGGGGCAGTTTGGAGGGTTCAGAAAAAGGCCTCCAAATGTGGGAAATGTGGGCAAGTTTGGAAATTCCTAGTGACTTGGAAGACTCATAAGACAGGAAGATGTGGAAAAGCTTGGAACTTTCTACAACTGTTGAATGGCTTTGACCACAATGCTGATAGTGATATGGACAATGAAGTCCAGGCTGATGTGGTCTCAGATGGAGATGAGGAACTTGTTGGGAACTGGAACAAAGGTGAATCTTGCTATGCTTTAGCAAAGAGACTGGTGACATTTTGCCCCTGCCCTAGAGATCTGTGGAACTTTCAACTTGAGAGATATGATTTAGGGTATCTGCTGGAAGAAATTTCTAAGCGGCAAAGCATTCAAGAGGAAGAACAGCATAGAAGTTTGGGAAATTTGCAGCCTAACCATTTGATAAAAAAGAAAAACCCATTTTCTGGGGAGAAATTCAAGCCAACTGCATAAATTTGCATAAGTAACGAGGAGCTGAATGTTAATCACTAAGACAATGGGGAAAATATCTCCAAAGCATATCAGAGACCTTCATGGCAGCCCCTCCCATCACAAGCCCAGAGGCCTAGGAGGGAAAAATGGTTTCCTGGGTGGGCCCAGGGTCCCACTACTCTGTGTAACCTTGGGACATGGTGCCTTGTTTCCCAGTTGCTTCAGCTCCATCCATTGCTAAAAGGGGTCAATGTACAGCTTGGACCATCACTTCAGAGGGGGCAAGCCCCAAGCCTTGGTGGCTTCCACATGATGTTGAGCCTGCAGGTGTACAGAAGTCAAGAATTGAGGTTTGGGAACCTCTGCCTAGATTTCAGAGGATTTATGGAAATACCTGGATGTCTAGGCAGACATTTGCTGCAGGAGTGGAGCCCTCATGGAGAACCTCTGCTAGGGCAGTGTGGAAGGGAAATGTGGGGTCAGAGCTCCCACACAGTCTCCACTGGGGCACCACCTAGTGGAGCTGTGAGAAGAGGGCCACCATTCTCCAGATCCCAGAATGGTAGATCTACCAACAGCTTGCATCATGCACCTGGAAAAGCTGCAGACACTCAATGCTAACCATGAAAGCAGCTGGGAGGGGGGACTATACCCTGCAAAACCACAGGGACAAAGCTGCCCAATGCTGTGAGAGCCCACCTCTTGCATCAGTGTGACCTTGATGTGAGACATGAAGTCAAAGGAGATCATTTTGGAACTTTAAGTTTTAATGACTGCCCTATTGGATTTTGGACTTGCATGGGGCCTGTAGCCCCTTTGTTTTGACCACTTTTTTCCATTTGGAATGGGTGTATTTACCCAACGCCTGTACCCCATTGTATCTAGGAAGTGACTAACTTGCTTTTGATTTTACAGGCTTATAGGTGGAAGGGACTTGCCTTGTCTCAGATGAAACTTTGGACTTGAACTTATGGATTAATGCTGGAATGAGTTAAGACTTTGAGGGACTGTTGGAAGGGCATGATTTTGTTTTGAAATGTGAGGACATGCGATTTGGGAGGGACCAGGGGTGGGATGATATAGTTTGGCTCTGTGTCCCCACCCAAATCTCACCTTGAATTGTAATAATCCCCATGTGTCAATGGTGGGACCAGGTGGCGATAACTGAATCATGGGAGCAGGTTTCCCCATACTGTTCTTATGATAGTGAGTGAGTTTTCACATGATCTGATAGTTTTATAAGGGGCTTCTTCCTTCATTCGGCATTCACTCTCTCTCTTGCTGCCCTGTGAAGACGTGCCTTCCGCTATGACTGTAAATTTCCTGAAGCCTCCTAGCCATGCAGAACTGTGAGTCAATTAAACCTCTTTTCTCTATAAATTACCCAGTCTTGGGTATTTCTTCGTAGCAGTGTGAGAATAGATTCATACAACAGGACAGGTAAGAGTCCAGGCCCAGTGTCAAGCTTCTAATCTTTCTTCTGGGGTAACTTTAGGAGAGAACAATTACCAAGATAATGATTATTACAATTTATAGAAACATTTTATTGTTCCTTTCCAAATGATTTTTTTAAAAATCCCACTATAAGCAGGAAGAAATTAAATTCAGAGGGAAAACAAGAGCTTTATAGGCCATCTGCTCAGACTTTCAAATTTAAATTTTATCCATAAGAGCACATTAGCTGTGGGGAAATAATGTGATCACATTTTGTAGCTGTCTGAGCAATGAAGAAATTTCCCTCTTTGGGCTTTCTGTATGGAAGTAAAAGGAGCTGTTTTGTTGGAGAAAATGAAATGGCTTCGGTATGGGGGAAATTTGCTATTCACCATTTTATGTTTATGTTTATGGAGTGCTGAACTTACACAGCTTTTTATAAAATATGAAATAAAGGCTTATGCTTCAGGAGTTCACAGGTGATGTTAGACAAACAGTATTTGTGAGCACCTCACAGAGAGCTGAGATGATGATGAGCTGGTGAGGAGGTGAGTCGTGGATGGATATGGGTGATTCGCAGGGCCGCAGGGGAGCCACAGAAGTGTGGGGGTGGGGAGGCTACCCCCTGTACCTCTCCATCCTGAACCCAGGCCCCCAACTCAGAGCCTGGTCCCTAGTGGCTTATACCTCTATAAGCCTGTCTGTAGAGACAGAGAACAGTGGGTTAGAGCTGACAGAATGAAAGAGTCAAGGATCACACTGAACCAAGGAGAACGGGTCATAGTAACACTGCTCATGCTGGCCACTGACTCCCATGAACCACAGCTAGTGATGTTCCTAGGGATGCCTGGGACAGCACTTGATTAGGTCAGACTGCTCCTGCTGGCTCCAACCTACCTGTCTGATGCTTGGCGACAGAAGGGAAGAAAGGTCACAGCGAACACCAAGGCAATTATGGATGCCGGTGCTTTGTTCCACTGCCTGCCTCCCTAGGCTGCCATTGCCAGAGAAATCTCCATCTTCATTTGGTCGAATAAAGCCTCACAAACAAACCAAGTCCCCTTTCCTCCCTTTGTTTTGCTGTGAAAAAATAGAAGAAACAATGAGAAGCAAACTGATGGAATGAAGATTGACTCCAGCAGCTAACACAGTCTTTACAGCCAACTGTAAGAGCTGATACCTTAAAGTAACTGGTTTACAGGGAAATGTGAATCTATGGTTTTTATTTTATTTTATTTTATTTTATTTTATTTTATTTATTTATTTATTTTTTGAGACTGACTTTTGCTTTGTTGCCCAGGCTGGAGTGCAATGGCACAATCTCGGCTCACTGTGACCTCTGCCTCCCAGATTCGAGTGATTCTCCTGCCTTAGCCTCCTGAGTAGCTGGGATTACAGGCGCCTGCCACCACGCCTGGCTAATTTTTGTATTTTTAGTAGAGACAGGGTTTCACTATGTTGGCCAGGCTGGTCTCAAACTCCTGACCTCGTGATCCACCCGCCTTGGCCTCCCAAAGTGCTGGGATTACAGGTGTGAGCCTGGCCTGTTGTTTATTTTTTTAGAGAAGAATCCTAATTGAGGAAAACCAGTTAAAGGAGGAAGCTGTGAACTGAGGGTCATGAAAAGCAAATTAAATTCATGTGAGTTGGTGCTATTTTAGAAAAGCCTAGAAAAACTTAAATTAACCTGATGATAAATAAACGATGGGGAACCCGGACACCAATAGGAATGACAAACACTGGAAATCAAACTTCGTTTAGTCCTAAGGTCTTACAGGCAAAATCGCATAGCAGTTAGGGGACAGGCTCGGTAATCAGACCCCTGTATTTAAATCTTAGATCTAACGTCTACTAGCTGTGTGACCTTGAATAAGTCAATTATTCTCTCTGTGCCTCCATTGCCTCATCTGTAAAATGAGATTAATGATGGCACTTCTTAGAGTTTTGGGATGACTCAGTAAGATAATACATAAGAGGGGCTTAGCAGTGTCTGAGACTGAAAATTCTCAAATATTAGCTATTTTTGTCCACTGATTTTAAAACTATGCTTCGGTAGTCCTAGCTTCCATTCTGGAACAACTGTTAGTTTAGGGAAAGAATGAACAGGAGAAGCTTGGTCTCCATCTGCATCCACCATAGCTGCTACCTTTTGAATATTTTGTTTTTAATTTCTGTTTAAGATTTTATTTGAAGAAAGTTCTTTAAGGTAAAAAACAACATCACCATCATCAACAATAAACCCATTATAAAGCATCTGATTCAATCGTTTTTCCCAGCTAGGTCAGGAATCTTGCTCTTATTTGTTGGTCATCCTGTCTCTTCTTCAACCTCTTCAAATAGTGGGCTCCTACCAATCCACGCTCCTTTTGCAAGTCAGGGTTGTTCAGATTATTAAAAAGTTCTTTTCCATGTTGACTGAAAATCTGATTTTCATTCTCAGATCTTAGCTTTGCTGTCTAAATATGACTGCATCCTCTTCTGCAAAAGATCCCCTTTTTAAATCCAAAATAAGCAATGATACTTAGCCTAAATATGTCTCACATATTTTGTCTGGCAATACTACTTAAAGTTATTTTTTGTTTGTTTGTTTTGTCTTTTTGACTAGAAATTTCTGTTAAACCATTGCTCATTCATCTTCTATACTGCATCTTAGAACCTAAGATAGGAATTTACATATTGGCAAAAAACCATTAGATTATTTGAAATCTTTGGATCACAAGCAATAGAAATGGACTCTAGTCACCCTAAGAAGAAAAGGAGTTTCTTGGTAAGATATTAGGCTGCTCACATAATTGAAGAGAAGGCTGGAACACAAGGCTCAGTAGAAAACACAGGAATCATGGTCATTCTGGGGTTCTGGCTACATGATCCACTCAGGCCTTCTCACCTCAGGTAATTTCAGCTATCCCTCCTAAGATGTGGTTTCTATTTTCATTTTCCATTGTGGAGAGGGTTCAAGTTTACCAGTATCTCTCCAAGAGTGGGACCTGGAAAGGGATAAAACGATCAGACATGCCCTACTGAGATCAGTGGATCCTGGGGTCTTTTCCTTTCCCCTGGTTACCATCCTTCCATTTGTATATTATGCAATTGATTTGCTCTCAGGTCAACCATGTCTCCAGGCCTACACTGAGCTTTCAACCAACTCGAAAGAACCTCAAGGGCCTTCCCTTGAGGGCTGCTAGATTCACTAAAGAAATAGGACACCCAGTTACATTTAAATTCCAAATAAACAATGATACTTAGCCTAAGTATGTCCCTTGTATTTTGTCGGCATAGATCCTACTTAAGGTTTTCTTTTTTATTTTTTAACTAGAATTTTCCGTTAAACCATTGCTCATTCATCTTCTATACTGCATTTTAGAACCTAAGCTCAGAAATCTACATTTATCTAAATTAAATTCCATCCCATCAGTTTCAGTTTCTCCTTCCAACTTGTCAGAAATTTAAACTGTTGATTTTATGAAGTTGGTGTGTTTATTTTACTTCTTCACCCTGCATTAATAGTTTGATATTATGACCAACTGGGGAAGCAGAGACGTATGGAGAAAAAAGGTAAAGAGAAAGAACACAGAAAAGAGGGCAGTGGTAGAGGGGCAACCCATCAGAAATAAGGACTCAGGAGAGAAAAAGGGGAAAGTTAGGGAAATTGAAGAGAAAGAAAAACAAATAGAAAATAGAAAAGCTATCAGTTAGGGTTTTTAATTTCAAGAAACTGACACTATTCAATTTAAGCCAAAAAGAAAGAAGTAATTATGTGAAGACATGGGAGGCTCGGAGGCTCAATGGGAGGCTTGGATAATGGGCAGGAAGCAGGGACTGGGCATCAGGAACTGCAGCAAAGGCTGTGAAGTAGGAACAGGCTGGACTCAAGGCCACCTGAGCTGCTGCTGAGCTAATGAGTGACTGCCACCTGGCCTTATCTACCATCTTGAGTCCCGGGTGAGCTCTGACACAGAGTATCCCACTGGCTAAGCTTAAGTCACGGTCAGTCCTATGGCAGTTCCCACAGAAGGTCCCATGGCAGTGTTGAGCTGAGGGAAACTGGTTGAGCCCTTTGGTTTCCATAGCAGAAATCTCAACAAGGTTCTCAAAAAGGGATCGGGTTGCAATCAGGAAGGGGAGTCTATTGAGGAGAGCCAAAAATAAATCAGTGAGTGAGTAAATGAATAAAAAAATAAATCAATACAGATGATCCCTGACTTACGATGGTTCAGCTTATGATTTTTTGACTTTACAATGGTGTGAAAGTAAATTCAGTAGAAACTGTGCTTTGAGTACGTGTACAACCATTCTGTTTTTCAGTTTCAGTATTCGGTAAATTGCATACGATACTCATCACTTTATTTTAATATGCTTTGTGTTAGATGATTTTGCCCAACTGTAGGCTAATGAAAGTGTTCTGATCACATTTAAGGTAGGCCAGGGTAAGCTATGATGTTCAGTAGGTTAGATGTATTATATTTTCAACTTATGATGGGTTTTTGGGGATATAACCTCATTGTAGGTTGAGAAGCATCTGTATTCCCCAAGGAGACATTAAATACACAGTCACCAGCAAATGACTCACTATATTCAACCTCCAGTCCAGGCCTCTCTTCTGTGCTCCTAATCAGTGTAGTCAATTTCACACTCAGTATCTCTAAGAGTGTGAATCAAAGCAATGCCAACAAAATATATACACAGTCAAACTCATGCTCTACCTCCACCCCACCCCAGCCTGTGTCTTCTTGATGGGTTATTTCTGTGAACACTGCACATTGCAAACCTAGTGTCTTTCTAGACATTTCCCACTCCTTCATCCTTCATACACTGCCATCTCCTGCTGAATATATTCTTTAATATCATCGAATCTGTTTACTTCTTGCTACTTCCACCACCTCCATTACCCTAGTTCATACCAGTCCTACCTTTCAACTTTACTACTACAATAACCTCATAACAGCTACTTATGAATCCTCCCTGGACCGTAAAGACTCATCTGTACCCTGAAGACACAGCAATATTTCTTAACTGCATACTTGAACATAACAGTAAGCCCCCTCTCTCCCTATCTCTCAGCTTGAAATAGTTCAATAGCTTGCCATTGCTCTTAGATAAAGACCACGATCTTTAACCTAACCTACAAGATTTTAAATGGCCCGGGCCCCAGACATTCCTTTCCAAACTTTGCACACGGGTTTGGAGAGAGGTTGTTGTGTGCTGGGCTTGTGGGGAGGGATGGTCTCTAGTGGCAGTGTCCAGAGTAAGAGTATCTCTTGGGTAAGAGTCAACCCCTAGACTTAGAGTTAAGTGCAGCTTTTATTGTGCACCCATGGTGTGTATAGTCCTGACCCTTATGCATGCATTTACTTAACCAACAAGCATCGGGATGAGATGATGGCTCACATCTCTTTTCCAGTACTGTCATGCTGTGATACTGTAACTGGCTACCTGGAAACATTCTGGCCAGTAGAGGGCCTCATTCTGCTTTTTCCCCCCTTGAAATAGTAGATAGGAACCACAAACTTTCACCTGTCCCTGTTGCTTTTGGGTTGTGTGACCTGTGTGAGCACTTAGAGTATTTTACTGAAACTGTTCTTAAAATATTTCTCTCATCATTGAGTAGTTTTACACTGAAAACAGCTAATCAAAAATAAGAATATCTTCTATAGTCTTTCCTAATTTACAGCTGAAGTGGGCAGCTCAGAGCTCCGGTGTCCTCAGCAGTATACAGCCCTTTCCTGGCTTCCCTCTGCAGCTGGCAAAAGTAAAGTTAGGGTTGCAGATAACTTTGTGTTCCTAGAATGCCCCCAACTCTTTGGCAACATTTTCACCCAATGCTCACATTCTCACCATCACAATCTGCCAAAGAGATTGTCAGAATCAACCCTATTATAATCTTTATCCAAAAGGAAATGACAGATCCAGGTTTACCTAATATTGGCATTCCCTTTCACCTCAGAATGCCCCAGTTTGGATGATAATTTGTGTGATTTGCATCAGGCATTATAAAACTCAAGACTCCCAGGCTGCCCAGCCCCTGCCCCTTAAATTATCAACCTCACATATCTCTGTGTCTGATTGCATCTCCCATTCTTTCTCAATATCCAAAATCTATTATTTGTGCCATTTGAAGCTCATCATATCCCTGAAGTCCAAAATGTATATCCTGAATGCTCTCTTCAACCCCTTGTCCTAAGTGAGATCTGACTCTCCTCTGAGGAATCGCTTCTTGTCTAAGCCTAGGAGTGGTGCTGGTAGTAGCCTTTCTGCTCCACATTGCTGCTTCCAGACCACCACTGGCCTTCCCTACTCCCTAGAAACACCCAACTTTGACCCAACGCATATCATCACACTATATCACCTGCTTCTTCTCCTAATTGTTGGGATCAATAGATTCCCCAAACACGCTCATTTGTTCCTTGAAGATTTTAACTTATCATTACTTTTTATGGAAAAATACTTCTTCTGACAACATTTTTGGAGCTTTCAATATTTATATAGAAGATAATCCCCAATTTTTGGCCTTTTAACTCTTTCACTTCTTCTTCCCTAGTGGTCTTGTCTTCTAACATACCTCAATCATCATGGCCATGCCCCGGTTTTTTCATTCCCAATTGTGGCATCTACTCCTTAATCTTTATTTCTGACATTCATTCTTGACTGCTGCCCGCCATTGTTCTAGCTCTCTCCTGTTAGGATCCCAACTCCAACAATTCTTCAAGCCAACTAGGATCTATGCTCAGTTGGTCTCATATTTTCAGTAATCCTCATACCCTTATATGCTAACTTTCCTCTTCACCATAGTCATTCACTGTAACGCTTCCTGAAATCCTCCAGTAGTTATACTCTTAGCTCCTATCTTACAGTTCCCACTGCCATACTCAACTGAAGTACATCCATTCTGGTCAAATCTTGCTGTCATCCTGCTCCATGCCTGCACCTACATAGGTGAATATCACTGGAAAAAATGCACCACAATGACATAAATTCATAAGCTCTGAGTAGGTCATGCTGTGCTGCCCCTTGCCCTGACTACATTTCCCTGATTGATTTACTTTCATATCTTTCTAAAGAAGTGTCTCTTCCAAGGCTAATTTTTCTTCCCCAGAGGATATTTGACAAGGAATGGAACATTTTGGATTGTCGCAACTGGAAAAGGGGTGCTACTGGCATCTAGTGGGTAGAGACCAGGAATTCTGCTAAACATCCTACAATGTGCAGGACACAGTACGTACTCATCCAGTTTAAAATAACAAGGGTGTCAAGGTTGAGAAACCCTGTTCAAGAGCTTTGCTACTCAAAGTGTGGTCCAGGGACCAATAGCATCTGCATTACCTGGAGTCTTATTGAAATGCAGAATCTCAGGCTCTGCCCTAGACTTCCTAAATCAGAATCTGCATTTTAACAAGATCCCCAGGGGATTTATAAGCACATTGCAGCTTGAAAGCACCCTTTCACCCCATCTCTCATCCCTTATACTTACAATACACTTTCCCTCCCTTCATTCTCTCCTGAGGCTTGCTATGGCACCGAGAAAACAGAAGCATTCAGAAGATACCTTGCACATGCTTCCACCATCTAAGCTTCCCACACAACCACATCTATATCCAGAAACCCTGCCTTCCTTTTGGATATCATGGATGAATAGTCAATGCTCCCATCTAAGTCTGACTCTCTTCCTATGCACAAAATCACATTCTCTTTTGTTCACCAAACCTCATTGTTCCAGTCATAATCTGCTTCCTCTCAGCACCACTATTTTCTCATTTCTACTAGATAATTTCCATCAGCATACAAATTATCTGTTTTACCTCTTAAAAAAAAAACAAAGAAAAACAAAACAGAATCCTCCCTTGGGCCTGTTTGCTCTCCAGCTATTACTATTTCTCTGTTCCCTTTTATACAACAGTTTCTCAAAAAAATTAATTACATTCACTTCTTCAGTTTCCATCTTTTGATTCCCTTCTGAACCCAATCCTACCAGACTTTGCTTTCACCACTCCACTATAACTACTCTTTTCAGAATCACTAATGACCACCGTAGTTCCCAATTCAGTGGTTATTTTCAGTTCTCATCTTACTTGACCATCAGAATCATTTGACAAACATATTCTTCACATAGGTTTCAGGATGCCACTCTCCTGCTTCTCCTCCTGTCTTACTAATTATCTCTTTTCAGTCTCCTTTGCTAAGTCTCTCTTATTTTCCCAACCTCATAACAGTAGGGTGCTCTACAGCTCAGTCCTTGGATGTCTATTTCATATCTTTCACTTTTGCTACTCAAAGTGCAGTCTATGGAAACTGCAGTCTCAGCATCAGATGGGAGCTTGTTGTAAACACAGGATCTCAGGACCTATCCCAAACCTACTGAACCTGAGTATGACTTTTAATAAGATCACTGGGTGATTCACATGCACATTAACTGACCTATTCCCTAGAGAGCTTTGAAAAATCGTAATATCTAGGCTCCATCTAAAACAATGAATTAAAGCAGAATCCAGTATTAGTATGTTTTAAAACTCCCCAGGTGACTTCAATGCAAAACTGTGACAAATGGACTCTGGGGTCCCCCCAAATACCAAATCTGGTATCCACATCCTTGTACCCTCTCCCTGATTGCAGAAGATACATGTGACTTACTTATATCCAATAAGATATGGCAAAGATAGTGAGATACCATTCCCATGATTAGATTGCATTATATGGTAAGGGTGACAGGATGTTACTCTTTCACTCCTATGACTGCATTATGTTATATATGACACCATCTTAGCAAACTAGAGCAAGAGGCTGTCTTTGTTGGCATGTTGAAGTAAGTGGTCGTGTCAGGGAGTCCAATGAGGTGGGGGTGTTCTTTAGAAACTGTGGATGGTTTCTGGAAACTGTAAACAACCTTGAAGACCTGAGCAACTTCCAGCTGACAGGTGGCAAAATGTCAGGGCCTACAGCAGCCATGAGGAAATAAATTCTGCCAACACCCTGATTGAGCTTGAAAATAGGTTTTTTCCCAATCAAGCCTCCAGATGAGAACACAGCCCAGTTGACACCTTGATTCTAGTTTTATGAGGTTCTGAGCAGAGAACCCAGCTAAGCTATGCCTGAACTTCCAACTCACACAAACTATGAGCTAATAAATATGTGTTGTTTTAAGTCACCAAATTATTGGTAGTTGTTACTGTGCAATAAAAAGCTAATGCACACAAGGTTGAGTACCACTGGATGGTGTATTTCATCCAGTCTCAAGACATTAAATATCAATTGTATTGGTGATCTGTTGCTGGTAGCAAACCATCCCCAGACTTAGTAGCATAAAATAACTATCATTTTATTTAGTTGACAATTCTGTGGGTTGCCATTTAGGCTGAACTCAGCTGGTGGTTTTCTGGTTTGTTCAAGCTCAGCTCTTCTCAGCTGGCCTTGCTCACATGTCTTGAGCCTCAGCTAGGATCACTGAGTGGCTGGAGACCTCTCCATCTGATTCCTCATTCTTTAGCAGGCTAACCCAAACCTGTTTTCATGGTGTTGCAAGAATTCCCATCACAGAAATAGAAACAGCCAGGCCTCTTGAAGCTTGGTCTTGGAACTTGCGTAATTCAGTTCCATTCTATTGCATTCTATTGGTCACAGCAAGTCACAAGTCTAGCTCAGATTCAAAGTATATGGAAATTGACCCTATCTATTAATGGGAGAAAATGCAGAGAACTTGTGGCCACATTTTGCAATCCATCCCACCATTGTTCACTGTTTACTCCCAAATTTACATTACTAGCCAGACTTTCCCATGTATTATAGACTCCTTATATCTAACTGCTTATATAACATTGATTGTCCAAGAGTAACCTCAATCTTAACATGTTCAAAACTAGACTCCTGCTTCTTGATCACCCACCCCTAGTGTAGCACTGCCATTCTTCCAGTACTCTTTTAAGAATCTCAGATTCTTCTTTTAATCTTCTCTATATCACTCTACTTCCAATTCATCTAAGTCTTGTCAAATTAGCTTCAAATACATCCCACGTTCTAGTCCTTTCAGTTCCATCACTGTTCACCTGTCTAGTGCCAACATCATTTCTCACTTGGCTCATTGCACTATCATCCTGCCTGGTTTCCTTGCTTCTGCCCTCTCTCATCAATGGTCTAACCTTAAGACAGCAGCCATAGGGATTTTTTAAATGCAAATGAGATTTTGTAACTCTTCTGTTCAAAACTCTCAAAGCTTTCCCAACTGAGTTAGAAGAAAAGTTATCAAAGGAAAAGTGTAATGTCCTATAATTTTTTGAAGCTCTGACCCTCTACTCCCTAATTTCATCTCCTCCTATTTTTTCCTTTGTGTACCTTGCTTCTCAATCAACAGCCATATAGTTGTTTGGTAGACACAGCAAGAAAGTCGGTGATTGAGAAGCAGAGTGTCTTGCTTCTGTCCCAGGAATATTCCAGTCTGATTTGCTCCTTTTCATGAAGTGTCTGTTCAAATGCCATATTATCATTGAGGGACCCCCTTTTTTTGTAGAGATGGAATCTCACTATGTTGCCCAGGCTTGTCTTGAACTCCTGGGCTCAAGCTATCCTCCTGGCTTGAGGCCCTTTCTTATCACCTCTACAAAATAATAGCTATTCTTCCTCCCCCAACTTCAGAACTCCCTCTTACATTATCCTGTTTTGTTTTCCTTTAACATGTGTTATCACAACATCTTAGGCTGATTACTCTTATAGTCTCTCTCCACCCTTGGATCCATTCTTAACCTTTTCTCTAAATTTACAGAAGTTCACCTCTATAGATTGCATCACCCAGGCTGTCTTGCCCTTTGGCTTCTGGTTGGATTGGGCCAACGGGAGACACTGGTGGGATATTGAAGGGAGGAGGTTGGAGAGGTCTGGATATTTCTCCCTTGCTCCTATCTGTATTGCTGTGCAGGTGTTGGTGGTTTTGCTCCTCTGCAGCCAAGCTCCTTTTATCCCCTCTCTTATGTCTCTTAGTTTTTATTATGCCACTGTTTCCCACTCCCATCTTCCCACCCCTATAAGCCATTGTGGTCTGGCTTCTTGCTGTTGCATGTCCCTGAGTGTTTTATTATCTTTTGTTGGTCCCTTATTTTTCGTACACCTTTGAACTATGAGATATCTTGCCAAATGTTTCAACTGTATGTAAATGTATATTCTATATTTCTAAAACTTTTAACTAATTTACTCCAGCCTTTCCCCTGAGAGGGAGATAATGGCCTTTCAGACTTTTCTGTACCTATTTTAATTACTTCGACTAAAGCTTATTGATTTTTAAGTCACTTATTTATTGGCACCTTTTTGGTCCCTAGCCAGTTCTAGAGGCTGGAAAGATGGGGGCAAAATTTTTTGGAAGAGCTCTCCCTGGCTGGATGAGGAGCTCCTACTGACCACCTTAGCGGCAAAGAAAGGTTTCTGTTGCCTTATCCCCTATTTGCTGGTGAGACAGCCTCATGACAGATTTTCCCTTTCAACGCTGGATCCATTCCTGCTGTGCGGCTATGCCTCACTCTCACCAGCTGAAGGATCTGATCTGGCTTTTAAATGCGACTGAACTATGGCAGTAGTTAGGAGTTGGTGAGCATCTGTCTCTGAGTCAGTGAAGCATAATGCAAAGATTCTACTTTGAGAGACAGGCAAACTCTAGTGTAATCCCAGCTCCATGATCTACCACTGAGTGACCTAGGGCAAGAGACTGGGCCTGTCGAGCTTCAACTCTGTTTTCTGCAACATGGGGATAATACCACCTGCTCTACAGCATTTCTGTAAGGAGTTCTCTGAGCTCCAGCCCAGTGTTTAACATGCTCTGCCCACTGAAGGCCCAATGCTGTGCTAAACTCTTCCTTGAGATTCCTTCATTTAACTCTCACAATGACGCTAAGAAGTACAATTACATTTAGAATCCTCGTTTTATTAATAGGAAAACAGACATACTCACATACACACAGAGTTTAAAGAATATGCTCAAGATCACATGGCCAGGTAGTAATCAGTTTCACACTCAGGTAGATGAACTGCAGGGGCTGTGGTCCTCATTGTTATGCAACAGAGCTCATAGTGAGCATTTAATAGAAGGTCACTGGTGTTATTGATGTTGTTAATAATGTGGCTCCATTCTCACGTGGCTCCATTCTAACAAGGCTGTATTCTCACGAAACAACATTCTCACCTAGCTCCATTCTCACAAGGCTCTATTCTCACCTGGCTCCATTCTCACCAAGCCCTATTCTCACAAGGCTCCATTCTCACAACGATCCATTCTCACAACGATCCATTCTCACGTGGCTCCATTCTCACGTGGCTCCATTCTCATGTGGCTCCATTCTCATATGGCTCCATTTTCACATGGCTCCATTCTCATAAGGATCCATTCTCACAAGGCTCTATTCTTACCTGGCTTCATTCCTCACAACGCTCCATTCTCACCTGGCTACATTCTCACAAGGCTCCATTATCACAAGATTCCATTCTCACCTGGCTCCATTCTCACATGACTCCATTCTCACAGGGCTCCATTCTCACATGGCTCCATTCTCACAAGGCTCCATTCTCACATGGCTCCATTCTCACAAGGCTCCATTCTCACATGGCTCCATTCTCACAATGCTGCATTCTCAACTGGCTCCATTCTCACAAGGTTCCATTCTCACATGACTCCATTCTCACTCTCACAGGGCTCCATTCTCACGTGGCTCCATGCTCACAAGGCTCCATTCTCACCTGGCTCCATTCTCACATGACTCCATTCTCATGTGGCTCCATTCTCACGTGGCTCCATTCTCACAAGGCTCCATTCTCACACGGCTCCCTTCTCACCTGCCTCAATTCTCACAAGGAACCATTCTCAAAAGGCTCTATTCTCCCATGGCTCAATTCTCACCTGACTCTATTCTCAGCTTCCCAGCTTTTGGTGTCCGTGGCTATTCAAGGCAAGCTCCTTTTTCTCATTCAGCAAGTATTTCTTGAAAACTGACTAGATGCCATACAGTATTCTCATATAAGGGAAGTGAAGAAGACAGATGTGGTTCCTGAATTCCTGAAATAGCTTATTGGAGAAGATGTCTACTGAACAAAAAGTGGTAAATGATGAATCCATTGCAAGTATGATAAAGGAGAAGTTGAGAGAGCTAGAAAAGCTCTATCCTTGAAGGGAGTGTCAGGGACCAGGAAGACCTTTGGGGTCAGAATAATTCTCTTCCCCTTCCTGAGAAGCTGCAAAGAAGGACACCAGTGTTTTTCTTAGGAGATTCAGAACAGGCTCTCAGAGCTATTTTTATGTTAAATTTCTTATTTAAAAAACCCAGCACATGGATTTTAGAAATCATGTGGCAGACTATTAGGAAAATGGAATTAATGAACTAGGTTGAAAATGAGAATATTATAAAGTTTCCTAGTAGTTTTCTCTATAGGTGTTTCCTTCTTCATCAGCACCAGTCCTCTCTCCCCATTCTATGAAATTGCATCCAATCTGCCCTGTATTTGCCCTGTCCTGATAAGTTTGAGTGTTGGTGAAAACAGTCCATGTTCATCCATAGACCTTTGCCTCCAGCTGTTCACAAATTCTGGATAGTTCCTTCAAAACAGAGGGTTTATATCCTTGAGGGCTTTCATAGTTACCAACATGCAACTATACCAGCATATCCTTCTACATCTCTTTAAAAAATTTACATTTACTTCAGATGTTAAAATACTTGACCCACGAGAATCATTTGCTTTTCCATGAAATGTTGTAGCTCTGCATATTATATTTCTACCTAAAACTACAGAGAAGGGTTTGTAAAATATTTAGAGCAAGAGACCATTGTACAAACCTAATTTATGACATATTATATATATAATAATAAAGCAGTTTTCTAATTGGAAGCTGTTTCCCCAAATAAAAACATACCATAGTAGTTTATTCCTGTAGTCCTTTTATAAAAAGCCAATTCATCAGCATATCTGAAATCTCTATAGAAACTGGCAGAAAATCAAGATATTAATTTTATATGGAAGAGAAAAGCCCCTAAAGATTTCCATTTAAATATCTACATCTTGTATTCATTTCAGGTTCTGGTTTAAAATCAGGGGTTTGATATTTTAGGGCAGATTATAAGGCAGAATCTAGAGAATTAGATGAGACATTTTCTGACTCATATTATCTCCTTGATGAACCAAAGTCTTGCTTGCAGATTCATTTTCAGTCTGATTTCCCTGTTGGATACATCCTGGATACCATGGTAAGAAGCCAGCAGGACAACCCCAGGGAAGAGGTTAGAAATGATGCTATCAGAGAGAGAAATGTCATAAAACAAGGATTGTAAATTGGAAACAATGAAAGAGAAGAGAGAGAGAGAGATAAAGATAGAGGGTTCACATGCAATGCAAGGGAACACAAAATAAGAAATAAGACATAGAGTATTGCCACCAACACAATTGTTTTGGTTCCTCCTATTTAAACCTTCTTTAAGACTTGACTTGTAATTAATAAGAACTGCTATTTAAGAAATTTCAGAAGGACTTTTGTAAAGTGTTGAAACATAAAAGAAAAATATTGGCTTTTCATCATCTCCAAAAAAACACAACAACATGATTTATGTACATAGTTTGGAATCAAAACCCCTTTTAAGCTTCTTGGAGCTGATCATAAATACAATCCAAGCCTGATCTCTCCAAATAATAAAATAGTGAAAAAAAGGTAATGCACCCTACCAATGAAGCACTTGGACCACATCATTAAGAATGGTTCAAGTAAGTGCTATTAAATGAGTCCTAAGAATGCAATTCGCTGAAATTTGTAGAGGATGTTTTTCTATTTAGATGCAACTGCTGATCCATCAGTAATAAGGAAACTATGGTTGTTTTCCCCAGAATAGCGATTGCATGCCCAGAGCTGGCCACTAACCCTCCCTAACTCAGTCTCCTTTGGGACCGATGGTGCTGGTTATAGACTTTGCCTCTCAGGGGAATTCACAACCTCCTCCCTGCACTTCCCAAGTGGAGGAAACATGAATTATATATATCAGTACTAGGATTCAATTGAGCAGGTTGCTTACTAGAAAGAGTTTTGATGGAGGTTTATATAGAGATAAATAGCAACCTAAGACTAAGGTTGCTTCTAAGGGGAAGGCATCCTTCGAGACAATCATTTTTTAGACAGAAAACAGAAAGGCTTATATATACAGCTGGTATTTACGTGAATTCCTCTCACTGATGCCTGGGACTTTGGAAGGCAAACTAAGAGATGGGAGGTAAGCAGCTGTCTGTGCAGATGTTGTCAACAAATAAAATTTAGAATTCTGATCTATTATGTGAAAGCCTGTAACCAGAGACTTTTACCTAGGGATTTGGAGAAGAAGGGCATCTAACTGACCTTTAAATGCTGGTGTGTTCAAGGCTTATTCATGAGCTTCCTTCTCTATCTGTCTCTTCTCCATAAGTGAGCTCACCTAGTCCCAATCATTTAAGTGTATTCTAGGCTGAGATGTTTGTAAAATGCTTAGAACCATGCCTAGTTCATTGTTAATGACACAAAAGTGTCATTTATCCTTAGTATGGCCAATTCCCAGTTACAATTTCCACTTGAATGTTTGACAGGTATTTCCAAATTAAGTCCAAAATGGAATTGAAGGTTTTACTGTTCCCTCAAGCCAATCTCCCCTGTGTTGTTTTTCCATCCTTATAATAGCAACTTGACCTAATGACTCAGGCCAAAAGCTTAGGAATCATTGTTGATTCCCCTTTTTCTCTTATTCTTCACATGCAATTCATCAACAAGTCATTCTAGTCAAACCTCTAAAATAGAAAACAAATCCATCCAGTTCTCTCCATCTTCACTGTCTCTGTCCTAGAACAAGGCCCTACCATTTTTTTTTTGCCTGGAGGACTGCCATGGCCTTTTCTTTTCTTCCTCTCCTCTCCTCTCCCTTCTTCCTTCCTTCCTTCCTTCCTTCCTTCCTTCCTTCCTTCCTTCCTTTCTTTTTCTTTCTCTTTCTCTCTTTCTTTGTTTTTTTTTGTTTTTTTTTTTCTTGTTTTTTTTTAGACAAAGTCTTGCTCTATTGCCCAGGCTGGAGTGCAATGGTGCAATCTCAGCTCACTGCAACTTTTGACTCCTGGGTTCAAGCGATTCTCCTTCCTCAGCCTCCTAAGTAGCTGGGATTACAGGCATGCGCCACGACACTTGGATTTTTTTTTTTTTTTGTACTTTTAGTAGAGATGGTCACCATGCTGGCCGGCCTGGCCTCGAACTCCTGACCTCAAGCGATCCACCCACCTCAGCCTCCTAACTTTTCCTTGTTTCTTTTGCTTCCATTCTTCATTATGATCCATTCTCCACATTGTGATCAGAGCTATCACTTTAAAATGTGAATAAGGGTCAGGCTTATGGCTCAAGAATGCCATACCAGGACATTTAGCATAAAATCTAATCTCCTTCCGTGGAGTACAAAGCTCAAGCCTTTTACAATCTGACCTCCTCCAGCCTCACCCTATTCCTTGCTCACTACATTCCAAGTAAACTGGATTTCTCTTTGTTCTTTACATTTCTCCCCCTGCATCGCCTTTCTTCCATCCCTCACCCCTGTTTCCCACTCACAATGAGTCCCTTTTCAAAATTAAGATTGCAGTTTAAGTGATTAAGGCTTTCCCTGACCCCTCACCTCACTCTAAATGGTCCCCCACCTTCTCTCTCCCCAAAGTAGTTTAGTCACTCCCTCATCACCATCTGAAATCATCTCTGTTTGCATATCTCCTTGCCTGTTAGTATAAGCTCCATGAGTACAGGTGCCTTTTTTTTTTTTTTTTTTTTTAGCTTAGAACAGTCCTGGAATAATAAAGAGGCTCATTAAATAAAAATGATTACACAATTATCCAAAAGTCAGGTGACCTGATCACATAATCAATATATGAGGGGAGGAGCAAGGAATAAAACCATGAATCTTGTTTACAGAGAGCAGCAGCATAATATATGACTTGAAAGAATAACAAAAATACAAGAGGAGGAGCTTAGTGATTGACTTTGAAAAAATAGTGACTGGAAGCTGCACATAGCCTCACTCTGTTGATATCTAAAGTGAAGCCCTTCAGTTGTCCATGAGATTCCATTACTTCACCGACTCAAGGACACCATTCTGGAAGTTTTTGTTTTCTCTCCAAAATCATACATTTTTCATGCTCTACAGGATCGTTTTCATTATCATGCAAAGATATGATTTTTCTCTTCTTAAAAAGCTGAAAAACAAAGAAACAAATAGCCTAGCTTGCCCCATATCTCCCTATATTTCTCTGCTCCCTTTAGAACAAAGTTGACAGAAAGGGATGTCTATTCTTGCTGCTCCAATCCCTCTCTTTCATTTCTTTTTGGAATTCCTTTCAATCAGAATTTCACAACCATCACAGCGCCATAACTACTGTTGAGGACCACATGTGACCTCCAGTTACTGAGTCTTTGGTTCTTGTCTGAATTTCCTATGAGTTAGTCTTGGTAACTCTCTGTCCTACTTCATATGCCTTTTCACTTGGCTACTAATACTCCTTATTCTCCTGGTTACTTCTTTTTGTTACCTCCCTGACAACTTCTTCTCAGCCCTCTTTGCTGGTTTCCCCTTTTCCTTAAACTCGAAGTGTTCAAGTCTCCCAGGACTCAGAGTTTGGGTCTCTTTTCATTCCTATCTTCATTCACTTCCTTGGTAATGAAACCACCTTTGCAAAGATGATGACAGTGAGAGAAGTCTAGCATGGCTGACTCCATCTTGCTTCTAGTCTCACAGGCTGACTGTCCTCATTCCTTCCTGGGAGGAGGCCAAACTAACCATGCAAGGAACTTAGTTTGTAGTTTACCCTTGAAGCAAGGTGATAAGAGTCCCTCCCTAAAACTAACCCCCTCCTTTCTCAGGGACTGAAACTGCCTTTGCTAAGCAAATGACAGACCATGAGACTTAGGATTTTGGAAGGGGCCTGAATTCTGTGAAGATGTAGGCATTGTTAAATGATAACCAGCCATTGTTCCCTAGCTTGCTTTTCTATAATTCCTTGTTGCTGGGGAGACATGTAGCCAGAGGTCACAAGATTGGTGACTTCCCCAATTGCTTCTAAAGAAAAATCACTATTGTAGAATTTAAGATTAGTCTTTTGAAATGTTTTTCAGACTTTTGCATTCTGACAACTGATTGACTCCACCTAGACCCATGACTCATGATTTAATCAGTCCTGTGGCCGCCACCCAGAGGCTGACTGAGCCCCGGACCACCATTTTCCACATCTCTTTTATTTCATTTCTAAGCAATCAACATCATCCATTCCCTAACCCCCTGCTTGCGAAATTATCCATAAAAACCCTAGCCTCTGAGTTTGCAGGGAGGCTGATTTGGATAATAAACTGTTGTTCTTCTGCCTGGCTAGCCCTGTGATCATTAAACTCTTTCTCTACTTCAATACCACTGTCTCGGTGAATTGGTTTTATCTGTGCAGTGGGCAAGAAGAACCTGCTGGGTGATTAAAGTGACTTCATAGAGCATCATGGTTTTAGCTTCCATCTATGTATTTACAATGCCCAGATTTTTTATCTCCAGTGTGGACATTTCTCAAATCTTGCCTGTTCATCATCTGCACTTGGATACATAATAAACCACTCAAAATTAAAATGTTCAAAACAAAACTTCTGTTTTTTGTTTGTTTGTTTTTTAAATTTCAAATCTTCCCCTCTACTGCTGCCTTCAGCTAAAAAACGGTGACTCTGTGATCCCTCCAGGGTGGGCTGGGGGCAAAACTTGGAATCTGGGATCCATCCTGTACTCTTGTTTCTTTCAACTCCCACATCCATCCTGTGGGCTCTGCTTTTAAAATACACCCAGAATCTAAAAATGTCTCTTCACTATTATCTTGGCTTATCTTTTGCCTGGATTACTTCAGTATCATCCTTCTAATTGTTTTCCCTTTTTCCTTCCTGTCCTATTATAATTTATTTTTAGCATGGCACCCAGTATGATCCTTTTAAAATCCAAGTTAGCTAAAGTCACCTCTTTGCTCAAAATAGTGCTTGCCCTCTCTCTCGGGGTAAAAACGAAAGTCCCCACAATGAACACTAAAGGCTTTATTTCCTAATAGACTGTAAGGTTCCTCGGAGTTTTAATATAGTTGCTTACAATGGCATCTAGCACATTGTAGGTGATCAATAAATATTTGCTAAATCAATAAATTAAAACATAGACTTCTCAAGAAGGGAGACAGAGTAATACTTTTTGTCAATAATTTCTTAAATTTGCTCAGAAGCTCCCAGTGAGGTTAAAGTACATGTAGAACTTCCAACAGACCCTCTTCTATTTTGTCTTCTGCTTATCACCTTCTGTCCTCATCTCCTAGTCCTCTTCCCCTCATTCATTCCACTCTGGGAACACTGTCCTTACTGTTTATTCAACATGTCAGGCACATTCCTGTCTTGGGACTTTTGTACTTATTGCTCCCTTTGCCTGAAACCTCCTTATGATAAATACCTGCATGGCTTGCTCCTTCACCTCTTTCAATCCTTTGTTCAAATGAATCAGCAAATTCCTTCATGACCTTTCTTTTTAAAATTTTAATCCACACTCAAACCAGCCTCTTTTTCTTTCTTCCCTAAAATATTTACCTTCATACAACTTATCACTCTCTGGCACTCTATAATGCTACATTTTTATTTGATTAAATGTAAACTCCTTGAAGAATTTTTTTCCTGTTTTCTGATGAATCTTCAACATTTCCATCAATACTTGGTGCATAGGAGGCTGTTAGTATGTAAGTATTGAACGAATGAGGGAAGAAATAAATAAACTCTGGTATAAAGGAACTGAAACCTCAGTTGGATACTGGACAAGAGTTTGAAAGGCAGACAACTGAGGTACCACAAACGACATTTTTTTTTTTTTTTTTTGCACATGAATGCAGATTATTTCTTGTGGTTGTTGAGAATTTGTAAGTCAGCTCACCAAACTCTATTGCATATTGTTGAGGAATCAAGGAGAAGAAAAGATGTTCTAGAGCAGTATGGACATTTTAAAGAAGTCATTCTGATTTAAAAAACAGGGTAAAGTATAGATTCAGAAAACCTCAGATAGGTGCACTTGCTCCTGAACACAATTTTAGAATTGATCGTTACAGTCTGTCTCTGCTAGAGAAAGTTTATCACCAATATAAAATATAAATATACTAGGTACAAGTTGTGTTGAACTGAATTAATTTCTTATTTGCCTTGTTGAAAACTAGAATGCCAGAGAAATGTGAGAGACAGAGTATATTTGCATTTTAGCAAGTTGCTGATGAAAAACCTCCCTTTTCTCATGGATATCCATTTTCTCTTGGATAAAATGGGGGAAAAATAAGCTAGACTTGACAGAATTAGATGAATTAATGACTTGTTTAACTATTAAAATAACTGATATCATCCTAGGTAAAAATTTCCCTCAAAAAATTTTAATGAGTTCTCCATATTTTGGTGAGCATTCTCCATTTTTCCCTTTTCAAAGCAGGGATCTGAGGTACTCTGTGGACCTCCCCTTGGTCTTAACAAATTGTTTACCAATGACTTTATCAATATTAAATTTTCAGATGACATTTGGTTGGGAAGAATAGCAAGTATATTGGTTGGCACAATCTGAATCCAATACAATTCAGATTGGTTTGGAAGACAAGCTGCCTTTAACAAGACTGAGTATGCAGGATCCTGCCAAGTTTAAACAGCTGCCTACACCCATGTTAGATGGCAAAGACATAGCTTAGTAGAAGCCCATGTGAAAAACATTACAAGTTTCATTAAGGAAGGTGGAGGTAAAGTTGCTACAAAAAGTAGACCCCACAGATGGCAGATCAGACTACTGGGACAGTTGTATTCCGTGTGCCATTTCTCGGCCACCCACTAGGATGTTATCTTTGCTTGCATGGAAAAATGACTCAGTTTCATGTCAGTGTCCTAGGGTGTAGGAAGAAGAACGTACAAAAACAGGGAGAATCTTTTTTCCTTTTAAAAATTATTTTAAATTTTACTATATAGTAAAATTCACTTTTTGGAGTGTAAAGTCCTATGAGCTTTCAACACATGCGTAAATTTTAGAAATGACCACTCTTGGTTATCTGGCCAGAGAACACAGGCTTCTCTTGGAGCTTCCTCTTTGTAGTTCCATTTTTGAGCTGCCCTAGAACCCAAGCCATCACATAACAGAGGTACCAACACGTCAAAAACAACAATAACAATATTGCTGGGTTACTTTTAAGTCTGAGATTCCCATCCAGTCCTTCTGTTTTTATGCAGTTTTCAGAGTTCTCTGATAGTTGTCTTATGCATTTTGTCCAGGCTTTTTAGTTGTAATAAGTAGGGGAATATGGGGTATGGGGTGTGCTTACTGCATCTTAACTAGAATCAAACCTCATGATTTCCCCTTAAATGCATGGAGTGACACTCTTCAACTCACTTCCACTGGTGAGAACTTATTAACAGGGTCACACTTAACAGCAAGGGAGGCTGGAAAATGCATCTTCCAGCTGCAGGTGATGGTACAAGCTAAAATTCTTTTACTAGGAATGAAGGAAGAACAGATTTTGGAGGACTCTGGCAGTCTGACACAGGGTATAAGTGAAGAATACATTCAATTTGGCTTGAAATAATATGAAGGCTAATAATATCTTGTGTTACATATTTACGAGTCTAAAGCAGCAGAAAAGGATGACGTCTTCCTCCCTCCATTTCATGTTGGACTCCAACATAATAGATGTTATAGACCAAAGTCAGGATCACACAAATCACTATATGTATAACTGCAAAAGAGATGACTTCAAACTAGATCAGAATGCAGACAGTGGGAAGAAAATTTCTTTGGCAAAAACTATAACCTTCATTTTCAGCCTACCATGCAGAGCTTCCATAAAGCCATTTGGAGAGCTTCAGTGTGTGCTCATTACAACTGTGAGTCAGGAAAGTGGGTGTCTGACTAATACCTGGGGCTAGAGGTGGCTGCATAAGACCATTTGATACACCCAAAGTTTATTAAGACAATGGTGGGACATACAGAGGAGAGAGAGTTGATGCGAGGTTATCTTGAATCTGTCTACCTAGAAGACAGAAAGGGCCTTAGCTCAGGAACATGGAGAATGCTGAATTCTAAGGGCTGTGGAAGGGTCTCAGGCAACAACGGTCAAGACAACAAACTGAATTAGAGAGAGGTGATAGGGTCAAAAGATTTTCAGAAAAGAAGTCTCCAGGGATGAAATTCTCAACAAAAGCACACAAATGTACCCACATAAGAAAAAAACAAAACAAAACAAAACAAACCATTAAACATCTACCAAACACAGACGGAATAAAGCCAAGTTATGATTCAAGACTTTTTCTTTCCTCTTACTCACTCCAACTCTGAAAAGGTCAGAAATTAGCTAGCAAGCAAAGAAACAGATCAGAAGCCAACTACCACCGACACCACCACTACCACCACCACCACCACCTTCCCCATACATGCAACCACTACCTTTTTCCTACTGTGGCCTTCAACTTTGACGTGAGGAAGTGGAGAAGATAGATATAATGTTATATCAAACTGACAGTTTTAATTAATAAATTGGATGGAGCATTTCAATTGCTGAACTAAACTATGTGACTAAAATTGATCTTACGGACATCTATTATCTAAGAGCAAGAAAACTATCATAGTTTTTTATTATATATAGAGAAAGTTTACCCTCTCTGATCACATTTTAAAGGGAATATAGGAGACAAAATAGTGTTGCATTTTAGTCGTGCCAAAAATTGTACTTCATCAATGTACCAATGACAAGTATGCAGTATTTCAGAGGAAAAAGAGAAAATTTGCTCTTATTTCCTCATATAAAAATTTTAACAATTTGTGGGCATTGTACACTAAGAGGAATACAGAAAGGATTCATTTTCATCAACAGAACCATAAAGAGATTCAGAAAAGTTATGTTACTATTTTCTCAAGCTGAAGGACTGTCACGGGGTAGAAAGATTAACTTTGCTCAGTAGTCTCGCAGATCAACTAAGTGGGAGTTTTAGAGCATCCTATATTTAATTTAAGGAAGACTTCTTTAGTTATTCTGGGTCCCCACAGATAGAATGGGCTGCCTTGAAAGGTGGTGAACTCTGCATCATTGGAGATGCTCAAGTTTCACTGGATGATGTGTTAAGGTTGTTTATAGACAAGATCTGAACACTAGGAGGAAGGTTGAGTTGATGATCTTTAAGGTCCTTTCCAACTTTAAGATCATGGTGTTCTATAATCTCTTTGTCCAACTGTGCTTATACATTTTAGAAACTGTAATATCAAGTTTCAAACACTGAGTTAAATTTAAAAGTACATATAATCTCTTATGTAACAAGCATCTACTCTCTCTGATCATTTCTGTCTAGTTGAGTCTCATAGGAAGCTGGCCAACTGGAAAGAAACTCTAGCAGGTTTTAAATAACATGAAACCCATAACTAAAAAATCCCTTGAATAATGACAGTATGGCTATGTCTAAATGATAATTAAATTTATGGCTTGTTTTGTACCACAAACAAGAAACTCCCCAGCTTCCCTCCACTTCCTTTGCTGCTCTCTCTGTCAGTTACCCTCTCCCAGTCATCCACTAGCTCTTTGCAACTCAACCCACAGAGAGAAAAATAAATCTTTATTCAGTGTGTCCAGGCCATTGTCTGGGTACATCTTTCTGGAATACAGCAGAGAAAGCACAGCTGCTCCTGGCTAAAGATGCTGCATGGGGTTTCATGTGCTCGCTTGTTCTTTTTAAGAGTTGTTTATGCCAATGGCTCTTACATTTTTCTCAGATTCCACAACAGTGGGGAGCACATGGTGGGTGCTCAATGAACAGAGAAACAGTGATTGCCTCTTCTTTTCATCTCTCACTTTGGGGAGCTACTGAGAGAGAACCAGATTGGTTTTGCAAAGATCACAGGTTTTAAGAGTGTTGGGCATTGCTTTCATCTTCAAATATTTGCTGACCATGTGGATTATAAAGACAAACCACATAAGATCCCTGCCATTACCAGGTCAGTAATCTAGTTAGGGAGATAAATTATGGACAAATAGCCATAATTTTAAAAAAGTATGAGTGAGATAAATATTGTGGGTAGAAGATTAGGACCTCAGCAGTAGAGGGACATTAAGGATTCGTGAGGTCATACTCCTCCTCCTCCTCCTCTTCCTTCTTTTTCATCCTCTTCTTCTTCCTCCTCTTCCTCTTCCTCTTCTTCCTCTTCCTCTTTTTAAGGATGGAGTTTCGCTTTTCTCGCATAGGCTGGAGTGCAGTGGCACAATTTCAGCTCACTGCAACCTCTGTCTTCTGGGTTCAAGCGATTCTCCTGCCTCAGCCTCCCGAGTAGCTGGCATTACAGATGTCTGCTACCACACTTGGCTAATTGTTTTTTGTATTTTTAGTAGAGATGGGGTTTTGCCATGTTGGCCAGGCTGGTCTCGAAATCCTGACCTCAGGTGATCTACCTACCTCAGCCTCCCAAAATACTCTTCTTTTTATAGTTAGGTAAACTGAGGTCTCTTCAAGTCTCCTGCCCTCTTGAGTACTTCCATCTCCCGATTGCTTGATGTTCCATCCCTCCACATGACTGACATTGTTGCTGGCCTTCCTAGCAGCCATTTTTTTCTGCTTGCTGACATGATTTTGTTGTTTGTGTAGCAATGTACCAAGCCCAAGTTATGAGTTATAATTGGTTTAAGGCATAAGTATCCCATTTTTCTTTGTCAATGATTGATATAGAGATGAGAGAGTGACAATGAAGTTTTCTTTCTTTTTTTTTTTTTAACTTTTATTTTAGGCTCGGGGTACATGTGCAGATTTGCTACAGGGGCAAATTCCATGTCACTGGGGTTTGCTGTACAGATTATTTCATCACACAGGTAGTGAGCATATTACCTGATAAATAGTTTTTTCATCCTCACCCTCCTCCCACCATCTGACTCTTAAATAGGCCCCATTGTCTGTTGTTCCCTTCTTTGTGTCCCTGTGCACTTAAAGTTTAGCTGCCACTTATAAGTGAGAACATGCAGTATTTGTTTTTCTGTTTCTGCATTAGTTCACTTAGGATAATGGCCTCCAGCTCCATTAATGTTGCTGTGAAGGACATGATCTCATTCTTTTTTATGGCTGCATAGTATTCCATTGTTTATATGTATCACATTTTCTTTATCCATTGATATCCTAAATGCCATTGATGGGCATTTAGGTTGAGTCCATGTCTTTGCTATTGTGACTAGTGCTGTGATAAACATATAAGTGCCTGTGTTTGTGGTAAAATGATTTCTATTCCTTTGAGTATATGCCCAATAATGGGATTGCTGGGTCAAATGGTAATTCTGTTTTAAGTTCTTTGAGAAATCATCAAACTGCTATCCACAATGGCTGAACTAATTTACATTCCCACCAGCAGTGTATAAGTGTTCCATTTTCTCCACAACCTTCTCAGCATCTGTTATTTTTTGACTTTTTAATAATAGCCATTTTGACTGGTGTGAGATGGTATCTTAGACGATGAGATCTAAGGGAGTCAGCTTAAGGCTTCTGGGAAAGTTTTCATTCCTGATTTAAAAAGATAGGTAAATGAGAAAGCTTTATTGCTTTTTTTTTCACTTCATTTCAAAGGTAAATGCTGATGTCTGAAGATGTGAAACTTGGAGCTGGGACAGATATATTTGTGCCATGAGGGGAGATATTGCTGACCATGGTAAATGACAGATTGGTAGAATCAGGGGAGTCCAGGACCAACCTTTGTCTAGATTTCTTGTTAGATAATGATAAATGTCCTTTTGGTTTAACTCTATGTGTGCTTTACTTTATTTGCAACCAGAAATATTGCTTACTTCTTTTTTTTTTTTTTTTTAATCTTCTGTAACTCTTCCTCCTATTGCTGTCTTCCCTTCTTACTCACTTTACTGGAATTTCTGGAATGTGGCTTCCATTGTAAATAATTCTGAAGTCATCACAAAAAAACCTCTCATCTCTTTGCCTAACCTACACCCCGGCTCTCCTCAGAGGGCACTGATTCTTTTGTAGCCCTTTCAGAGAATCATATCATTCTCTGCTCTCCAAATGTCACAGGGATCAAAGGTAAGGATGTCATTATCCTAGATGCCTATTGCCTGGTAGACCATTAATTCTCTACTATTATGAGAAAAAATCCCTCCTCCTTTGAGAAGGCAGGAGGAAACAGATTGTGATTATACCTGATTATGCCTAATAATAAGTACCATCTGGCTAAGACATCCTCTACCCCTTAATGTTGTTGCCACATTCCCCATCCTCCTGAGTAACTCCTTCACATCTCTTTTCTGAAGTCTCCAGCACCTGGTTTGCAGGCTTCCTTTTTTTTTTTTTTTTTCTCCAAATACTCCCATTACCATGGGTGACTTTGACATCACTATAGATGACCTTTCCAATATTTGGGTTCCAGGAGACGTGTTCAGCTTCTCACTGAAATAGTCCTTTCATTATGTACAGTACTAATACAGTAATTTAAAACATGTCAGCAAATTCTTGGACACCTCACCAGTCAAGAGCACAGATTTATATCCCCCATCTTTGCACTGGACTGGCTTGAGTGACTCCCTATTAATCAACAAAATACAGTGGGAATGATGCTTTATGACATTTGAGGCTAGGTTAGAAAATCTATGCAGGTTCTGCCTGGTTCTCTTTGGGGTGCTCATTTGGTGGGAAGCTAGTCTCCATGCATGAAGCCCAACTACTCTCAGACAGCCATATTGAGGAGGCCTTGAGTGGGTGCTATAGTCAACAGTTCCAGCTAAGCCCCAGCTGACAGAGAGCATCATCAGTGGACAGCCTTGTTAGGAAGCCATTCTGGACATTTAGTTGCACTTTCAGATGATTCCATTCCCTAGTCATTGAGTCACCCACAGCTTTTAAGTCTTTTCAGCTGAGGCCTTAAATATCATGGAGCAGAGGAAAACCATACCCACTGTGCTCTGTCTGAAATTCTGGCACAGAATTTGTGAATGTAGTAAGATGGTTGTTTTAAGTTATTAAGTCTTGAGATAATTTGTCATGCAGTGACAGCCATCAGAACCACTGCCACTGGGCGAGGCACAGTGGCTCATGCCTGTAATCCTACCACTTTGGGAGGCCGAGGTGGGAGGATCACATGAGGCCAGGAGTTCGAGACCAGCCTGGTCAACATGGGAAAACCCTGTCTCTACTGAAAATACAAAAACTAGCCAGGTATGGTGGTGCACGTCTGTAATCCCTGCTACTCAGGAGGCTGAGGCATGACAATTGCTTGAGCCTGGGAAGTGGAGGTTGTAGTGAGCCAAGATCATGCCACTGTACTCCAGCTTGGGTGACAGAGCAAGACTCTGTCAAAAAAAAAAAAAAAAAAAAAATCATTAAACTTCTCAAGAGAGGACCTTCCAAAGCAGGGAGGCAGGACATAACAGAACAGATTTTGATTATATCTGATGATGTCTAATAAAGACGACCAGTTTTTGAATGCTACCGTTGTGCTAGGCACTATGGTTAGGTTAAGAATGTGGACTGATGTCAAACAAACATGGGTTCAAATGTCTATTCTGATACTTGTCAGGTGCCAATAGCACTCAATTATATACTGTATCTTATTTAATCTTCAAAACTATTCTATGTGATGGGTGATTTTTTCTCATTTTACAGATGAGAAAACCGAGGCTAAGAAATGAAAACAGGCTTTTTGCTCAGTTGAGTGATTTTGAGCAAAAAGCTTATTTACATTTCTGAGTCTCAGTTTCCCCAACAAGTAGCTGTCATTTTGATAACCCAGGAATAATATGGTGTGTATAAGGAAGAGGTGAGAAATGAAATCATAATGAAAGGAGGAAGTAAAGTTATAGAACCTTAAATATTGAGCAAAGGAGTTTAAAATGTGGGGAAACTATAAGTTTTTTATTTTTAAAATTTCAAATAAATAGGTTCTTGTTTATTAATTTAATCTTCTAATTATGTGTGAGAGTGGCATTAGCCTTCTAAAATTACGTTTCAGACACACTATGATATTCATTAACTTCATTTATAAATATTTAGTTTAGGAATATTTCAAGTATAAAGCAAAGTACAGAAAAAATGATATATTTGTCACTAAGAACCATTCCCCCTTCCCCTTGCTAATATTTATAACCACCTTTATGTTTTAGAAGATGAACCCAGTAGAGTGGTGCAGAATGAAAGGTAGAATCCCAGAACAGGGAGGGCAGTTGGGGTATTTTAATTCTAGAATTACTGGGAGGTAATGTGGCTATGATTCAAAGATGGGTGGGAGACTGGCTGAGAAGGTGTGGGTGTGACCCCTTAAAGGAAAACTTGACAGGCTTTGATATTCTGAGAGAGCTAGGGTCAAATTCCCTTTCCCAGCCCTCAACTTCATATTAATCATTTCTCCTTTTGTTTGGGGAAAAAAATGAAACTGACAAAGTGTGACTACTAAGCAAGTTACACTAAGATGTGTGAGCAATTTTGTCATAAATATAAATTCTGCATATTGCAGTAAAGGAAACATGGAATGTTTGCCAAGTTCTTGTGAGAAATCTGTCTAAAAATTGTGCCAGCTTGCTAAATATAGAGTTGCTACAAAGAACAGAGCCAACCTGCCCGTTAAACCCACCTCGAGTGAGATAATGGAGTTATGTTATGCTGGATCTTACCCCATCAAATTCTTCTACCCCTAGTGAGTTGGGAGTGGGATTAGGGCATCTTTCTTCCCTTGAACCACAGTTTCCCAGTGTCTGTAGCTGCCCCTTTCCACAAAAGGTGGCAGGAAGCATCCATAGGTCCTCACACATCTGAGAAAAGAAAAAACATCATAGTCACATTATAACAGGAAGAAGCAATTGGGTTGGGTAAAAGAGGCATGTGTAGTTTGGGATATCATGGAGATAAGCAAGCGAATCCCTGCTTGGGAAGGTGATTTGAGCCCTTGTGCAAGCCTGCATCTGATTAGCACTAGATCTGAGAGAAGGGCTGCTTGTGGAAGAAGGGGATGGAAAACCACTGGAGTGGATTAAATTGTGTCTCCCTCAAAGACATATTCAAGTGCTAACCACTGGTACCTGTGCAAGTGTCCTTATTTGGAAATATGATCTTTGCAGATGTAATTAAAGATGTGAAGATAAGATCATTGTGGATGTAGGTGGACCCTAAATCCAAGACTGGTGTCCCACTAGTAGAAAGGAGAGAGATACTTGAGACATAAAAACACAGAGACACAAAGAAATAGGTGTTGTGAAGACAGAGGCAGAGATTGGAGTGAAGTGTCTACAAGTCAAAGAACACTAAGATTTACTGGTAACTGTCAGAAGCTAGGAGCCAGGCATGAATAGCTTCTCTTTCAGAATCTCCAGAAGGAACCAACCCTGATGACTTGAGTTTGGATTTTTGGCCTCTGCAAATATTAGAGGATGCACTTCTGTTGCTGTGTGCAACCCGGTTGGTGGTAATTTGTTAGGGCAGTCTCACTTTAAACTAGTACAACCACCTACAAACACACACACACACACACACACACACACACGACCCAGGACTAGGAGAGGGAACCTTGGTAGGTCTAGAATATGGCAGCATTAGCCACCACATAGGGCTATACTAATTTAAACTAGTATGGTTAAATAAAATTAAAAATTCAATTCCTCAGTTGCGCTGGCCACAATAATAGTGCTCACAGCCACATGTGGCTCACAGTTACCACATGGGTCAGCGCAGATAGAGAACATTCCTGTCACTGCAGAAAGTTCCCCTGGATTGTGCTGCTCTAGACAGTAATTGCTGTAAAACCCACAAATCAAGGTTCCATCTTTATGGGCAAGCAGCATGCATGGGGACCATTGGCTCAAATCTGTCTTTTCACTCACACCTGCACCAGAAGATAGCAGTTATCGCTGGTAGTCACTTTTGATTATGAAGGAACAACAGCAGCTAGATGTAAATATAGTGCAACCACCTGTCTCAGGTTTCCTCCCACACACCGTCTTCCAAAACAACAAACATATTAAATGGGGGTATTGATAGACAGTTATCTCCCATGCCAACATCCCAAATCATTAGGATAGAAGCTATCAAATACGTTGCTGTTATCTATGAATGCTAGGTGAGTCATACTCAGGTGAATATATTTACTCAATGCCCTTCCTTGTATAATTCTGTTTCCTTTAAAAATTTTTAGAGGGATCACCACCCCCACCTTATGCAATATACCCTCAGGTGGGCTTCATGGTTATTGAGAACAGCAGGAGCTCCTTGATTGGAAAACTAAGGAAAGATTTTTAACAGGGGAGTGATGTGATATACACAGGTGTGATATATTTTCCCCAGAAGGTGAATCTGGCTTGATGTTAGGATGATTTGAAGGGGTAAAGATCGGCGGCTGGGTGGTCTTGATGGAAACGGGAAAGAAATTATGCTCTGAATTGCAAAAGCTGTCGTCACTAAGATCCACCTGTTCAGAGCTATCTTTAGCTGCATTTGGGAACAATTTATCTACATAACCTTTTTCTCCCTTACTTCTCTTCCCTCCAGGCACAGATGAGGAGGAATTTGCAACATTAAGATGAGAAACAGCATTACAGGATTGTGTGTGTGAGAGTGTGTGTGTGAGTATGTGTGTGTGAGTGAGTGTGTGTTTGTGTGTGTATGAGAGACAGAGCAAGAGAACAATGGGATATACATATATAAGTGTCATAGAGAATTTGGTTGGTTACAGATATTATGAATAGACCCCAAATGTATCATCCCTTTAATCCTAAATCCTTCCCTTAAAACAGCTAGCTTTCTCCCTAAGAATGTCATGTACAACTGTGCCTTCACCTTTTGTCCATACTCTTTACTCTGCTTGGATGCTATGTCTTGTCTTCTTCCTGTGGCAATTCCACATTTACAAAGCCAGCACATAGTTCACCGCCTGTAGAAAGCTTTCTTCCATCGTCCTCCTCTCCTTTCAGAAGATATTATTGCCTCTTCTGGTTTTCCCTCACTACTGTCAATCATTCTCATTTACCATGCAGAATCTGAGCTAGTTGCATTGTTATTATTTTCTTTATTTTTCATCTGCAAAATTTATTCCTGCACTGTCCTCAGTGGACACTCAAAGAAACCAGGCCTAAAGGAGATGCCAGCTGGGCAAGGTTGACTTGGAAGATGAATGGGAAGTTGGTGCCCAACTTCAGCCATTGTCTTAATTGGTTTATGACTTAGAGGTGGCATGTCATTGTATATCCAAATAAATTACTCATCATAAGATGAGAAGAGATCCCTTCATTCCCCTCACCCCTCAACATGCATTGCCTCAGTTATTTGATCTGCCCATCTCTATTGCAGTCTTAGTTAGTGGAACCCCACTCTGCTTAATTTCAAGCCAGAAATCTGAGTATGATCTTTAATTTTGCTCCTCTGTCTTTATGTTTCCTCTTCTCATACCCAATCCATCAGCACAAATAATCAACACTATCCTCAAATAATGACTCCTTCTCACCCTCTCCACAACCATATCTTGGCCACACACCAGTATCTTTTGCATGAGTTATAGCTATTGACTCTTAACTGGTCTCCCATGTCTGCTCTCGACTGGATGACCAGACTGATAGTTTAGAAACGTAGTTGGGACTGGGCATGGTGGCTTATGAAGGGGTGGCCTGCCCCTCCACACCTGTGGGTGTTTCTTGTTAGGTGGAACGAGAGACTTGAGAAAAGAAATAAGACACAGAGACAAAGTATAGAGAAAAGCGGGGGCCCAGGGGACCGGCGCTCAGCTTACAGAGGACCCACGCCGGCACCGGCCTCTGAGTTCCCTTAGTATTTATAGATAATTATCTTTACCATCTTAAAGATAAGGGAGTGGCAGGACAATAGGATCATTTTTAGGGAGGAAATTAGCAGTAAGACATAAGAACAAGGATCTCTGTGACATGAATAAGTTTAAAGGAAAATCCTGTGCCTTGAGATAAACCTTTTAGCAACATTGTTTCATCCTATCACATGGGGATAAACCTTGGACAATACCTAGCTTTTCTAGGAACAAAGACACACCCTGCATGCCCCAAATCCATTAAACCTTGAGTTACCACAGCACATGTCTCTTGCAAGGACAAGGTTGGGGGTAGGGTCACAGATTAACAGCATCTCAAATACAGAACAAAATGGAGTCTCTTATGTCCACTTCTTTCTATATAGACACAGTAACAGGCTGATCTCTTTCTTTTCCCCACAGGCTTACACCTGTAATTTCAGCACTTTGGGAAGCCGAGGCAGAAAGATTGCTTGAGGCCAGGGGTTTGAGAGCAGCCTGGAAAATATAGTAAAACCCCAGCTCTAGAGAAAAATTTAAAAATTAGCCAGGCATGGTGGTGTGTCCCTGTAGTCCTAGGTACTCAGGAGGCTGAGGTGGGAGGATCGCTTGAGTCAGGATTTTGAGGTAATGGGGAGCTATGATTGTACTACCACATTCCAGCCTGGACAGCAGAGCAAGACCCTGTCTCTAAAATATAGAAATAAGAATAATATGACTGGGCGTGGTGGTTCAGCCTGTAATCCCAGCACTTTGGGAGACCAAGGCAAGTGGATCATGAGGTCAGGAGTTCAAGACCAGCCTGGCCAATATGGTGAAACCTGTCTCTACTAAAAATACAAAGATTACCTGGACATGGTGGCACACGCCTGTGGTCCCAGCTACTCAGGAGGCTGAGGCAGAAGAATCACATGAACCTGGGAGGTGAAGGTTGCAGTGAGCTCAGATCCTGCCACTGCACTGCAGCCTGGGTGATAGAGGGAGACTCTGTCTCAAAAAATAATAACAATATTAATATTAATAATAATAATAGAAACATCTTTGGGAAATTTCACTTCTCTAGTGAAACATTTTAACAGCTTCCCACCATCCTTTGAACAAAATTGAAATGCCTGATCATGCCTCTGAGACCCTGTGCTAGCCTGACTGCTTCCTAGCTCATCCTGTTGGTCTCTCTCCCTCATTCACCAGGCTCCTCAGAATCAAGTTTCTTTCTTCACTCCAAGTTTTGCACAGATTCCTTTGATTGGAACAGTCTTCCCTCTGCTCTTGAAGGATTGGTTACTTCTTATATGTAGGTAGGGATCAGTTTCTATGTAACTTTTTCAGAGAGGCCTTACCTGACCCTCACTAAGGAAGGTTCCCTTTCCACAACTTATTTTGTTTCCTACACAATGCTCACAGCATTTGTCATGAATTCAGATATTGTTCAGTTGGCTATTGTCTACTCTCCAAGCGGGCCTGTCAGCTCCACAAAGACAGAGATCATGGCTATGATGTGCATTCAGTCACTAGCACAGTGCCTGGTACAAAGCATGTGCTCTATAAAATATGTGTTGAATGAGTGGATGAATGAGTGAATATTTGGACTCTTCTTACAATTCATTAGTGATCATAATCTCTCTCATGCTTTAATACTTTCCTCAAATGTCACCTCTGCATAAAGGTTCCAATTCCCCTATTCAAAATGAAGGTTTACTTTGAGTTCCCGTGTTGTTTGTTTAAAGCTTTGATGTTAAGAAGCAATATATGAAGTAGTTGAGAGGGCAAGCTTAAGAGTAAGCAAAACTTGGGTTGAATCTTTGTATAGCATTTATCACCTTTATGATCTACTTGAGCAAGTAACTTAAACTCTCTGAGTTTTGATTCTGTTATACTAGGAAAAATATTTTCAACTTTATTTGTATAAGGTGCTTGGTACATGGAAGGAGACTTATTGATGGTTGATGGCTGCTATTACATTGGTTCATAATTTTCATATATCTTTATGTAAACATTTTGAAAGCAAGAATAGTGAGCATTGAGCATTAAACAGCATTACTGAAGGCATTTCATATCTGTAGATCAGGTGAAAAGCAGCTTGATATTAAAGAATATCCCAGGTTCTGGAGTCATAAAAATCTTGTATCAATCCCTAGCTTTACTATTAATTGACTCTGACCTTGTGTAAATTTATTATCTTTTGGAAGTTTAGCTTTCTTAAATAATAGGAGTGATGCTAACTATCTTACAACTAACTTCACAAGGGGTGTTGTGAAGATTAAATATAACATATACAAAGGTTAGGGAACAATGTCTAATCATAGCTGCATAAAATACCTTTAACACTTGATCTATTTCACTCAACCACGACAGAAATCTAGCAAAATAAACATGATCAAATCTGACGTGCCTAATGATGCTAGCAGAACTCCTGTCAATTTCTTAAAGCAGCCAATTTTACCAAAATTTGACAATAAAGAATTTTCTCAAATTGATGAATCCAGTGTAAAGGTCTGGGCGCTTCTCCAGTGTCTGCCCATCTGTTCTAGGTAGTCGCCTCAGTCACCCTTGCAATAACTGTGGGTTCAAGGTGAACTCTGGCTGGGACTGAATTAGCACTAAAATAGAGTGCTGCAATGGTTCCTAATCAGCTGGGCGAATTGTTTTCTTGGAGAGACATCTGTGAAAGCTGAAGGCATATAGAACACAAAGCTTTCTTTAAATGAGAACAATAAAAAACTTACTCCTCTAGGGAATGGTATTCAAACATTCCCAGTGTTCAATTAAGGAAAGAAACACATGCATAAAAATATTAATACACAGTTTTCACATATTTCCTAAGAAGAACTTTGATTGGCTTGAATAGTGTTCCCCCATAAGTCATGTCTACCCAAAACCTGTGAATATAATTTTATTTGAAACCTTATTTAGAATCTTATTTGGACCCTAGTCTTTGCAGACATAATCAAGTTATGATGAGAGCATACTGGATGAAGGTAGATCTGAAGTCCAATATGACTGCTTCTTTATAAGAAAAGAGAAATTTGAAAACAGGCACACAGACATAATGGGAAGATGGTCATGTGAAGATAAAGGCAGAGATCAGAGAGGTGTTGCCACAAGACAAGGAATGCCAAGCATTGCCAGCAACCACCAGAAGCTAGAAGAGGATTCTTCCCTAGTGCCTTCAGTGGGAGCATGGCCCTGTTGGCCCTTTGATTTCAATGTGTGTCCTCAAGAACTGTGAGAGATAATGAGATACCACCTTACTCCTGCAAGAATGGCCATAATTAAAGAGTTAAAAAATAATAGATGTTGGTGTGGATGTGGTAAAAAGGAAACACTTTTACTTTTCTGGTGGGAATGTAAACTAGCATAACCACTATGAAAAAAAGTATGAAGATTCCTTAAAGAACTATAAGTAGAACTACTATTCAATCCAGCAATCCCACTACTGGGTAACTACCACAAAGAAATCATTATGTGAAAAAGACACACACACATGTATGTTTATAGCAGCACAATTCACAATTGCAAACACATGGAACCAATCTAAATGTCCATCAACCAATGAGTGGATAAAGAAAATGTGGTATATATACACTATGGAATACTACTCAACCATAAAACAGAATGAAATAATGGCCTTTGCAGCAACTTGGATGCAGCTGGTGGCCATTATCCTAAGTGAGGTAACTCAGGAATGGAAAACCAAACATCGTATGTTCTCACTTATAAGTGGTAGCTAAGCTATGAAGATGCAAAGGCATAAGAATTATATAATAGACATAATAGAGTTTAGGGACTTGGGTGGAAGGGTGGTAAGGGATAAAAGACTACATATTGGGTACAGTGTACACTACTTGGGTGACAGGTACACCAACATCTCAGCAATTGCCACTAAAGAACTTATCCAGGTAACCAAAAAACACCTGTACCCCCAAAACTTTTGAAAATAATTACAAAAAGGAACTGTGAGAGAATACATTTCTGTTGTAAGTTATCTTGTTTGAGGAGATTTGTTACAGCAGCCCTAGTAATCTAATACAGGCTGAAATCTGAGTATAAGACCGTGAACTCCGCTGGATACTAATTCTGTATCTTTGAACAAGCTCTCCAAGCCTCAATTTTCTTATTTAAAAAAGTTTTACTTCAAAGTCAGATAAGGAAAATACAAGAAAAATATTACAGACCAATTTCCCTGATAAATATAGATGTAAAAATCCTCAAAAAATTACTAGCAAACTGAATTCAAAGCACATTAAAGGGATCATACACCATGATCATGTGGAATTTATCCCAGGGATTCCAGGATGGTTCAACATAAGCAAATCAGTGAATGTGATATACCACATTAATAGAATGCAGGGTAAAAATCACATAAGCATCTCAGTAGATAAAGTCTTTAACAAAGTTTAACACCCTTGCATGTTGAAAACACTCAACAAATAAAGTATGGAAAGAATATACCTCAACATAAAAAAGGCCATATATGTCAAACCTGAAGCTAACATCAAATTCAACAATGAAAAACTAAAAGCTTTTCCTCTAAGATCAGGAACAAGTAAATAATGCCTACACTTGTCTCTTCTATCAACGTAACACTGAAAGTCCTAGTCAGAGCAACTAGGGAAGCAAAATAAATAAAAGGCATCCGAATTGGAAAGGAGGAAAAAAATTATGTTCACAAATGGCATGATCTCATAGTTAGAAATATACATACATTTTTCTGTATTTTAACAATGAAGTATCTGAAAAGAAAATTCAGAAAATAATTCTACTTAGAATCACATTAAAATAATAAAATAGAAATAAACGTAGCCAAGGAGGTAAAAGATATATGCTAAAAACTGAAAAACACTGATGAAAGAAATTAAAGATGACACAAATAAATGGAAAGACATCCTGGGTTTATGAATTGGAAGATTTAATATTGTTAAAAAGTCCATTTTCCACAAAGTGATCTATAGATTCAGTGCTATTTCCATCAGAATCCCAAATAGTACTATGTAAAAAAATAGGAAAAAAATTCTAAAAGTCATATGAAACAACAAAGGCCCTGAATGGCCATAACAATCTTGAGAAAGAAAAAAGCTGGAGGGATTATACTACCTGATTTCAAAATACATCAAAAAGCTACAGTAATAAAAACATATGGTACTGGCATAAAGACAGACATACAGACCAGTGAAAAGAATAGAGAGCCCAGAAATAAACCCATGCATAGCTGGTCAACTGACATTTGACAAGGGTGCAAAGAATACACAATGGGGAAAGAATAGCTTCTTAAACAGAGGGTGTTGAGAAAACTGGATGTCCACATGCAGGATGAAGTTGGAACCTTATCTTAAACCATACCAAAAATCTACTCGAAATGGGTTAAATACTTAAATGGAAGACCTAAAAATATAAAACTCCTATAAGAAAACTTTAGGGAAAAGTTTCATGACATTGTTCTTGTGCAATGATTTCATAGATATGACACCCAAAGCACTAGCAACAAAAACAAGAAACGGACAAGTGGGACCACATGAAACCAAAAGGCTTCTGCACAGCAAAGGAAACAGTCAACAGAGTGAAAAGATAACCCATGGAATGGAAGAAAATATTTGCAAGCCATATACGTGTTAAGGAATTAAGATATAAATATATAAGGAACTCAAACAGCATAATAACGAGAAAACAAATAACCCAATTAAAAAAGGGACAAAGAACCTGAACAGACATTTGTATACAAAGGAGACATACAAATGGCCAACAAGTACATGAAAAAGTGTTTCACAAATATGAAAAGGTACATTAGGGAAATGCAAATCAAAACCACAATGAGATATTACCTCACACCCGTGAGAATGCCTATTATCAAAAAGAAAAAAAAGGTAGTAAGTATTGGCAAGAATGTGGAGAAACTGAAATTCTTGTACATTGTTGGTTGGAATGTAAAATTGTGTGGCTGCTATAGAAAACAGTATAGAGGCTCTTCAAAAGTCAAAACAGAACTGTCACAAGATCCAGCAATTCCATGCTGGGTATAGATCCACAATAATTGAAATCAAGATTTCAAAGAGATATCTATACTTCCATGTTCATTACAGCATTATTCACAATAGCCAAGATATGAAAACTACCTAAATGTCTATATACAGACAAATGGATAAAGGAAATGTGGTATATACTACACTGGAATATGATTTAGCCTTAAAAAATGAGGAAACCCTATCATTTATGCAACGTGAATAATCCTTGAGGATATTCTGCTAAGTGAAGTAAGTCAGTCACAGAAGGACAAATAACAGCATGATTCCACTTATAGGAGGTATCTAAGATAGTCAAACTTATAGATGCAAAAAATAGAATGGTGGTTGCCATGGGAAGGGGACAAGGGGAAGTGAGGAGTTTTTCAATGGGTATAAAGATATAGTTATTCAAGATGAACAAGTTCTGGAGATCTGATGTGCAACATAGTGCCTATAGTTAATAACAAGATGTCATTATGCATTAAAAATTTTGTTAAGTGTTCCTACCATGCCCCCCACCCCCAACACACACAAGCTAAGGAACATAAGGAAACTTTTGGAGGGATGGATATGTTTATTACCTTGATTGTGATGATGGTGTCCTGGGTGTGTGCATGTGTCCAAACTCATCAAATTGTATATATTAAATATGTGCATTTTTGTTTATCAGTTATACATCAATAAGGCTGTAAAAATGCTGGTGAATAAAAGAAATACTAATGTCAGAAAAATAAAAACAGTACTTACAGGACACCTCACTTCATGTCATCTTGGCCCACCATTTTATTACTCTAGGTATAGTTGATGGCAGTTCCCCTCAGCTGCCCTTCAAACACCTGACTTTCTTTCCCATGGCTTCTCTGCTGCAGCCACGTAGGTTACCTGCAGGACTCCTTCCTCCCACTCATTGCAACCCTGTCACTGTTACGGCCTTAATAGTCTATGGGGAAAATCTTGACCAAGAATGGCAGGATACAAGAGAAAAATATTCTCCTCTTCAGAGCCTCAGACACATAATTCTGGAGCACTTTCCGCACCATTCCTCAGAGCTGCCCTCACCAGCTAGAACTCCAGTTGACCACACAGTAAATTAACCAAACATCACACCCTTGGGCTGGCTTTCCATTCTTTCCTGTTTCACTCTTCCCAGTCCCCACTCTTTTCCCTTGTCATTGATCCCTAAAATAAATGACCTGCGTACAAGTGCTTTGTCTGCTTTTTGGGGAACTTAAACCGAGACACCATGACAAATATGGTATTGACCTCACAGGTTTGTTCTGAAGACAAATATTTAAATGTGTGTAAAGTGCTTGCTTAGTCTAGTGCCTGACACATAGAAAGCATCCAATAAATGTTGGCCATTTTCTCTATCTGAAATGGAATGTTCTGGAAGATGAATTTGAAATGTGCTATCATCAATCTCTCTTCCTAAGTGTTGAGTGGATGCATAACAGTAAAAGTCATTTGTGGTTTTTCAGCTTCAGCTCCCATCTTCATTAACACAAGTGGGGCTGTAATGGTAGAAACAAGATATCAAATTTTACTCCCCCTTAAGACACCCACTCAAAGCCCTGAACCCTAGAACTAAAAGCAAAATAAAACTATTTACCAGCCAGAGGGAAAGGAGAATAATAGCATGTGGCTTGTAAACTTAACAAATGTAATCACAGTAATTGAGAAGCCCAGGAAATAATTTGACCAGCATAATTATATTACAAATTGCATATTGCGCAATTAAACAATTGCATTTTGGCCACAAATGGAACTCCAAGTATACAATTTGTAGTGAAGTGGAGAGGTAATTTAAAATAAGAAAAGAAAAGCAAAGGCCCAGAAATACATTTACATTTATATCCATATTGGAGGGCATAAACAAAGTAATAAGGAAAAAAGTCAGTGTTTTCAAGAGAAAATAATACAACTGACTCAAACGAATTTTGCCAAATCCTTTGTGGATGTTTTACCGCTATTTAACTTTCCAATGTGCATAAAACATTTCCAAATAGCTCATTCCTTCTTATTAAGTAAAAATTCCTGTATTAGGAGCTTTTGTTTTTGTCTCTTAAATTGGATTAATAAAGTTCTGAATTTGGTGGGAAATTCCAAAATCCAATCATCAAAAACATGTTAGAAGAGTTATATCTTAATTTTTTCTTGTCAAATACATGTATTCTTGAAATATCCACAAGAAAAATATATTGCTTTTCTTATTCTGCTATTCAAAATGGGAATTTGGGCATTTGGTCTGACATTCATCAAATATTTACTATGTGCCATCTACGTTCCGGGTTTTGTTCTAGCGGGTACAGTGGAAAACTTAGTAGACATGGTCCTCTCACGAAAAGCAGGTTAGATGGGAGAAAACAGACATTAAACAAATTTTTACAAATGATTCGAGAAATGATAACAATTGTGCAAAATGTTAAGAAGTACCATGCATGAATGTAGCCTAATGAGAGAGAGAGGGCCAGATCAGGGGGAAAGACCCTGAAGAATTTTATTTACACTGAGACCCAAGGATGCCCAAAAAATACAGGACTGTTCTTGATCAGAGACCTACTTATTTGGCAAGTATTTTAACATTAGTATAGTTCGAATATCCCAGATCTGAAAACCCAAAATCTAAAATGCTCGAAAATCTGAAGCTTTTAGAGCACTGACCCAACACTCAAAGAAAATGCTCATTGGTGCATTTCAGATTTCGAATTTTCAGATTAAGGAGGCTCAATTAGTAATGAGTAAAGAAACACTTCTGCATTTTTTTTTTTTTTTTTGCCTGCAGGCTCCAAATTCTAACTCCTGTTGCTGCTGATGGGAACAATCTAAAGGCAAAAGCTATTGGAGAAAACATTCCCCAATCAAAAAGGAACCTTTTTTAAAACAAAAAACAAAAAAACAAAACAACAACAACAACAACAAAAAATAATTTCAGTGATTTTGAGATGAATTCTATAATAATTCTTGGTTCGTGTCCTGGAAGGCTGGAGATTTAATACATTTTGCCCATTGGATTTTTGATAAATGATATTCAAAACACCCAGGCTCTGTTTGCTCAGAACTTGAAGCTTAGGATATCACCAAGGTTCTCTGAAAATTGACAAAACAACACTCACTGTGATCACCCTTTACTGAGTGCCAAGATCTCTGTTGAGAGCTTCATAGGTGTTGCCCTACTTGATCCTCACAACAGATTGTTCTTATCTAATTTTGCAGATAGGATGCTTGAAGTTTGGATTGGGTAAGTAAATTGTTTTAGGACCTCAGACAGTGGAATATTTCATATTGAACCCAGTTGTATCTCTCTGACCATATAAATATCTGCAGTTCTAGCATTTTGCTATAAGGCCTTTCACATGTTCTTAAAAAGAAGAAGAAAAAGAAAAAGTGCCTGTCACTATGAGTTGGCCCCAGGGTCTAGTTTGCTATTGTCTAGGCCTGATTCTCCAAGTGTGGTTCCCAGAACAACACTGTTAGCATCACCTGGGCACTTGATAGAAATGCCTGCATTACAGAATCTGAAACTCTTGGGGCGGGACCCAGCAATCAGTTTTACCAAGCTTTTGCAGTGGTTATGATGCCGGTAAAAGTTTGAGAACTGCTGTTACAGGCAAATATGGAAGGCTCTGTTTGTTTGGTGTGTGCTAGTCTCAGATGACAAGGTAAATCTGATTCATTTCCCTATGTTGAGACAACAAATCAGGAAGTAGGTTCCCCATGCATGCTGCAGATTCATAGCATTTTGAGGGGCTGGGATTTCTCTCTCCACTACCTGCTCCATGCTGATTTATAACTGATCTTTGGTTCCTGAACTTTTATTTTTGATGTGTACCCTCTGCCTTTTTAAGAACAGATTATCTCATTAAACTTTCCCTATGCCCCTCAAAGCACTGATTTTGTTTATATTAGATGTATGTATCTTTACTGAAAAATGTGTCAGACCTACAGTTAGAATGTGAAAATCTGATGGGATCTGTGGAAGTATAGACTTCCCCGGTGAATTTAATGAAGAAACTCTCTCCACAAGACAGAGGAAGACCACCACCACAGGGAAGAAGTTAGTAATAAAAACAAAGGAAGTAAAAGGCCCTGGTGAAAAAGGAAAATATTAGATATGTGGAGCTAGGTCTTTCTCATAAAATGGAAAACAACATCTCAGTGAAATCAGAAGTCATTTGACTAGTGACACGTCCTGAGTTATGTTTCTGTTCGTTAGTTTCTTTCTTTGTCTGGTACATTCTGACCTGAGACTCAGTTTAACATAACTCAGGGTCGTGTCAGGGAGAAAGAATGACCTGAGATGGATTCTGTGGGTCACCTGCCTTGACACTAGCCCTGCACAGTAGTCGTTAAATACATTTGGAACATGCTGCACACTTTCTCCTCATCTTCGAGGTTTCAGTGAACATTAAAAATTCAGAGATGTCCCTCAACACATAAGCTATGCTTTAATAAGCGTTTGTCAGTTTTGTTTGATTTTAGAACCACTTTTATAACCATATATATTAATATCCTGGGAGCATGCTGCTCTAAGGTCTTCAAGTACCAAATAGTCATCGGTCCATTGAGGCCAGTGTTGCCGAATTTATAATAAAATCTTTTATATCTGTCTCAGAAGTTGACACTTGGGTGGCTGGTGCTTGCTAACCTGGAATGAACAGTGGGTCTTCAGGTGTGGTGGATGGGGTGGATGGAATATGAACTAGGATAGCTGGGTAAAAGCATGGAGACAGAGATATTGAGCCAATGACATGATTTAAGGTTTTTCTTACACTTTTGTGCTGTGTTGAAGGTCTGTCCACTGGACACCTCTGTTGCATGAACCTCCCACAGGTCATTTTCCGGTCCGTTTTGGAAAGTATTTCCCGATTGACAACTTGCTCTCCATGTTCTCTTTGCCAATGACTCATTCAGAGATGAAGGTGATTAAGACTTAACCTTGGCTAAAGGGTTTTGGGAAAACATCATTCCTGTAAGCAGCAAACAGGACTAGGAGAATAATGAAGTCGGTATAAGCCTGTCCCAGTCTCTTAGTTTTGGCACTGAGATCTCCAACCACAGCCTCAATCCTGCTCATTTGCTGAGTCAGTCTTGCTGAAGGACTTCTTAAAGTGATCTGTGAGATTCAGTCCCTTAAATACACAACGCTCTCCTTACCACCCCACTGGCTCTATTGTTTCTTCTGCTCCAAACACTTTCCCTTTGTCCTTTCCCTAGCTAAACTCTATTTCTCTTTTACATCTCAGTTTAGACATCACTTCCTACAGAAAGCCTTTTGTGTCTGTTGAGATTTTTTTAGTTTCAGCTGGTAGAAACTAAACCTGGCTTAGTAAGCAGAAAAGGATCTTACACAGCTTGTCAAATTTTGGAGCAAGCTGGCTAATCAAGCTCGAGTCTCACTTACATGGACAGTGCCCCAAGCCATACTGCAGGACTCACCTAATGAGGAAACTGTCACCACTAATGTCACCTAGCCTTGGGTGCTAGACATGAACCACAGCCAGGAACCTGACTTGACTGGAATTTCCACTGCCATCAGCATAGATGGGAAGCCTGAGCCAAGCACCTGGCTTTCCCACTAGTGTAGACATAGACATAGAAGCTGGGTGCCTTGAAGGCCAAACTGTTCCATGTGGGGCCTTTGTATTTGACTCTCTTAATTCTAAATTCAAATCTCTCATAGCTGAGGCTGAATGGCGTAATTTAGGGAAAGCACCTGTGCCTGAGCTGTAAAGGAGGCAAAGGAGGCTGGGGTGGCAAGTTTTCTGGGTTCTAAACTGGGGAGGTAAAATGTATAAGGCTTGACATTTCCCCAGGACTCAAACATGCTGGACCACCAGATAGCATGAAAAATGCTCACCAACTTTTCGTAGATTCCTAAAAGCTTTTCCTATATAAAATATTTTATTATGACTTTGGATTAACTGTCCCCCCGACCCACTGTGCTTCCCCATCTGGGTGTCATACCCCACTCCCCATGTTGTAATTGTCTATTAACTGTTTTATAGTTTTCCCCATACTGCTTATAAGAAAAAGTACTGTGTAGTATGATTTTTTTTTTTTTTTTTTTTTTTTTTGAGATGGAGTTTCACTCTTGTCCAGGCTGGAGTGCAGTGGTACGATCTCGGCTCACTACAACTTCTACCTCCTGGGTTCAAGCAATTCTTCTGCCTCCAGCTTCCTGAGTAGCTTGGATTACAGGCATGTGCCACCACACCCAGCTAATTTTGTATTTTTAATAGAGATTGGGTTTCACCATGTTCATCAGGCTGGTCTCAAACTCCTGACTTCAGGTGATCCACCTGCCTTGGCCTCCCAAAGTGCTGGGATTACAGGCATGAGCCACCATGTCTGGCTGAATTTTTTTTAATTCCCAGTTGTATTCCCAGTTCCCAGGTTAGCATCATCCTGTACACAGTGCCCAGTAAACATCTGTTGAGAGAATACATTTGACCCAATTAATCTGTAAGGAACCTTCACCTCATACTTTCTGTATTTGTCCTATTGTTACTTAACCCTAGCCTTGCACTAAATTCTATCAATGTGTACTAAATTCCATCACTGAGGCAAGGAAAACTATGTTTTTTTCCACTCCTTTCATTGAGCTGGGCTTGGAAACTGTGACAAGCATTTGTCAGCTTGGTATTCCTGGAAGTTCTCCTTTTGCATCCTCAACCATTAAATGGAACCATATTCCTGACCAAGGGATGACTCATATACTCCCATCTGCCTAACTTCCACATTGTTCTAGGCTCCTGATCTCTGCTTCCACTATGTTAGTTTCTCTTGTATATGTAATTCTTGTGGTAATTAGCCTTATTAGCTTGATCATTGAGTTTTGTTTTTTGGTTTTTTTTTTTTTTTTTTGTAGCTCTAGACTGCTAGTTCCAATTCCTGCCTTTCCCTGCTAGACTAGCATAGAGGCCCTGGCATTCCTCAGGGTGAAGTGCAAAGGAGGGTGGGTACATAGAAGAGTTTATAACATTATAACATTTCCATTCTGGCCTCACTAAATTTGAATTATGGGAATACCCCAGTGAGAACACCAGGCAGGCAGCAGTCGGAGACATTGGTCTTGAGCTCATGCATGAAGTCAGAGCCAGAGCTGTGAATTTGAGTCACTAGCAAAGAACAGTGGATAGAGTACAAGAGAATTTCAAAGACCTAGCATAGGATGAGAAGACAGGCTAGACCCAAACTCTCAGCCTAGTTGACAACCAGAGGGAGGAGATTGTTTAGATTGAGGAATCAAGGTGTAAAGAAATACAGAGAGAAGGCATAATTGAGTGAGATTGTGGGGAGATTGAAGAGTATGAAGTAAAGCAGATAACCAAAGGGATTTTCTGTAGAAAGAATGGGGAAAATAACTTTGAAATGAGAAGGCAAATAAATAAGAAGTGAAGAGCCAGAGAGATAAAGAGGTGAGAAGGGGTCTAGGTAGTTTTATGGTTGATAGTTTTTATTTTTAAAAAATCCCTTGGGAGGCCGAGGCGGGTGGATCACGAGGTCAGGAGATCAAGACCATCCTGGCAAACACGGTGAAACCCCGTCTCTAGTAAAAATACAAAAAAGTTAGCCGGGCGTGGTGGCAGGCGCCTGTAGTCCCAGCTTCTTGGGAGGCTGAGGCAGAATGGTGTGAACCCAGGAGGCGGTGGAGCTTGCAGTGAGCGGAAATCGCGCCACTGCACTCCAGCCTGGGTGACAGAGCGAGACACCGTCTCAAAAAAAAAAAAAAAAAAAAAATCTTTTGTTGATAATTATGGAAATGAGAAATCCTTGAGGTCTTGAAAAGAATAGAGAAGATTTGAAAGCTGCTAAAAGGAATGGGAAAGGGATATTTAGGAAAGGAGTGAAGCACCAGGGTCTGAGAGAACTGGAGTGATGTGAACCTGTAGTGGCCCCCTCAATCACCACTATTATAAGAGATGATAGCAAATTCTTCACATTTTAAATTCTTCTGAAATAAAAAAACATTTTGAGATATGGTTGGAGTTTAAAAATATAAATAAAATAAAATACCAGATTAATTTCCAGTGACTCACATTCCAAGTGTTCATAGGAAGAGTTTGTGTGGTACGTCTCTAAACAGGGATGGAGGAACTAGAACTGATTGTCTATGGCACACCTGACTTGGGGCCAGGTGTTTTGGGGTGTCACCTTATCGAGCCCTCACAGTCTCCCTGAGTGAAGATAACTAATATCTCCATTGTTGAGTTGTAGAAAATAAAATTTACAAAAGTGATGTATTCAAAGTTATTCATGTAGCAAGTGGAAGAGAGGAGATTTGAATCTAAGTTCTTGCCAAACCTGGGCTCTTTTAACTTCTTTATGTTATCTCTCAATAAGACCTTCAAATCATTTTATAGATTTAGCCTTTTATTATATCTCTGTTGCCATCACGGTAATTCCCAATTTTAGCAAGGATGGAAAAGTTTGAAAATATGGTATAATATTCTAGTCCTCAGAATTCAAGAATAATAGACAATCAAGGGAACAGATAGAAAAGAGAGAATTTGGGAATAATTTCCAGAGATGCCACTGGTAAATTCTTGCTTTCCTCTAGAAAATGCCAGAGATTTTCCAGCCTGGAAGTATATTCATAATGAAAAATAAAAAAGATAAGATGAGAAAAAGAAAGGTCAACAAGAATAATATTTTGTCTATTTTTATCTTTGGGTCCTGTGCGTCTTCATTTAGATTACTTTCTCACCTTATTCCGATTCCTCCCAGTAAATTAAAAGTAAGAAGTAGAGATTGACTTATAGACATAATGTCAAATCGGTAGGACTACTACCAGTAAAGTTAAAAGAAAATGTAATCCGAGAACATAAAGGGATGTTCAAACAAATTACTAAAACTACTAAATTTAGCAAAGTTACTAGATAAAAGATTAACATTAAAAAATCCATTACATTTTTTATCTTAGGGCAATAAACGCATTAAAAATAAGCCTAAAGGTTATCATTTACATTAGTTTTTGAAAGCATCATATACATAAGAATACTTTTACCAAAAGAAGTGCAATGCTTCTACAATAAAAACTTGAAAACTACCACATAGCTGAGAGAAATTAAAACTGTGTTAAATAAATAAAGAGATCATTATGGATAATATTGTTAAAATATCAGCTCTCCTCAAATTGATCTTTAGATTCCATTGATTCTCAATTAAAACCCAGCAGGTTTTATTTATTTATTTATTTATTTATTTATTTATTTATTTATTTTGGTAGAAATTGACAAGGTGATCCTAAAATTTATATGGAAATGCAAAGAACCTAAGATAGCCAAGAACAAAGTTAGACTGCTTATACTACCAGAATCAAGACTTATAATAAAGTTACAGTAATTAAGGCAGTGTGGTATTGGTGTAAAGCTAGACAAAGAGGGCAACAGAACTGAAGAAAGTCTAGAAATAGAAACTCTTACACAACCAATAAATTTTTTGACAAAAACTCTAATGCATTTCAATAGGAAAATAGAACCATTTCAATAAATGGTGTTGAGATTAGTGAGTATTTCTATGGAAAAAGTAAATCTTATGAAGTACCACACACAAAAATTATTAGAAATGGATCATGAATCTAAATATGAAAGCAAAATGTATAAAGCATTTAGAATGACATGGAAAAGAATATTTTCATGACCTGAATGCAGGAAAATATTTCTTAAGCAGGACACAAACAGCATTAACAATAAAGAAAAAATGGACTTTATCAAATTAAAAAAACCTTCAGCTCAAAAAACATACCATTAAAAACATAAAAAGCCTTGCCACAGACTGAGATAAAATGTTCACAATGCATTTATCTGACAAAGATCTTGTATTCAGAATAAAGAACTCCTACAAACCAAAAATCAAAAGACTGAATAAAAATGGGCAATGACTTTTATCATTTGATAAAAGAAGTTATCAAAATGCCCTTTAAACATGTAAAAATGCACTCAACATCATTAATCGTTAGGGAAAATTGTTTGGCAGTTTCTACTAAGGTTAAACATATACCTACTTATAACCCAGCAATTTCACTCTTAGATGTATAGTAAGAGAAATTAGCACATTTATCTAGAAAAGACCTGTTTAAGAACTTTTATTGTAGCTTTATTCACAACAATAAAGTTGAACCCTGACCTTATACTATATACAAAAATTAACTCAAAACATATCAAATACTTAAATGTAAGTGCCAAAACTACAAACCTCAGAAGAAAACATACATGTAAATCTTCATGGCCATGAATGAGACAATGGTTTTCAATTTTTTAATGTTAATACGTTTATTTTTCACTTTTTTAAGAGATGAAGTCTCACTCTCGCCCAGGGTGGAGTGCAGTGGCATAACTGCAGCTCACTGCAATCTTGAACTGCTGGGCTCAAGCGATCCTCTTGCCTCGGCCTGGGATGACAGGCAAGGGCCATCACACTCAGCTAATTTTTAAAAAATATTTTATAGAGATTGGGTCCTGCTATGTTGCCCAAGCTGGTCTCGAACTCCTGGCCTCAAGCAATCCTCCTGCCTCAGCCTCTCAAAGGACTGGGATTATAGGCATGAGTCACAGCGCTTGGCTCATTTTAAAACTATAACAAAAAAGGCACAAGCAAAGAAAGAAAAATAAATGTGACTTCATTAAAACAAAAAATATTTGTGCTTCAAAAGATGCTATCAAGAAAATGAAAAGACATCTACAGAATGGGAGAAAATATTAGCAAATCATATATCTGATAAGGAACTACTTTCCATAATCTATACATAACTCTTATATAACTCAACAATAATAAGGAAATTACCCAATTTTAAAAATAGGTGAAGTATTTGAAAAGACATTTCTCCAAAGAAGATATAAAAATATTAAATAAACACATGAAATCAACATCATTAGTCATTAAGGAAATGCAAATCAAACAACAATGAGATGCCACTTCATACCCACTAGGAGGACAATAATCAAAAAGACAGACATAAAAAATTTTGGCAAAGATGTGGAGAAATTGGAATCTTCAGACACTGCTAGTGGTAATGTAAAATGATACAGCCACTTTGGAAAACAGTTTGGCAATTTCTCAAAATGTTAAAGATAGGAGTACTCTAAACCCTAATAATTTCTCTTTTAGGTTTATACCTGAGAGAAAAAAAATATGGTCACCCAAAAACTTGTACACAAATCATAGCAACATTATTCATAATAGTCAGAAGTGGAAAAATCCAAATGCCTACCAACTGAAGAATGTACAAACAAATGTGGTGTACTAATTCAGCTATTAAAAGAAATGAAGTACTTAAACATGCTAAAACATGTATGAGACTTGAATACATTGTGCTCAGTGAAAGAAATTAGGCACAAAAGGTTACACAACTTTGTGAACACACTAAAACCTACTGAATTGTCTATTTTAAAAAGGCAAATGTTATGGTATGTGAATTGTATGTCAATTTAATAAAAGAAAAACATTATGCTGAATGAAAGACATCAGGTATATGTCATACAATGCCATATATATATATATATATATGAAATTTAAGAACAAGTAAAATTCATCTGTGGTGATAGAATACCTCTGGGCAAGGTACTGACTACAAAAGCACATAGGGGAATTTTCTGGAGTAATGAAAATGTTCTTTATTTTTATCAGGGTGGTGGTTACATGGACATATATTTGTCTAAAACTTCATCAATCTGTGTACTTGAGATTTGTTTGCAAATGCAAGATTCTATAAAAAATAAGAAAAAAGACAAATGGAGTGATCCATTCATTTATCCAGATAAAATATTCATTAAGCACTTACCATGTTCTGGTTACCGTTCTCAGTGTTGAGGATATAGCAGTGAACAAAACACATAAAAATTCTTGCACTTTATGGAGGTTTTATTTGGGTTGCAGGATAGTGGTGGTAATGGTAGAGACAAATAATTTTTTTAAAGTAAAATGAAAAGTTCATGAGATGGCAATTCTGCTACTAAAAAAATAGGCACGTAAAGAGGATAGAGAATGTTCTAAAAGGGGAGAAGAGTGTAATTTTAAATAGTAGTTAAAGAAGTCTCCAGTGAGAAGGTAATATTTGAGCAAAGATTTGAAGTTTGAAGGAGGTGAGAGAGTGAGCCATGTAGATATAGGGGAAAGAGCATTACAGGGAGAGGCAACATAGCTGCATAGAATCAAATGGGGGCATGCCTGGATGGTTTGCTGAATGGCAAAGAGGCCAGTGGGGCAGAAGTAGAGTTTAAGGTCTGATGCTAACAGGGAAATCATAGGTCATAACACTTAGGTGATTAGGAGGACATTAGCCTTTGTTTTGAGAGAGATAGGTTTTGTGCCAAGATATAATTTACATATTTTAAAGATTCACTCCAATGTTGTGTTGAGAATAGCTGTGGGTAAGCAAGGGTCGAAGCAATGACACCAGTTAGGAGATCACTTAGAGCAGAGTGGTAAATGTGGATTTGGCATAAGATTTGTGAAAGGGGCAAGATCAGGAGTTCAGCTTTAGACATTGTAAGTTTATTTCAGTACACTGAGGATATCATTCTTTTGTCTTCTGACTTGTCATGCTGCAATTGAGAACTCAGTTGTAAAACCAGCTGTCACTCCTTTCAAGGGAATCTGTCTTGTCTCTCTGCCTTTAAGATCTGTCTTGAGTGTATTGCATGTAATATGATTAAGTGTGAAATTATTTTCATTTATTCTGCTTGGAATTCACTGGACTCTGAATGGGAATCCTTCATAAGTTCTGGAAGAGAGTTGTTATTTTTTAAATATCACCTATGTTTTCTCCATTCTCTTTCTTTTCTCCTTTTGTTACTTTGACTGAATAAATGTTACACCATTTTACTCAATTCTTCATATATGTTAATATTCTCTTGTATTTTCCTTCTCCTTGTCCTTTGCGTTGTATTTATCATAATGTATTTAAATGTATCCTTCAGTTTTTTTAGATTCTCTTTGAAACACTCTGTCTAATCTTCTCATAAATAAATCCATTACATTTTCAACTTCAATATTTTTATTTCTATTCTTATTTGACTCTTTTTAAAACTTCTTCTATATTCTTTGTAGTTTCTTGTTCCTGGAATATATTTTCAAGGCTATCTTTAAAAAATGTTATTTAAAAGTAGCTAACACAGTCAGTTCATAGTTTGTTGAATAAATTCCATTTTCTGAATGGAAATAAAATTTCTAGTGACTGTTGTTTCTGCTGATTCTTGTTCATGGTAACTTGTTTCTTTACACATTTAGAGGTTTTTGTTGTTTTGTTTTGTTTTTTGTTTGGTTCTAACTGTGATATTTTCATTTACCTTGGAATTTTGTTTGTGGGAATTCTTTAAAGCCTAGGATAAATGTGGGTTCCTCCTAAGAAGATTTGCATTTGCTTCTACTAGATGCCTAGAAGTACTACCAGTAAATCTACAGTCATCCTAAATTAAATTCTCAGGCCATACAGGTACTATCAATTCAGACTGAAAATCATGAAATAACTGATTTGTTGTTAGAAATTTTTAGATTATTTTCCCTCTTCCATTCAATAGTAGTTGTCTAGTGGCTGGGAGGGGTTTTATTTCTAGGTCACTTATAAATGGTGTGGCCATTTTGGGGTCCCAGTTTTATAAGGAGAGCATTGCCTATTCGATTTCTGATCTTTGGCAGGCTGGGTTTTTCCCCCCAACTTTTCCATGTACCATATGAACCATGGAAATTGAACCTCATAGTTATTCTATGGGGCAATGTACCTGGGTGTGAAAGTAAGTTTCAATACTCTTAATCATTCAAAATCTCTGTTTCCTTTAAGTCCTAAGAGTTACTTTATTACCTGATTATTTATATTTTTTAAGAAAAATTTAATCCAGGAATTTTATTTTTCAGCAAAAGATTGATTCAGGTACCCAGGTAATCTTATTATCAGAAATAAAATTCTCCTGAACATGTGAAGTTTGAAATACTTTTTAGAAACCCAAGAATAGACACTGAACAGAAAATTGGTACTATGAGTCTGCAGTCAAAGAAAGAATCTGGACTAAAGATAGAAATTAAATGTTGGTGTGGAGATACTGTTTAAAGTCATAAGCCTGGATGAGGTCCCCAAAAGAATGAATACAAATGGAGAAGCAGTGTAAGGACTCTTGGGCACTGAAGGGTTTAGAGGGTGGGGAGATGAGGAAACTTTGAAGTCTAAGAAAGAGACCTCAGTGAGGTGGGAGGAAACTATATGGGTGTGGCCTCTTGGAAGATAAGTGCAGAAAGCTTCAAGAAGAACAAAATGATCAACGGTGTCAAATGCTACTGAAAGTTTAACTAAGATGAGAAACTAAAATGAGTAATTTATTGGCTTCAATAACTGGAAGCAAGTGACCTTGACTAAAGCAGTATTGGTGGAGTGTAGGGTGCAAAGCCTGATTTAAATAGATGGCAGAATAGGAAGACAGAAATTGGGAACCAGTAAGTGTCCATTAGTATCTGTATTAATCAATAAGGAATGGAGAAATGAGAAAGTAGTTTAAGCACATGTGGTATTAAGAAATATTTTGGAGCTAACAGAAATTGCAGCATTCTTGTACGTTTGTACATTTGACCCAATAAAGAGCAAAAGTTGGTGAGGCAGCAGAGAGAAAAGAATTTCAGCAACAATGTTCTTGAATAAGCAGTGTGGAAGAGATTTAATGCCCAAGTTGGCTTTAGGGAGGAACATGGACAGAGCATGCCCAGGAGTAAAGGGAAACTCTCTGGGCTCAGATGTGAGTGGATGGGTAGATACAGTGGTGTGAACTTATGGGAATTATATCTTCTGATTTCTTTATTCAGTGAAATAGGTAGCACATTCATCAGCTGAGAACAAAATGATATTAGATCTTGTAGGGCAGAAGAGGCAACATGTAATGTTAATCTAGGAGAATGAGTGAATGTGGGGTGACCAGGCAGCACTACAGCCACTAGTGGGTTGGGGATATGAATTTAAACTGGCCAGGCACTGTTGCTCATGCCTATAATCCCAGCACTTTGGGAGGCCGAGGTGGGCGGATCACTTGAGGTCAGGAGTTTGAGACCAACATGGCAAAGCTTCATCTCTACTAAAATTACAAAACGTAGCCAGGCATGGTGGTGGGCACCTCTAATTCCAGCTACTCAGGAGGCTGAGGCAGGAGAATCACTTGAACCCAGGAGGAGTTTGCAGTGAGCTGAGATTGTGCCATTGCACTCCAGCCTGGGCAACAAGAGCAAAACTCTGTCTCAAAATAATAATAATAAAGTGAAGCCAGCCAGTACGGTTGTGTTTTTCTTCAGTTCTGTTCAGCTGTGTGGGTACAGTATGGAACAGTCAGAGAATTGTATTTAGGCAGGGCTGGGATTGTGCCAGGTGGGATAATGAAGTCAGAAAATGGCAAGAGAATTAGAGTTGTATAGAAGGGAGTGATGCTTGTGATTTCTATGAATTTTAAGCCAGATATGGAAAAACTGTAGATGGTGGAAAACAGGGAAAACAAAGTAGAGTCAGTGGATTGTCAGAATCAGTGGGTTGAAGAATTGTTGAAGTACTAAAGGGAATGCTCTGGAAAGATGGCGGGTGGTGTAAGATAGTGGAAACTTATAATTAGATTTATGGGGAGTGGTTGCAGTTTTTGGTAGGGCTAACACATAATCATGATAATGAGTATCTGAGGTTGGGTGGGCGCAAGATGGTTGGAAGAAAGAGGTTACAGATTAAGAGATGGAGATACTGAGATGATAATTTACATCAAGGGATGTCAAACCACAGCCCAAACTGGCCCACCGACTGGTTTTATATGGGCCTTGGCCCTGCTAAAGCTGCCTAGCATTGTGAAGCAGAGACAAGCCAGTGAATCTCTAAATCCCATGCCCACTTCCTCTCTTAGTGCCAGCCTCCTGGCTGGTGGCCATAATTCACCACTCCTGAAGACTCATGCTGGTCATCACCTACCCATCAGAAACTCCCCTTCTGTCAACTACTGGGCATGAAGCTGTGAAATCTCATCCCCAGAGTCAGGGATTCAGTGAGTCACTTCACGTCCTCTGGTCAGCTGCCCAAGCTGAGATGGCTGAGCTCTCCAGGAGGAAAGAGTGTTCTGGAATCTGGGTCACTGGGGCAGATGATGAAATCGACAATGGTGGCACTCTGGGCAAATGGGATGGGTAGGGTGGGGCAAAAGTTTTCTGCTGTTGTGTAACTACCTCATGACATCCTTATTGTTGTGCCAGCAAAGCCTAGAATATTTATTACCTGGCCAGACGCTGATCTACAGAATTTACCAAGAATTGTGATGAAATAGCATTGAAATGAGTGACTGTGAGATAAGAAAAAAAATTTTTCAATAATTACAGAAGTAAAGTAAGGGTTAGTCATTGATACTACTAAGTTGGGTAGTATATGAAATAGTCTGATGACATGAGATTAAAACCTGGGTCCTGGCTGACACCCATCACTCTTTTTTTTTTTTTTTTAGACGGAGTCTTGCGCTCTTGCCAGGCTGGAGTGCAGTGGCGTGATCTTGGCTCACTGCAACCTCTGCCTCCCAGGTTCAAACAGTTCCCCTGCCTCAGCCTCCCCAGTAGCTAGGACTATAGGCACATGCCACCATGCCCAGCTCATTTTTTGTATTTTTTTTTAGTAGAGACGGGGTTTCACCAGGCTGGCCAGGATGGTCTCCATCTCCTGACCTCAGGCGTTCTGCCTGCTTTGGCCTCCCAAAATGCTGGGATTACAAGTGTAAGCCACCGCACCCGTCCCCTACCACTCTTTTAAAATATTTTTTAAAATCCTGGAAAGAGAATGGCCTCCGAATGACAAAGGTTATTGCCAGGAATAAAAATAGAGTTTCAAATGAGCATAAAAAGTCACTGTCATACTATCATTATGGAAATATAAACGGTCATTGTGTTGAAGTAGAATTTAATAGATACTTAAAAAGTATAAAAACATTAAGTGCATAATCAATAATACTATCAATGTTGAATCTTTAGAAAGTTTTAATGCAATTCTGAAACCAACTTTTCTTATGAAACTATTCAAAGTGTCCTTGGTTTCAACTCTAATGTCTTGCACAGAAGAAAACTTGCCATGCAAATTATTCATTGCCTGAAGAAACCAGGTCCACAGAAAGCTAAAATTAGAACTACCATCCAAGGAATTGTTATTGAATATTTCAAACAACTGATGCTCAACTCCATCATAGCCATGACAAGGAACAGGAGAGGACAATGGAATAATTTTTAATGGATAGATACTTTTCTAGACTACTTGTTTTTTTCTGAAAATTATCTCCAAGGGCTAAATCATCTCCAAGGGCTAAATAGGAGACAGCATAAAATGGTGAAGACCACTGAAGGTAAGTCAGAAGCCCCAGTGCGTTTCCTAGTAATGTGATATTGGATAAGTTACTAATCCTCTTTAAACCAAAGTTTCCCAGACTGTAAAATAGAAACAATACTACTAAAATGCACTGGGTTTAATGTAGTGTAATTTAAATAGATGGAGAAGTTCTTAGCACTGTGTCTGGCATATGCTGGGTACATCCCATGAGATAAAACTAAACCTGAACTGACTAGGTGGTTCACTGATCCTCACATGACATTATTCCAGGGCCATACCTTTGAATCAGTTAACAAATTCATAAAAGGAGGCATTTTGTTAAATTATTTCAACTGACTATTATGTGTTGTTTAAGTAATAAGGGAGCAAAATTAGCAGGTCTCTCTAGAGGGAATACAAAAGATTATATATAGAAACTTAATTCATTGCACTTATTTATCCTATATAATAGGTTAGTGAGTGAAAGTTTCAATAATGAGTGCTGGTAACTGACACATATTGGAGAGTCCATGTTCCATTTAACGGCATTCAGACTCTTTTTAACAACTTTCTCCTCCTTTCCCCCAAATCACCAGGTGTAGCTGGTGGGCCATCATTCTGTGACTCTCTATGTAGACCCTTGGTTTCATTTATAGAAATGTCCAGATCTTTATGAATGCTTTCTTAATTCTGTTTTGATTCACCAACTTCCTAAAGTAGCTCTGTGGCTCATAGCTAACTGCATTTTTAACTTGCACTAAAATTTGATCTCTCGTGGTATGGCTATTTGTAATAAGGAAACAAAGCTTTATGACCTCATGGGAATTCTGCACACCTCAATAATGAGCTGGGAACAGAAAATGCCCATTGAGATATGACTCCTGGGTTAGTCTGACTTTCAAGCTAAGTGGTTTGTTCTTGGAAGCTACCTTCCAAATCACCTGGGACTCAGATTTCTGTTTCAGCAAAATAAAGATTTACTGTAGTATGGCTGAAAGTTTGAGATCCCTAGCTGCAGTCATAGGACCTGGTTCAGACCCTAGCTCCTTTCCTTATTGGCTGTGTGAATTTGGTTGAATTGCCTAAGGTCTCTAAGCCTTATTTCTTTTGGGAGTTTCAGCTAGGCCAGGCCAGTGATTAGTGCTAATGGTTAGTGGAGTGAGAGGTCAGGATAAGCAGTAAGCCTTATCTAGGGGAAATTGAGTTCAAACCAAGAAAATTAAAGCTGTTGATGCAAAAAGCAAGAACAAAGTTGAAAATTGGAGATGTCGGCCGGGCGTGGTGGCTCATGCCTATAATCCCAGCACTTCTGGAGACTGAGGAAGGTGGATGGCTTGGGTCCAGAAGTTTGAGACCAGCCTGGGCAATATGTGAGACCCTGTCTGTAACTCACGCCTGTAATCCCAGCATTTTGGGAGGCCAAGGCAGGTGGATCAACTGAGGTCAGCAGTTCGAGACCAGCCTGACCAACATGGTGAAACCCTGTCTCTACTAAAATTACAAAAATTAGCTGGACATGGTGGCAGGCACCTATAATTTCAGCTACTTGGGAGGCTGAGGCAGGAGAATTGCTAGAACCTGGGAGGTGGAGGTAGCAGTGAGCTGAGATTGCACCATTGCACTCCAGTTTGGGTAACAAGAACAAGACTGTATCTTTAAAATTTTTTTTTTTAAATTAGCTGGGCATGGTGGGCATGTGCCTGTAGTGCCAGCTATTCAGGAGGCTGAGATGGGAGGATTGCTTGAGCTCAGGAGACAGAGGTTGCAGTGAGCCGAGATCATGCCACTGCACAGCAGCCTAGGTGACAGAGCCAGATCGTCTCTCAAAACAAACAAACAAACAAACAAAAAACCAAAAACAAAAAACAAAAAACAAAAAAACAAAGAAAAGAAAAAGAAAATTGGAGATGTTGCCACAGAATTTGAGAGCCAGGTAGAAGCAGAATTAAGGAGGGAGCAAAGAATGAGGGCAGGACAAAGCAAAGCAAGAGAAGCCGGGCATTCCCAAGAAGCAGTAACTATTATCTAAGCTTGGTTTTATTGGATGCTAAGTGCTTTCTGAGTTGAGTTTCAGATGCCATGGTTTAAATTGCAACATGGAGGCACAGAGGTCAAATTCAGCTCACAAGTCAGAGGTAATAATAAGGTAATGGCTAACATTTACTGAAAACTTACTACACATGAGCCATGCTCCAAATATTTCACATGTATTAGCTCATCGCAATCACTCAGCAATCCTTTGAGATGGATACTACTTATAGCCTCAGTTTACAAACAGAAAGACCGGGATAACAGCTGGTTAAGTTATAGCATCAGTCTTTAAGCCTAGGTAGACTGGTTCCAGAGTTGATGCACTTCACCACCATCGAAGAATAGGGGCCATGTCCTATATTAGGGAGAACACACACAGGGCTTGGTGACAGAATAAGCCCATACTCTGTCTGGTGAAGGAGGCAACTCATAAAAAAGGTTCCACCCTTTGACTGCCTTCTTTATGCATGTCATAGTCCTGTTTTCACACTGTTTTCTCAGCATCGTTTTATCACTGTGTTAACTGTCATCAACATATTACCTTCACAGTTATTTTAAGATAATATGTCCAATATGTTACTTTAACATTTCTTTGAAAAGGCTTTGTTTTCTTTGGCAAACAAATATTTTACTAAACCAGTGTTTTTTTAAAACACTGGAAATAGTTGTCAACATTTTAAATTTGGGAGACTTCACATAAGAATCCTGACTTCTGTCTTTTCTTGAGAAATTTCAGGACTTGAGTAGGTTCAGAATGGTGTTCCTGCTGATGACCATCATGGCATCTGGTTGAGCAGTTGCTCTTTTTGCAGGGCAGGGGCTGCTTCCCAGAGCCCTACAGTCCCCACCTACCCCCACTGCATTGCTCATTTATGTCACCTGCCTTACCTTTGTAGGCCTTTGTGATTCCTCATTTAAAAGTCCAGATGGGCTGGTAGCATCAAGAACAGTGGACTGGTGCCAGGATTATGTAGAGAGATGTGCAGAAAATGATTTAATTTAAAGTTAGAACAGTAGTACTTAAGCAATTGAAACTAAACTACCCAGCTAACTATACCTGTTTATATGTTTGTAGAGCTTTTGATCCTATATATAAAGCTAACATCTGTTTAACTCTTAATAGTGCAGATAGAATGCTATGCAGTCACCAGTTTGACTCATGTTATGTCAGCACACATAATATATGTGCCAGTCCTCTTGTGTCTAGGTGGGGTTCTATGATTTGTTTGGAGGGTAAGTGACACATGCCATTACCAAGCCTGGCCTCTAAGAAAATCTTCCAGATGCAATTTTTCTCTCTTTTCATCATCCATGGAATCTTGGATATCATGCATTAAAGATGATGGCATTACCAGATAGAAAGAACTAGGTCCTTGAGTGACTGCCTGGAGAATAGCCACCTGGCAAGAACCATTTTCAATGGAGAAATAACCTTCATTTAGTTCAGCCACTGAAATTGAGGATTGCTTGTTACAACCGCTAGAAGTAAGTGACATCACCGATATTCTTGATATTATTCTATTTTAAGCACTTTTCATATAGAAACTCATTTAACCCTCATTGCTACCTTGTAAGTTCTCTGTTATCCCTTATAAGTTCTCTGTCACAGATGAGGAAACTGAGGCATCAGGCGGTCAGTAATTTGCCCAAAGTTACAGGGCTAGTCAATAGCAGAGCCAGGATTTGAACACTGGCTGATGGTACCTAAGTTTTACCATTGCCCATACCAAGTCTCAACAAATTTCTGCTGAGCAGGTATGAAAGTTCAGGAACAAAGCCAGGCTCTGGGGATGCAAAGTCAATAAAAACACACAGTTCTTAAGAACAGTATAACAGTAGGAGCAGTCTCATAAACCAACTCAGTAATCTGACATACTTTTTGAGTACACACTGTGTCTCAGACACTATTGTAGGAGGAAGAGGGTCATCTATTGTAAAAGACAGTAAAGGGCAAGTAACGATAGAGATGCAGAGGAAAGAGAGAACCACTTCATGCAGGAAAAGCAAGGGACATTTCTCATGGGAGATGAAAGTTCATTTGGCTCCTGAGGGATGCTTAGGCTTTTGCCAGCATTAGACCAATTCTAAGGGCTCTTTAGGCATGCCCTGTTTCTGTTTCTCCTCAGCTATACACAACCTGAAGCCCTTTCCCCTTTGACAACCCTTTTCTTCATCCACCGAAGTGATCCTTACTGCATAGTTATTTTAGGAACAGGAACACAGAACAATTAAAAAATCATCAATTACTATAAATAAACTTGACAGCCAATATTCCTTATGATATCATAAACCCATGCAGCTATTGACTCACTAACAGGTGAATCATTCCCTAGGATCAATGGTGACAATAATGCTTTGCCAAATTTAGAATCATCAAAATAAACATACAAGTACATAGGGTCAAAACAATTCCTCATATCCACAAGGGAAATTTTCATCAAATTAATGTGCCATGATAAAGCAAAAACAAGTGGGAAAAAATTCACTTCTCCTTGAATTCCTGTAGAGGATTCTAGAATTATTTTCTTTGTTCCTAAACTTTATGATATTCTGTGCAACAATGATATTAGCTGAGAAAAGTGATGACTAGTCAGCATCAACACAGGATCACTCCTTTCAAGATATTTGTGAAGAAGTTCAGTAACCTTTAACATCCCATGACTTCGGCTTGGTTATTGCAGCAATTATTTGTATTCCTTAGTTTTTACTGTTTTCTTTGTATTATAGGCTGTGGTTGCATTTGGGATATTCTCCCCATGAAATGTATAAAATTTAGAAATTTCTCTTTTAGCAGTGGAATTTATACTCAGGTGAAATTTTATATGACCTTATATATTCAAATACTTATTACCATAACATATTTATGTGCATGGATACATGGAGCTATCCACTGCATTTGATTGAGGTCAGCGAGATCTGAGTTCTAATCTTGTCTCTGCCTGGCTCTAGACACGGCCATCCTTCCTTACCTGAGCCTGTTTGCTGACTCACAAAATAGAGTTAATGGAATTGGAAGAGTATAAATGAATGAAATGGCTGGTTCATAGAGAACATGTAGATAGGGCTGAATAGAATGAATAAAAAAAAGAGACTCAATTTCGTTGGTCATAGTCTTGAATGATTTTCTCTCACATATAAAATAAATTTTAAGGTGTAAATTCCTTAGCTGAATGCCAGTGTCCTATATATTCCCACCCCAATGTACTTTTCTAACTTTATCTTTCTCTAGTAGTCTGAGCTTAGACTTAAAAGAAATGAGGTTTTGCCCAGAATTTAGCATTTATTAACTGTGTGGTTTGAACAGGCCATTGAACCTCTCTAAAACCTTGGTTTTTCTTAACTGAATAATGTAGATAGTGATCTTTGTAATGGTGAGGGCTGAATGAAACACTTGGCATAGAGCCCTATACATCGTATGCAACTCTCCTTCTTTGCTTATATGAAAAGTCCTCTGTAAACTGTGAGACATTTGGAAGGGTTTTATGTCACTATTATTCTGAAAGAGCAGCTGGCGTGAGGACCCCTGTCTTTATGCAGCTTCACAGACACTGTATACACAAATGCCTGGGTAGAACGCAGATAAATTTCACTTCCTACTGGTATTGAGTTTCTTAAAGTCAACCATGAGCAAAAAACTACTCCAGCAGAATACACATGAGAATGATGCCATTACAAAATGTAATTATGACTAAAGGTATGGAACAGAGATTAAAAATTCCATCATATGGAATATTGCAATTTGTCAGGAAAGTATAGTCAGAAAAAAAAAAAAAAGAATTGTGCAGAGGACAGGTTTTCCATGGGCTTTTCCCCTGGGTGAGACCAGTGGCATGCCTGCAAAGCCCTCCCTGCAGACAACACTTTGGTCTCAGCCTGGGCCGGGCGTGGTGGCTCATGCCTGTAATCCCAGCACTTTGGGAGGCCGAGGCGGGTGGATCACGAGGTCAGGAGATAGAGACCATCCTGGCTAACACGGTGAAACCCTGTCTCTACTAAAAATGCAAAAATTAGCTGGGCGTGCCTGTGTATCCCCTCTGCCCCACCAATCTTTCTCTCTCTTGAACTCCTTGTTCAAGAACACTTTGTGTTAAGTCAACTACCCCTTCTTCCTGGACCCAGTAAACACAGTTCTCCATGATCTTTTAGGAAAGCAAATCTGTCTACCATTCAAAGCAGCTTCGGCCTAACCCCATGACATTTATGGGTGTTGGCCAGACTTCACCTAGTTGCTAACAGACATCAGTATTTTGATTCCTTTTAATTTCCTTTTGGTTCAGTTCAAATAACCTGTGAAAAGTAGACTAATTTTTTTTTTTTTTTTTTTTTAAGAGACGGAGTCTCGCTCTGTCGCCCAGGCTGGAGTGCAGTGGCTCACTGCAAGCTCTGCCTCCCAGGTTCATGCCGTTCTCCTGCCTCAGCCTCTTGAGAAGCTGGACTAAGGGCGCCCGCCACCACACCTGGCTAATTTTTTGTATTTTTAGTAGAGACGGGGTTTCACTGTGTTAGCCAGGATGGTCTCTATCTCCTGACCTCGTCATCTGCCCGCCTCAACCTCCCAAAGTGCTGGGATTACAGGTGTGAGCCACCACACCCGGCCAGTACTGACTGAACTTTAATGAGACAGTAAATTCATCTTTTTATTCTAACATCTAAAAAGTTTTTCATTTTGGTGTTTATAAAAATTACTGTGATAAATCATGTTGAGTTCCAGTTCCATTTCATTTCCTATTAGACCCCATGGCAAACTTTGTCAGACCCACATTCAATCTGCTTTCACCTACTGGAAACCTGTGCATCTAAAGAAGGAAAGTAGTCTTTATTTTCCTGGTGGTAAAAAAAGAGTTATTCATTCTCATACATGCATCAGGGAAGGCAGCTCCTCTTAAAAATCCTGCAAATTCTCTATAAGAAAGTGGTTTATGTCCATGCTGATAAGTGACAAACAAAACAAATATAATAACTGTGACATTAAGAAGTCATGAGACAACTACTTTTGACTACTTTTTAGGCAATTTAAAATGTATGTTCTGTTTTTTAAAAAAATAACAGGTTAAAGAAATACACCACTTCTTAAGTTCAGACCCGGTATAGGTAATAAGCTCCGTATACTTATGAAATTTATCTAATTTAATCTTCCCAATTTTATAAGGTAGTGTTGTAGCTATTAATAAACTTCTCCAAAGCCATGTACTTGCCAGGTGGTGGAGCTCATTTTGAATCCAGGTCCACTAAATTTCAAAGCCCAAATTATTTTTGATATATTTTGCTAACTATCTCTAACTATAGAAACCTGGAGGCAGTATCAAATTTGCGGTGTAAACTTCTATATCAATCATAGTTTTCTGCGCAGCTCTCTATTTTTTCTTTAATTAGGTTGGTGCAAAAGTAATTGCCATTACTTTGAATGGCAAAAACTACAATTGCTTTTGCACCAACCTAATAAAATGACTTGGTAATTTTTGATTAATTAGAAAGTACATCAACCTGTTTTTGTAATTCAGACTCTGAAACTTGCTGGCTATGTGATCTCAATCAAGCATCTGTAGATGCTCGAATCCTCAATTTTCTTATCTGTAAAGTGGGGATAACAATATCTGCCATTGCAGGGTCATTGTGAATTTGTAAATAATGGATGCAACTCATCCAGTAGAATGTCTGGTGAACTGTTCAACAAAAGGCAGTAGCTGTTTTATGTTGTTGTTGTTGTTGCTTGTCATACTGAGCGGATATTTACCTGGTGACCCTGAAAACAGTTACACCAATTAATGCTAATGTTTTGAACCAGAAAATTAGAAATGTCATCTTCATAAAAGATCTTATGGAGAAGAAATGGATGATAAATGGTTTCTTCACACACATAACTACTAGCAACCTGCAAGGCAAATAAGTCTGTAAAATGTTGAAACAAATGCATTCCTTTTTTTTTTTTTTCCTTGGGCTTAAAATGCTTAGGGTGAAAATAAAGTTGGAGTTTTTTCCTGAGCCTTTTTATTCATTTGCTTTAAAAAATTTATGCCATAAATTTACCAGGTCCTAAAATATAAGTTAGAGTAATTTTTAAAGTGGTAGACCAAATTGTATGTATGCTACCTAGAAGCATTTTTTTCTGAAAACACTAATATTGCTCTAAGTAGTGTCAAAATGGGCAATTTCTGAAAAAGCAGAGAAGAAATGTTGTGAGCATTTTTTATAGCATTTGATAGTGCTCTGGCTGAAGACTCAAATTGGGATTATTCTGAATAATAAAAATAAGTGAAAGCAAACAAACATCACCTTGTAGGTATCTTCTCTTTCTCTCTTGTTACTCCTTAGTAGCAACAAATATGCAGAAGACATTGAAAATTTCAACTGCGGGCTTTTATTGAGTTTTAAATCACTGGAGACTATGCCTAATGAAAATCATTTCACCATGCAACTATAGGAAATCAAACAGGTCAAACACTCTAACCTTGAATTTTAGAATCTCTTGTGACCCTCGAAAGTATGTTTTCCTATATTGCTCTATAATAGCACCATGGGGCGGGGTGGGAAGTTGGGGAGAGGCGGGTAGTTCACAGTGATCTTTGTCACTTCAAGTCTAGCACAAAAGTCTATAGTAGATGTTGGCGTTTTAACCATCATCCTCTTTTAAGTTTTCACAAACAAGCATTTGGCATCTTAATGGATAATGGTCTCCCTCTCTCTCTTCCTGTCTCTGAAAAATATTCTCAGAAACTCTCAATGGACTAAATTTTATATATTAATTTAAGACTGTAATAAGTAACTTATTCAAAGTTACATAGCATTTAAGATAGAGAAAACACTCAAACCAAGTCTTTTGACCATCAACCCATTCCCTTTCCCTGTGTAAAAACCTGAAATGAGAGTTAGTTTTGATAACAGGATGTGGAAAAGGAGTATGCATACTGGGTCCCTAAGGAGTTGCCAGAAGAGTAAAGGACAAGAAGATGAAGCCAGTCCACTTTATCTGTGTTCCGCCTGAGCAGCTCAGTCTCTGGGCAAATGAGAGTCAAGGTATGCTCTCTGTAGAACCTGGCAAAATAGGGGAGGCTCCTAGGGATGAGCAAAATTGCCCGCCTGTGTCACAGTGAGGCTGCAGAAACTCCATGGGTGACAGCTGCCCTCTGAGTGTTTCCACCTCTGATGATAATGGTGTCTGTCTGCTGGGGTTGTTATGAGAGTTAGTTGGCCCATATAAAATGCTTAGAACAGGGTCTGGTGTAGCAAAAACTTACTAAATTCAGGGTAATACTTTTTAAATTTTATCAAAGAAGGTTTATTCCTTCCCATTATAAAAGTGCACAGTCCATTATTAGAGACTTGGAAACACTTATATAGTGCTTAATATGTGCCTCTGACGTGTAAACTAATTTCCTAGTAAGCAAATAAGTATTATTACCACCTTCAATTACAGAGAGGTTATAAAACTTGTCCAAAGTCACACAGTTGGTTTCAGAACCAAGATTCAATGCCAAGAAAAGCCAAAAGTCAAACCACTACCTTATGTTGCTTCTCAAATTGAAGGATGAACTAAATGTACCTATAAGCCCACCACCCAGAGATTAGTTTTGTTTCCGTGCTCATTCACCTTCTCCCCCAATGGTAGTTTATTTTAAAGATAGCTTATTTTTACTTTTATATGATTTTTTTTTTTTTTTTTTTTTTTTTACATCATGAGGATCATTCTCTATGATTTCAAGGTCGGGGAAGTACAGGAACATCTTGGATTAGTAACCTACTACCTCCTAGCCATCATGTTGAGTGTCCTACATATATTTTCCAATTTTCTTCCTACTAACCCTGGCAGGTAGGTCTTCCTTTCTCCACTTTTGTATGAAAAATTTTTTTAAAAATATTCTTATAGGCTTCTCACTCAAAAATAACCATACAACAGAGATTAAGGGTGTTCAGATAGGAAGAGAGGAAGGCAAATTGTCTCTGTTTGCAGATGACATGATTGTATATTTAGAAAACCCATCATCTCAGCCCTAAATCTCCTTAAGCTAATTAGCAACTTCAGCAAAGTCTCAGAATACAAAGTCAGTGTGCAAAAATCACAAGCATTCCTACACACCAATAATAGACAAACAGAGAGTCAGATCATAAGCGAACTCGCATTCACAATGGCTACAAAGAGAATAAAATACCTAGGAACACAGCTTACAAGGACGTGAAGGACCTCTTCAAGGAGAACTAAAAACCACTGCTCAAGGAAGTAAGAGAGGACACAAACAAATGGAAAAATAGTCCATGTTCATGGACAGGAAGAATCAATATCATGAAAATGGCTATACTGCCCAAAGTAATTTATAGATTCAATGCGATCTCCATCAAGCTACCGTTGACTTTCTTCACAGAATGAGAAAAAATTACTTTAAATTTCATACAGAACCAAAAAAGAGCTTGTATAGCCAAGACAATTCTCAGCAAAAAGAACAAAGTTGGAGGTATCAAGCGATCTGACTTCAAACTACACTACGAGGCTACAGTAACCAAAACAGCATAGTACTGGCACCAAAACAAATATATAGACCAATGGAACAGCACAGAGGCCTCAGACATAATGCCACACATCTACAACCATCTGACATTTGACAAACCTGAGAAAAAAAGGCAATGGGGAAAGGAGTCCCTATTTAATAAATGATGTTGGGAAAACAGGCAGGCCATATGCTGGAAACTGAAACTGGACCCCTTACTTACACCTTATACAAAAATTAACTCAAGATGGATTAAAGACGTAAACATAAGATGTACAACCATTAAAAACCCTAGAAGAATATCTAGGCAATACCATTTAGGACATAGGCATGGGCAAAGACTACATTACTAAAACACCAAAAGCAATGGCAACATAAGCCAAAATTGACAAATGGGATCTAATTAAATCAAAGAGCTTCTGCACAGCAAAAGAAACTATCAATAGAGTGAATAGGCAACCTACAGAATGGGAGAAAATTTTTGAAATCTACCCATCTGACAAAGGGCTAATATCCAGAATCTTCAAGGAACTTAAGCAAATTTACAAGAAAGTAACAAACAACCCCATCAAAAAGTGGGCAAAGGATATGAACAGATACTTCTCAAAAGAAGACATTTGAAAGACATACGAAAAAACAGCTCATCATCACTGGTCATTAGAGAAATGCAAATCAAAGCTACAATAAGATACCATCTCATGCCAGTTAGAATGGTGATCATTAAAAAGTCAGGAAACAACAGAGGCTGGAGAGTATGTGGAGAAATAGGAATGCTATTACAACGTTGGTGGGAGTGTAAATTAGTTCAACCATTGTGGAAGACGGTGTGGCAATTCCTCAAGGATCTGGAACCAGAAATACCATTTGACCTAGCAATCCCATTACTGAGTATATACCTAAAGGACTATAAATCATTCTACTATAAAGATGCATGCACACATATGTTTATTGCAGCACTGTTCACAATAGCAAAGACTTGAAACCAACCCAAATGCCCATCAGTGATAGACTGGATAAAGAAAATATGGTACATATCCACCATGGAATACTATGTAGCCATAAAAAAGGATGAGTTCATGTCCTTTGCAGGGACATGGGTGAAGCTGGAAACCATCATTCTCAGCAAAGTAACACAGGGACAGAAAACCTCACACTGCATTTTCTCACTCATAAGTGGGAGTTGAACAATGAGAACATGTGGACACAGGTAGGGGAATATCACACATGGGGGCCTGTCGGGGGGTAGGGGGCTAGGGGAGGGATAGCATTATGAGAAATACCTAATGTAGATGGTGGGTTGATGGGTGCAGCAAACCATGGCATGTGTGTACCTATGTAACAAGCCTGCATGTCCTGCACATGTATCTCAGAACTTAAAGTATAAAAAATAAATACATAAATAATAAATAATATAAAATAATAAAATAGAAAGTTCTAAAAATTTATATGCTTAAAGTATTGGGCAAAGAATAGTAGTAAGCAAAGCATGAAAGAAGAAATGTAAATGGACAATATACTTATGAAGAATCCTTTAACTTCACTTGTTGCCTGGGAGAGGGAAAATTAAAAAATAAAACACTATTTTTCCCTAAATATATGGGAAAAATAAAATTATTTGATACCTTTTTACGATAAAGGCAATATGAGAATATGCAGTGTAAATTTTTATGTTTTATGGAAAGTGATTAGGCAATATGTATTAAAGATAAAAAGTAAACATACACTTTGACATAGCAATCTCACTTTGGTGATCAATTCTATAAACTTTAAAAAAACAGCAGAAGATGACATTCTCGACCATAAAACAACTCTTTTAATACATTTAAAAGGATTGCAATCACATAATATATTCTATGACAAACATAAATTCTAAATCAACAAAAGAAAAATATCAAGAATATAACTACATATTTAAAAATTAACTCACACACTTCTAAATAACTGATCAAAAGTAAAATCACAAGAAAGATTAGAAGATATATATATATATAAATATAAATAAACAAATAAATAAATAAATATATATATATTTTTTTGAGATGGAGTCTCACGCTGTCACCCAGACTGGAGTGCAGTGGCGTGATCTTGGCTCACTGCAACCTCCCTCCCTCAAGCTATTCTCCTGCCTCAGCCTCCTAAGTAGCTGGGATTACAGGTGTCTGCCACCACACCTGGCTTGTTTTTGTAGTTTTTAGTAGATACAGGGTTTCACCATGTTGGCCAGTTGGTCTCAAACTCCTGACCTCAAGTAATCCACCTGTCTTGGCCTCCCAAGGTGCTAGGATTACAGGTGTGAGCCACCACGTTTGGTTGATATGTTGAACTGAATGGAGACAAAAACATAATATTAGATTTCATTGATGTAGGTACCAAAATTTTTGTGATATTTATAACATGAAAAACCTGCATTAGAGAAAATTTAAAAGATCTCAAAAAATTAAGCTTTCACCAGAAGAAACAAACAACAACAAAAAAACCCTAAGTAGAATAAAAGAAGTAATAAAGATGAGTGAAAGCAAGGAAAATTAGACAAACAATAGAGAAGATAAGTGAAACTAGAAGCTGGTTTATTGAAAAAAGCAATACAATTGATAAAACTTTATTTAGACTAATTCAGAAAACAAAAAAAAAACAGAGAAGACACAAATTACCAACATCAAGCGTTGAAGGAAGGGATGTCACTACAGATTCTATAAACATTAAAGAACAATAAATAAAAATTATAAAAATCTTCATGTCAATACATTTGACAACTTATATAAGATGGACAAATTCCTTAAAAAAGACAAAGTGCCAAGCTTGCAAAGGTTAAATATAGTTAACCTGAATAACCCTATTGTTATTTATAAAATTATATTTACATTTAAATTCTTTCCACAAAGCTAACTCCAGGTCCAGATGGCTTCACTAGTCAATTCTCTCAGCATTTAAAGAAAAAAAAAAAAAAAAGAATAGCAATTTTGTATGCTCTTTCAGAAAGCAAAGAGGTGGGGAAACTTCCCAATTTACTTTATGAGGTCAGTATAACCATGATATCAAAACCGGACCAAGTCATTGTAAGATAAGAACAGCACTGACCAATATAATAAAATCCAAGAATATATAAAATAAGTTATCATGATCAACTAAGGTTTATTCTAAAAATTCTAGGTTGGTATAATATTTGGGTACCAATTAGTAAAATTCACCAAATTAATGAATTAAAAATAAAATTTTTAAAAATGTGCCAATTTCAATAGAAGAAAATGGTATTGACAAAATTCTTTAAAAACTTCAGCAAATTAGAAATTATAAGAAACTTTCTCAACCTAATGGAAGATATCTATGAAAAAACTGCAAGTAGCATCATACTTACTGGTGAAGGACTCAATATTTTCCCTCTAAGATCAGGTACAAGGCAAGGATATCACACTCACTAATTCTGTTCAACATGGTGCTAGGGGGCCTAGTCAGTACAATAAAGCAAGACAAAAAATGCATATTGATTGGAAAGGAAAAAGTAACTTTTTTTTCTCTTATATAATAAGTGTGAAAATGGAAAATACTAAGGTGTCTATAAAAAGATTAACTGAGGTCACATGGTTACAGGATACAAGGTCAATATACAGAAATAAATTGTATTTATATAAGCAACACATAATTAAAAACTGAAATTTGAACATACTTTTAATAGCACAAAAACATAAAATTATCAGATAAATTTAATAATATCAGTGTTCCTGGCCTGTACACTGAAAACTGCAAAAGCTTGCTAAAAAGAATTTAAAAAGACAATTTAAATAAATTGAGAGAGATACTGCCGATTGCAAAACTCTAATCAACAGACTCTTCCAATCAAGAGAATGAAATCAACAATATGGGAATATATTAGGATGTCATTTCTCCTCAAATATCTATGGATTTGATGCTATCAAAATCAATTCCCAGTGGGTGCTTCTATAAAATTAATTTCAAAATTATATGGAAGTGCAAAGGACTTAGAATAGCAGAGACAACCTTGGAATAGAACAAAGTAGGACACAAAAAGCACGAGCCCTAAAAGAAAAGTTACTACGCTGTATTTCTTCAAAATTGTAAACTTCTACTCTTCAAAAGCCACCTGTTAAGAGAATGAAAAGGCAAACCACAGATTAAGAGAATATTTCTAGTAAACAACCTGTTTGTGTTTTTAAAAAGTTAAGTGTAATAAGCTATACACAAAAACTATGAGCTATATGATTTTATTTATTTGGAATTTTAGAAATGGCACAAACTATAGTCATAAAAACAGGTCAGTGGTTGCTGAGGCCTAGGATGCAAAGAGATACAAGGAACCCTTTTGAGGGTGGTGGATATGGTCTGTAATTTTATTGGGATGGTATTTATATGACTGTATATATTTTGTATACATTATTGTTAAAACGTATCAAACTGTGCACTTAAAATGGGTGGATTTCATTGACTATAAACTATGCCTCAATAAAATTTATTAAAACAAACAAAAAGCACTTTTATCTAAGGAGAGATATATGGTGATTTTTAAAGGTAAAAACAAAACAAAAAATAAACATAAAATTAAGGCTATAATCTGATTGTTCCTCTGTAATAGATCATTGAATACATTACAGTACATTAAATACATGTAACATTATGTAGCTTTTAAAAAGTGTTACAGCCATAATATTGGTCTTGAGATTAATTTATGATATTTTTGTGGAAATTCAAAGTGATATGTGATTTATTTTTGGAATAAATCAACTCTCTATATAGAAACATAGTTAATGTTTATTACTTCGGAATGCTGAGACTAATGGTAGAGAACAGGGGAGGTTATTACGATTTTAATTCATGCATTTGTGCATTTTTTTTTTTTTTTTTTTTTTACAAAATCATATGTTACCTTACAATTCAGAACATTTTAATAAAATTAAGAAAGAAAAGTAAAAAACTTACCTCTTTCTGAAGGACTTCTATTTTTCTTTTTGACTTGGAATACATATATATATTTTTAATTTTACTTTAAGTTCTAGGGTACATGTGCACAACATGCAGGTTTGTTATATAGGTATACATGTGCCATGTTGGTGTGCTGCACCCATTAACTCGTCATTTACATTAGGTATATCTCCTAATACTATCCCTCCCCTCTCTCCCTACCGCACAACAGGCCCCGGTGTGTGATGTTCTCCTACCTGTGTCCATGTGTTCTCATTGTTCAATTCCCACCTATGAGTGAGAACATGCGGTGTTTGGTTTTCTGTTCTTGCGACAGTTTACTGAGAATGATGGTTTCCAGCTGCATCCATGTCCCTACAAAGGACATGAACTCATCCTTTTTTATGGCTGCATCGTATTCCATGGTATATATGTACCACATTTTCTTAATCCAATCTGTCATTGATGGACATTTGGGTTGGTTCCAAGTCTTTGCTATTGTGAATAGTGCCGCAATAAACGTATGTGTGCATGTGTCTTTATAGCAGCATGATTTATAATCCTTTGGGTATATACCCAGTAATGGGATGGCTGGGTCAAATGGTATTTCTAGTTCTAGATCCTTGAGGAATTGCCACACTGTCTTCCACAATGGTTGAACTAGTTTGCAGTTCCACCAACAGTGTAAAAGTGTTCCTATTTCTCCACATCCTCTCCAGCACCTGTCGTTTCCTGACTTTTTAATGATTACTATTCTAACTGGTGTGAGATGGTATCTCATTGTGGTTTTGATTTGCATTTCTCTGTTGGCGAGTGATGATGAGCATTTTTTCGTGTGTCTGTTGGCTGCATAAATGTCTTCTTTTGAGAAGTATCTGTTCATATCCTTTGCCCACTTTTTGATGGGATTGTTTTTTTCTTGTAAACTTATTTGAGTTCTTTGTAGGTTCTGGATATTAGCCCTTTGTCAGATGAGTAGATTGCAAAAATTTTCTCCTATTCTGTAGGTTACCTGTTCACTCTGATGGTAGTTTCTTTTGCTGTTCAAAAGCTCTTTAGTTTAATTAGATCCCATTTGTCAATTTTGACTTTTGTTGCCATTGCTTTTGGTGTTTTAGACATGAAGTCCCTGCCCATGCCTATGTCCTGAATGGCATTGCCTAGGTATTCTTCTAGGGTTTTTATGGTTTTAGGTCTAACATTTAAGTCTCTAATCCATCTTGAATTAATTTGTGTATAAGGTGTAAGGAAGGGATCCAGTTTCAGTTTTCTACATATGGCTAGCCAGTTTCCCAGGACCATTTATTAAATAAGGAATCCTTTCCCCATTGCTTGTTTTTCTCAGGTTTGTCAAAGATCAGATGGTTGTAGATGTGTGGTATTATTTCTGAGGGCTCTGTTCTGTTCCATTGGTCTATATCTCTGTTTTGGTACCAGTACCATGCTGTTTTGGTTACTGTAGGCTTGTAGTGTAGTTTGAAGTCAGGTAGCATGATGCCTCCAGCTTTGTTCTTTTGGCTTAGGATTCTCTTGGCAGTGTGGGCTCTTTTTTGGTACCATATGAACTTTAAAGTAGTTTTTTCCAATTCTGTGAAGAAAGTCATTAGTAGCTTAATGGGGATGGCATTGAATCTATAAATTACCTTGGGCAGTATGGCTATTTTCACGATATTGATTCTTCCTATCCATGAGCATGGAATGTTCTTCTATTTGTTTGTGTCCTTTTTTATTTCATTGAGCAGTGGTTTGTAGTTCTTCTTGAAGAGGTCCTTCACATCCCTTGTAAGTTGGATTCATAGGTATTTTATTCTCTTTGAAGCAATTGTGAATGGGAGTTCACTCATGATTTGGCTCTCTGTTTGTTTGTTATTGGTGTATAAGAATGCTTGTGATTTTTGCACATTGATTTTGTATCCTGAGACTTTGCTGAAGTTGCTTATCAGCTTAAGGAGATTTTGGGCTGAGATGATGGGGTTTTCTAAATATACAATCATGTCATCTGCAAACAGGGACAATTTGTCTTGCTCTTTTCCTAACTGAATACCCTTTATTTCTTTCTCTTGCCTGATTGCCCTGGCCAGAACTTCCAACACTATGTTGACTAGGAGTGGTGAGAGAGGGCATCCCTGTCTTGTGCCCGTTTTCAAAGGGAATGCTTCCAGTTTTTGCCCATTCAGTATGATATTGGCTGTGGGTTTGTCATAAATAGCTCTTATTATTTTGAGATACGTTCAATCAATAACAAATTTATTGAGAGTTTTTAGCGTGAAGGACTGGTTGAATTTTGTTAAAGGCCTTTCCTGCATCTATTGAAATAATTATGTGGTTTTTGTCTTTGGCTCTGTTTATATGCTGGATTACATTTATTGATTTGCATATGTTGAACCAGCCTTGCATCCCAGGGATGAAGCCCACTTGATCATGGTGGATAAGCTTTTTGATGTGCTGCTGGGTTTGGTTTGCAAGTATTTTATTGAGAATTTTTGCATCAATGTTCATCAGGGATATTGGTCTAAAATTCTGTTTTTTTTTGTTGTGTCTCTGCCAGGCTTTGGTATCAGGATGATGATGGCCTCATAAAATGAGTTAGGGAGGATTCCCTCTTTCTCTGTTGATTGGAATAGTTTCAGAAGGAATGGTACCAGCTCCTCCTTGTACCTCTGGTAGAATTCGGCTGTGAATCCATCTACTCCTGGACTTTTTTTGGTTGGTAGGGTATTAATTATTGCCTCAATTTCAGAGCCTGTTATTGGTCTATTCAGGGATTCAACTTCTTCCTGGTTTAGTCTTGGGAGAGTGTATTTGTCCAGGAATTTATCCATTTCTTCTAGGTTTCCTAGTTTATTTGCATAGAGGTGTTTATAGTATTCTCTGATGGTAGTTTGTATTTCTGTGGGGTCGGTGGTGATATCCCCTTTATCATTTTTTATTGCATCTATTTGATTCTTCTCTCTTTTCTTCTTTATTAATCTTGCTAGTGGTCTATCAACTTTGTTGATCTTTTCAAAAAACCAACTCCTGGATTCATTGATTTTTGAAGGGTTTTTTGTGTCTCTATCTCCTTCAGTTCTGCCTGATCTTAGTTATTTCTTGCCTTCTGCTAGCTTTTGAACGTGTTTGCTTTTGCTTCTCTAGTTCTTTTAATTGTGATGTTAGGGTGTCAATTGTAGATCTTTCCTGCTTTCTCTTGTGGGCATTTAATGCTATAAATTTCCATCTACACACTGCTTTAAATGTGTTCCAGAGATTCTGGTATGTTGTGTCTTTGTTCTCATTGGTTTCAAAGAACATCTTTATTTCTGCCTTCATTTCATTATTTATCCAGTAGTCACTCAGGAGCAGGTTGTTCAGTTTCCATGTAGTTGATTAGTTTTGAGTGAGTTTCTTAATCCTGAGTTGTAGTTTGATTGCACTGTGGTCTGAGAGACAGTTTGTTATAATTTCTGTTCTTTTACATTTCCCGAGGAGTGCTTTACTTCCAACTATGTGGTCAATTTTGGAATAAGTACGATGTGGTGCTGAGAAGAATGTATATTCTGTTGATTTGGGGTGGAGAGTTCTGTAGATGCCTATTCAGTTCACTTGGTCCAGAGCTGAGTTTAATTCCTGGATATCCTTGTTAACTTTCTCTCTCGTTGATCTGTCTAATGTTGACAGTGAGGTGTTAAAGTCTACCACTATTATTGTTTGGGAGTCTAAGTCTCTTTGTAGGTCTCTAAGAACTTGCTTTATGAATCTGGGTGCTCCTGTATTGGGTGCATAAATATTTAGGATAGTTAGCTCTTCTTGTTGAATTGATCCCTTTACCATTATTTAATGGCCTTCTTTGTCTCTTTTGATCTTTGTTGGTTTAAAGTCTATTTTATCAGAGACTAGGATTTCAACCCCTGCCTTTTTTTGTTTTCCATTTGCTCAGTAGATCTTCTTCCATCCCTTTATTTTGAGCCTACGTGTGTCTCTGCAGTGAGATGGGTCTCCTGAATACAGAACACTGATGGGTCTTGACTCTTTATCCAATTTGCCAGTCTGTGTCTTTTAATTGGAGCATTTAGCCCATTTACATTTAAGGTTAATATTGTTATGTGTGAATTTGAAGCTGTCATTATGATGTTAGCTGGTTATTTTGCTCGTTAGTTGATGCAGTTTCTTTCTAGCATTGATGGTCTTTACATTTTGGCATGTTTTTGCAGTGGCTGGTACCGGCTGTTCCTTTCCATGTTTAGTGCTTCCTTCAGGAGCTCTTTTGGACAGGCCTGGTGGTGACAAAATCTCTCAGCATTTTCTTGTCTGTAAAGGATTTTATTTCTCCTTCACTTATGAAACTTACTTTGACTGGATATGAAATTCTGGGTTGAAAATTTGTTTCTTTAAGAATGTTGAATATTGGCCCCCACTCTCTTTTGGCTTGTAGAGTTTCTGCCAAGAGACCCGCTGTTAGTCTGATGGGCTTTCCTTTGTGGGTAACCCGACCTTTCTCTCTGACTGCCCTTAACATTTTTTCCTTCATTTCAACTTTGGTGAATCTGACAATTATGTGTCTTGGAGTTGCTCTTCTCGGGGAGTATCTTTGTGGCATTCTCTGTATTTCGTGAATTTAAATGTTGGCCTGCTTTGCTAGGTTGGGGAAGTTCTCCTGGATGATATCCTGCAGAGTGTTTTCCAACTGGGTTCCATTCACCTCGTCAGTTTCAGGTACACCAATCAGACATAGATTTGGTCTTTTCACATGGTCCCATATTTCTTGGAGGCTTTGTTTGTTTCTTTTTATTCTTTTTTCTCTAAACTCTTTTCGCTTTATTCATTCATTTGATCTTCAATCACTGATACCCTTTCTTCCAGTTGATTGAATAGGTTACTGAAGCTTGTGCATTTGTCACGTAGTTCTCATGCCATGGTTTTCAGCTCTATCAGGTCATTTAAGGACTTCTCTACATTGGTTTTTCTAGTTAGCCATTCTTCTAATCTTTTTTCAAGGTTTTTAACTTCTTTGCCATGGGTTCGAACTTCCTCCTTTAGCTCGGAGAAGTTTGATCGTCTGAAGCCTTCTTCTCTCAACTCGTCAAAGTCATTCTCCATCCAGCTTTGTTCCATTGCTGCTGAGAGCTGCGTTCCTTTGGAGGGGGAGAGGCTCTTTGATTTTTAGAATTTTCAGCTTTTCTATTCTCTTTTTCCCCCATCTTTGTGGTTTTATCTACCTTTGGTCTTTGATGATGGTGATGTGCTGATGGGGTTTTGGTGTGGATGTCCTTTCTGTTTGTTAGTTTTCCCTCTAACAGTCAGGACCCGCAGCTGCAGGTCAGTTGGAGTTTGCTGGAGGTCCACTCCAGACCCTGTTTGCCTGGGTATCAGCAGCAGAGGCTGCAGAAAAGTGGATATTGCCGAACAGCAAACGTTGCTGCCTGATTGTTCCTCTGGAAGCTTCATCTCAGAGGGGTACCCGGCCGTGTGAGGTGTCAGTCTGCCCCTACTGGGGGGTGCCTCCTGGTTAAGCTACTCGAGGGTCAGGAACCAACTTGAGGAGGCAGTCTGTCCGTTCTCAGATCTCAAACTCAGTACTGGGAGAACCACTACTCTCTTCAAAGCTGTCGGACAGGGACGTTTAAATCTGCAGAGGTTTCTGCTGCCTTTTGTTTGGCTATGCCCTGTCCCCAGAGGTGGAGTCTACAGAGGCAGGCAGGCAGGCCTCCTTGAGCTGTGGTGGGCTCCATTCAGTTCGAGCTTCCTGGCAGCTTTGTTTACCTACTCAAGCCCCAGCAATGGTGGGTGCCCCTCCCCCAGCCTCACTGCCGCCTTGCAGTTTGATCTCAGACTGCTGTGCTAGCAATGAGGGAGGCCCCATGTGTGTGGGACCCTCTAAGTCAGGCACACCTCTAAATCTCCTGGTGTGCCCTTTGCTAAGACCCTAGGAAAAGTATTAGGGTGGGAGTGACTTGATTTTCTATGTGTCATGGTTTCCCTTGGCTAGGAAAGGGAATTCCCTTACCCCTTGTGCTTCCTGGGTGAGGTGAAGCCTCACCCTGCTTCGGCTCTCGCTCGGTGGCCTGCACCCACTGTCCTGCATCCATTGTCCAACACACCCCAGTGAGACGAACCCAGTACCTCAGCTGGAAATGCGGAAATCACCTGTCTTTTGTGTCACTCACTCTGGGAGCTATAGCCTGGAGCTGTTCCTATTTGACCATCTTGGAACTGCTTTATCAGGACTTCTATTTTTAATATTACTACTACAAGTAGTCATTTATAGTGCTTATGTATCTACATTGCTCTGCAAATCCATTGCATCTTATTTTCGTTGATTTTCATGACTGACTCTTACTAGACTGTGATCCCTGGGAAGGCAGGGCAACTCATATTTATCTTTTCCACTCTGGGATCATTTATTTGTCAACACATTGTTGAGTACCTATAAAGTGCTAGTCACTGGTCACACAGTGGGCATATTTTCCAGTATGTAATAGATCCTCAATGCTTCTGAATTGCTGAATGAATTCAGATATGTTATTCGATGGTAGCAGAACAAAGTTATTGAATGAATATGCTACTTGCCCCTCTAACAACAGTTTTAAATAATGAAAGACTATACTGTAATATCTGTCCACTCATCATCTGGTTTAAAGTGGAATTTGGCTCTGCAATTTGAGAGTGAAAGGGGAATTTGAGAAATGAAAAATTACATAAAGTCCAACTTAAATTGTTTTAAAAAGAAGCCATATGTTCTATATTTGATGCTCACTGCTCCCTCCCACCTCCTTAAGACCATAATAATTCCCACATCCTTAAGATTTATAATCATAAATCACAAACCTAGTGGAATTTACCTTTGGCAAAGTTTAGGTATATAAACCTATCAGTGTTCAGGTAGGGGAAGTCTAATCGTTATAAGCCAGTGTGCAAAAATCAAGTTTAACCCTTGAGATGGAACATGAACTCTTTCCAATTCTACAGGCTAGATGGCCCGAAAGATGCCCAACTCACATTCAGAGTCACTGTCTGTACCCATAACCTCTGTTTCATAAATGACATTGTGTAAGTCTGTTCTCATGGTGCTAATAAGGACATACCCAACACTGGGGTAATTTTTAAAGGAAAGAGGTTTAATTGACTCACAGTTCCACATGGATGGGGAGGCCTCATAATCATGGCTGAAGGCGAATGACGAGCAAAGTCGTGTCTTACATGATGGCAGGCAAGAGGCCTGTGCAGGGGAACTGCCCTTTTATAAAACCATCAGTTCTTGTGAGACTTATTCACCATCATAAGAACAGCTTGGGAAAACCTGCCCCCATGATTCAATCACCTCTGTGGGGATTATGGGAGCTACAATTTAAGATGAGATTTGGATTGGGACAGTAAAACCACATCAGACATGCTGTAATGAAGTGAAAAACCAGCACTCCCCATTCCCCATAAGGAAACATAGCAACGTGGTTAAAGTATGGATTCCAGAGCCTGCCTGGTTTTGGAGTGCAAGCCCCATCATTTATTATCTCTGCACCCTTGGGTAAATTAATCTCTTTGTGCCTTAGTTTTTACCTCTGAAAACTGAGAATAATTAAAGTATCCACCTCATAGGGTTGTATAAGAGTTAAAGAATTAGGCCGGGTGCAGTGGCTCACGCCCGTTATCCCAGCACTTTGGGAGACTGAGGCGGGTAGATTACCTAAGGTTAGGAGTTCAAGACCAGCCTGACCAACATGGAGAAACCCCGTCTCTAATAAAAATACAAAATTAGCTGCGCATGGTGGCGCATGCCTGTAATCCCAGCCACCCTGGAGGCTAAGTAAAGAGAATTGCTTGAACCCAGGAGGCAGAAGCTGCAGTGAGCCAAGATCATGTGTGGCACAGCAGCCTGGGCAACAAGAGTAAAACTCCATCTCAACAACAACAACAAAAAAAAAAGTTAATGAATTAATAGTTGTGAGTTCTGTAAACAATTCTTGACTCATGAGAAGTATGTGATAAACAAAGAAAAATATCACTGTGCCTGGTCAGCCTGCAGGGCCTCTGTGAATGAACATCTTAGGAAACCCAGCACATGCAGGGGGTTGGGGAACATAATCTTGGACCTAACTTAACTTCTGTCCCACTTAGCCTTGATATTTTTACCTCCCTGCTTGTAACCAAGGGTGTCTACTCCAGAAACGCCAATTAAAGAAACTTCTAAATGAAAATGTTCTGAAGAAGAAAATGTAAACGAGGCTGCCCCTTGCCAAATTTCTTCATTCTAGGATTCTGGGGCTGGGACTTTGTCACAAATTTGAGCAGTGGTGTTATAAAACAGACTGACAAGGCTGTGAATTGCAACACTACATCAAGCTGGAGTCCTAAGCTGTTATACATTTTTATTTTTTTTGCTTTGGGTTTTTACCCCATATGCTTACCATTTCTGCAGATGTACTTTCATGCATTGAGATTCCTATTTCCCAGGGAAAAAAAATTACCGAGGTTTAAGTCAGTCAGGATTTTGCTGTCTTAGGGCAAGTGTGTTATGGCATTTGGGAATTAACAGGGTGAGAGCTGCAGGAAGAAAATCTATGTTTCTCTTTGCTCCATTCCATATCTGAAATCTGCTTGTAGCAGCATTATTTTAGCCCATTTTTATTTCATTTTAATTTAATTTATTTTATTTTTTGAGACAGAGTCTCACTCTGTCACCTAGACTGGAGTGCAGTGGTGGGATATGGGCTCACTGTAACCTCTGCCCCCGGGGTTCAAGCAATTCTCCTGCCTTAGCCTCCCTAGTAGTTGGAATTACAGGAGTGCACCACCATGCCCAGCTAATTTTTGTAATTTTTTTTTTTTTTTTTTTAGTAGAGTCAGTGTTTCACCATGTTGGCCAGGCTGGTTTTGAACTTCTGACCTCAAGTGATCCACCTGCCTCGACCTCCCAAAGTGCTGAGATTACAGGTATGAATCACTATGCCTGTCCTCTACTTTAGTTTTCTCATTATCCTGTGAGTCTTCTGAGGGAACTATGCTTTGTTTATCCTTTAATAATAAATGGTAACCGTAATAATGACAACAGGTAATATTTACTGCATGTCAGATATTGTGCTGAGTTCTTTCTGTGCATTATCTTATTTAACATGTGCAATAAGACTAGCTGTTACTTTTACTTCAGTTTAACAGATGGGAAAGCTGAGCCTGAAAAAAAAAAAAAGCTCAAGATCAGTCACATGGCTAATTGGCAGAGTCAGGTTTGGGATCAAGGTTTGTCCAGCTTTGAAGTACATGCTGTTGGTTGGTAGGCAACCTGTGGTTCTCATGTGGGATACAGCTTTGTGCCAGGTACCTAGTTAAGAGCTCAAAAAAATGAAGAGTCTCTGCTCAGAGGCAACTGGATAGAAAGACCATAATTAAGAGAAGCATGTGACAGCAGCTCATTAGGGTAATTTGTGTTCTCCACTTTTAAAGAATATATGCATATGTATGCATTCCTGTTTATCATTTCAGTTATTAAAATTTACAATTTTTATGTTGAAAAGCATTTCAGAATAATGGGGCAACAGGAAGTTTGTTGTATCACAATTGCAGAGATTATGAAGAAAACATTTTCAAACCACATTGGCTGGTCTTGCCGACCACATGAAGTTGTTCTATGGTGGGTAACTGCAAATCATGGGAAGGCCTAGATTATTGTTCAAAGGACTTGGATTCATCCTGGATCTGCTACTTACGTTTCATGACCCTCGAACAAGGAATTCCATTTCTTTGTTCTGAATTTCCTCATCTGTGAAATGGAGGTAATAGTGAGGGCCACACAAATCAGTGTATCTGAAAGTATGGTTAGGACATAAGGCACTTTACTCATGTAAGTCTCGATCTGATTCTTTTTCCCATTAGGTCTGAGGCATTGGGAACAGTGTAGATTCATGTCCTTACTGAGTCATAGAAAGTAGATGAGAGATACATAAGACAGGTATACAAGAAGAATAAAAAGAAGTCATATTTCCCTCGAACAACACAAAAGGCAGCTCAGTCACTCCTCTGACACCACACACCATCCCTTTTCTAACTTCCTGGGTGAGAACTGGCAGTTTGTTGAGAGGAGAAAGCGGGGGCAGAGAACTGGAACCACTTAGATTGATGCAGGTGTGGCTGAGAGGAGCCAGGGGAGGTTTAGCTCCAGGGATGAAGGAGGTGGATTTCTGAAGGATGTTTAAAAGAGTCTGAAGGTACAAAAGGAAGATTTGCCTAGACAGAGTTTGTATTGTGATACATAATTTAATTAAACTTTGATTTTACTGTCTGTTATGAACTGACTGTTGTATGAAGTCCTAACCTTCAGTGTAATGGTATTTGGAGATAGGGCCTTTGGGAGGTGATTAGGGTTGGATAAAGTCATGAGGGTGGAATCTTAATGATGAGTTTTGTGTCCATATAGGAAGATATATCGGAGTCCTCCCTCTCTCTCTTTCTCTTTCTCTTTTTCTTTCTGTCTCTTCTATGTAAGGACATAGTAAAAAGGTCATGGTCTACCAGCCAAGAAGAGAGATTTCACCAGAAGCTAGCCATGCTGGTACCATGTCTTGGACTTCCAGCCTCCAGAACCAAGAGGAAATGCATTTCTGTTCAAGCCACTCAGTCTCTGGCATTTTGTTATGGCAGTCTGAGTGGACTAAGACACTGTCACAAAAGTTAGGTAAATTTTGCAGAATATAATCAAGTCAAGCACTGTATTTGTTCCCAAATATGGCAGATATGCAGTGGAAGACAACCACTTGTATGAAAACTTGACAAATATGAACTTATCTCTCTTGCACTTAGGATAATCTCTTAAATGGAATCTCCCCTGCTGTTCAATTCCTTTCTCTGTCCTCTTTTTCACTGCAAATATAATCCACTCTACATAGTTCAGATTTGCTAATTTTGGATTTTCAGTAAGAAAGAATATTTTTAAACATGAGACCTACTAAGTCTGAATACCTAATGACCTCCCTACCCCTACACAGGAGGCTTTCCCGACTACCTATAAGGAATTAGGTGTTGAAAAGATGGCTTTAATTTTAAAATCGAAATGACAACAAAAATAGATCTAATATTCATTTTGCCTTTGAAGTCAATAATGAAATAATCTTCTCCTACTTTGAATGTAAAATTTATCTCTCAATAAAAAATGTGATTGGTGATTTACATGTATTCCAGTGCCCCTCACTCATTAGCCTCAGAACAATTGTAAGTTTTCAAAAGGGCATGAGAAAATGCCAGCAGGTCTGATGTATAAGAAATCAGCAGTGATGGCAATAAAAAAGGTATTTCATTGTCTGCAGATGATAAATTATCTTTCACTGCATCTTTCTTCCTATGATTTTTTTAAATCAGTGACTGAATGTCAGATTCTCAGGAGTGAGGAAGAAAAAGAAGGCTTCAACTAAAATGTCCAGTGCCTCTACCATGCTAAATTACTTCTGACAGGTGACATCACTGATTGAGCATGGCTTCAGAACCACTTCTTTCCTGGAAACTTAACCTTCAGATTTTGATAGCAGTGAAGATTGACTTTGTGCTTCTCATAGCACAGTTGGAGTAACTCAAAGAGGAGAATTGCAGATCTTAGCTTATTGTGCTAGTAAAGAAACTGATTTAGAGACCTGTTTGCAGAATGCTATTTTAACCATATTATGGTCCAAAATTGTATGCTTTTTTTGAGACAGGATGAAATTTGATCCGTTTGTCAATGACAATAGTGTGTTCATTGCTCACACAATAGAAGTTTGTGTGTGGTAGGTGATTCCTCAAAATTTCTCAGCAGCTTTAAAGCAAACAAAATCAACTCTCAGGTAATGTGATTATGGGGAAACTCAAGACCATCTGCTCTGCACTCCTCTGCCTTCAGTAAAGAGCCTGACTTGACCATCATAGAAATACACCTCTCCTCCAATGCCTCTAATAAGATGACTTTCCACGTTGTGCAGGTCAAGCTCATTCTTTATAGCAGAGCTACAGAAAGCTTCCAGAGGCCATCTAATTGACCACACAGACTCTCAATGGGGCCACCCATTTATCTTGTTGCAATTTAAGCCCAATTTCTCTTCCTTTAGTGTGGAAGACAAGTAACTTTTTCTGTATTATAAATCCCCTTGACCAGAAGGCAATTCTGAAAATAGCTTTCATTGTTTTTTCTTCTTTATCAGGCTTAGTGATTCTAAATTCTGTAAGCTTTCTTCTCATGGACCCTGCTTTCTACCTTGAATGCAAACAGCCTAATACCCCACTTAAAAGGTACAGAGTGGCAAGTTGAATAAAAAAGACCTAACCTTCTGCTATCTTCAAGAGACCCATGTCATATTTAATGACACCCATAGGCTCAAAGTAAAGGGATGGAGAAAGACCTATAACACAGAAGGCAAACAAAAAAGAGCAAGGGTCACTATTATTGTAACAGATAAAACAGACTTTAAACCAACAACAGTAAAAAAGGGAAAATAAGGTCATTACATAATAATAAAGGATTCAATTTAACAAGAAGAATTAACTGTCTTAAATTATGCATCTGACACCAGAGCACCCAGGTTCATGAAACAAGTACTTTCTAGACCTATGAAAAAGACTTAGATTGTCACATAATAATAGTGGGAGACTTCAACACCTCACTGACAGTGTTAGATAGATCATCAAGGCAGAAAACCAGGTCTACAAAGAAGAGCTGGTACCAATTTTACTAAAATGATTCCAAAAAATTGAGAACACATTCTATGAAACCAACATCAGCCAGATGCCAAAATCAAGCAAAGACACAATGAAAAAGGAAAACTATAGGCCAATATCTCTGAAGAACATAGACACAAAAATCCTCAACAAAATACTTTCATACTGAATCCAGCAGCACATTAAAAGGTTAATTCACCATAATCAAGTAAGCTTTATTCTTGGGATGCAAGGTTGCTTCAACACAGACAAATCAATAATGTGATTCACTACATAAACAGAATTTAAAACAAAAACTCTATGATCATCTAAATAGACACAGAAAAAAGCTTTCAATAAAATCCAGCATCCCTTCATGATAAACACCCTCAACAAATTAGGTATTGTAGGAACATACCACAAAATAATAAGAAGCATCTATGACAGACCCACAGCCAACATCACACTAAATGGGCAAAAGCTGGAAGCATCCTAAGAACTGGAACAAGACAAGGATGCTCACTCTCACCACTCTTATTCAACCTAGTACTGGGAATCCTAGCCAGAGCAATCAGGCAAGAGAAAGAAACAAAAGTCATCTAATAAAAAAGAAGAAGTCAAATGATCTCTTTGCTGATGATATGATTCTATACATAGAAAACCCTAAAGACTCCCCCAAAAGGAGACATTCTATGAATTGTCTGTGGCTTTTCAAGACCTTTCTAGAGCTGAGGTTGGACTTAACCAAAGACAGCTATGATGAATGTGTCTCAACAATGAATACAAGTATTGCTTGCCTAGGAGGCCCTCTTTCTAACTGGACTGCTTAGGCCTGGAGCCCCTTAAATCACTAAAGTTAATCAGTGCTCCTGTCTCTAAAAGCATTCCCTGCTGAAATGCATATGGTAACTGGAAAGGAAAGGAGAGTGTTGTTCATGAGGGCCAATGTGGCAGATGAACTTTTTACATTAACTGGCTAACAGTATGGTATAGGAAGAAAAAGGCACGGTGCAGTGCAAAGAACACTGGACTGGGAGTCAGTAGACAGGGTGTGGCATCTTCCACTTTTACCACTCATCAGTTGGGTAATCTAGGACATGCATGTGTTTAAGCCTTCGGTCTCTTGTTGGCATCAGGAGATAATAGATAATATTTATGACAGATGATATTTATGATCCTACTCAGCTCTGAAATTTGGAATTCCACAACTATTAATATGAAGCAGAGCTGTAAGAGGATGTAGTATAAATTATATTTCCAAGGCAAAAATGGTTGACTAAGACTACAACAGGAGACACTTGTGTTTATGGGGCTGCCGTGGAGGACAGCTGTGAATATCTGGGCATAAAATGAAGACATTGAATGCCTGAAAACTGAGGAGGTGAAGTGAGAGTGGGTTCTCATTTTGTCTAGAGAATCGGCCAGTGTTGAAGATAATGTCAGAACTTTCCTCTGCTCCCTTACATAAGCACAGCTGTACTGAAATAGATCTCAATGATACTGAGGACATTTAGTGTTTACCTAATATATGCCTTTGAGGAAAATATTTGTCCAAGGCAAAAATCATCTCCTTCTCTAGAATTGCAAAGATGATAAATATCCTGGCAGGAAAGTTGATGACTCTCTATCAAGTTCTATAGTGAACCCAAGAGACAACTAGGATTTATCTTTCCTTTAATTTCAAACACATAGCTCCAAAGACTTTAGCAACCATGGAGGTTTTGACTTCATTGCTTTTGTCAGTGGTGTCAAGAAGTGATAGAGGAGACTCAAAAGAAACAAAAATAGTGTCCCTGAACCTTCAACTCAATTACTTTGTGTTCCTTTAACAAATAAAATCAATATAGCATAGTGATTAGGAGTATGCTTTCTGGACTCAGCCAAGTCTGTATTGGAGTACTGACTTTCCCCATTTATAGGAGTCTGATTTCAGGCAAGGCTTAGGCTTCCCAGCTTCTATTTATCCTCATCTTTCAAATAAAGATAATAATAGTATCTATCACATAGGGTTGTCATATAGGTTAAATAATAAAAAGTTTTTAATCTAATGACTGGCTCAATAAATGATAATCAGTGCTCACAAATGATCATCACCACCACCATCATCATCATCATGATAAACTTTACCTTCCAGGAGGATATAGTGATAACAACGTGATCCTAAAGTGTGCAAACATGCTTCTGAGAAAAGAAGTGCAGTTTTAGAATATGCTTCCCATTTCTGGCTGCTGGACAAGGCTCCTGAAAATAAGCCGAAAGGTGGCAAATATAAATCTTGCAGAAATAGGTAGAGAACTGCTTCGAGCTAGATTCCCAAGCCAGGCCAATGTCTGATATTAAAGTTTCCCTCCAGTCATATAGAAGTATTATTACTTTATATTGCTTTGGAAACAAAAGCTGAGACCTGTGTCCTCAAAGTACCTTTTAGGTTATGTTGATTGGTCCAGCTAATCTTCTCATTTTCTGATGGAACCATTGTTTTAATCATCGTGGGGCAAAAGGCTGAGAATAGAGAGATGACCAATTGGCCTATGTACCAATACCGTAGCTTGTTTCCATTTTTATAAAGACCAATAGAAAAAACAAATTTCACCAGGTTATGAATCCAGTCCTCTGTAGAAAAAGTCACTGTAATTATAAGGGTCTATAGGACATGTAAATAATTACATCAGATGCCAACATATCAAAAAAGTAAAGTACTTTATTTAGTGGAGGTTGTGATAAGTTGAAATATTATACTGTGGACTGAAAGATGAATGTATGAGAGTTGGGCATAGGCTTTTCATTCTTACTACAATGTTTCTCTCTGTCAATTCAAAATTCATATTTTTAAAAATTTTGTATACTTAAACAAGTTCTAGCTGCAAAAATGACATCTGTGTTTGTACAAGACAACAGACATCATTTGAATTTATTAATATAAAGCATTTTACACCTAGAAGAGACTCAAATAACGAATCTAGCAAGCAGCTGGGAAAATATAATAAATTATCTGTCTTTCAATGACATTTATATCTCTTTTTCATTCAGCAATGGCAGACTAAATAGGCAAATGGATGTTTTTATAGTTATAGTCTAGAAGCTGCTTTGAAACTGCTTTTATTGGAAGCTCTTTTAAAATACACTGGATTGAATATCATCTAATCAAGTGATCTACATTTTATGATGGAAAAGTTTTAAGCCATTTTAGAAAAAAAAATCTCCAGTTTACAAGGGTGTTTAAATGAAAATGAAAGCCAAAAGTGTTTTTTGAAATGGAGAACATTTTAGTGAAACTATTTCAGCCTAAAGCATTTAAATCTGTATTTCACTTCCAGATCTACATGTTCTAATACACAAAGCAAAAGAAATATAAGAGCAAAAAATTAAAGGGGCTAGAAGTTTTCAGCTTGAAGGAAGGAAAATTAAGGAAAAATTTAGTTAAAATTCTTGCATTTTAAAAAGTTTTGACCAAGAGGATGGAGACACATCATTTTCTTTCTTCATTTAACTCCAATAATACTTCAGAACTTTAAGAATATAAAGAATCTATGAAATTACAACATGGAGGTCTTCAGTTGAATAGAAGGCACCATTTGCTGTTGGTGAGAGTTTTTAACACGGGTTAGAGAGTCCACAGGAATTTGAAATCCTCTTGTGAATTCTTTCGGAATATGACAGATTCGTTTTTTCCAGTTGGCTAGTTACTCAGTTGTAATATATCCAAATCCATTCCCATCCTCTTCGAATTATTCTAGCTCAATTTGCTGTTAGGCAAAGTTTGTCAATTTCTCCAAAAAGTGAGTTTTCAGCTTTGGGGAGGATTAGTTGGGGAATAATTCTTCCTATTTCTTATGTCTTGTGCTGAGAGGAAATGTTGGCTGTCCTTCAAATACATTGAAATCCAGCACAATCAAAAGAAACATTGGCAAGTGGTTTGTTTCTCAATACTTCTTGTACATTTTTTGGGGGGGTTGTATCTCATAATTACAATTCTCTTATTGCTCTCTAATTTTTTTCCCCAGTCCATAGATAAACTGAGATTAAAAAAATCAGCCAGGGATTAGGGAACATCATGCAACTCGTGACACTGTGCAGAAGATCCAGTGACTCAACCAAAATAAGAGATAACCTGGATCCACACACAGTTTTCCTTACATTCATGTGCCAATATAAAATGATTTGCACATTTTTTCAAAATGATGCTTAATTCAAAATAGGAGTTCATATAAGTTCGAATGTAGGCTTCCTTTTTGTGAAGGACAGATGCAATCATTCAATGTCCAACTTGGATCCCTATCTTTCATCTTATCTGATTCTGTTGTTCTTAGGGATAGCTGTCCTTGTTTACAGTCATGATGAATCTTTCCTTGGGGGATACTTGTTCTAATGGCAATGGGAAAAAAAAAAAAAAAAAAAAGCAAAATGGATGGGAGAGCAGAAACTGAACTTTTTTTTTTCTCTACCAGAAAGTTATGAGCAGATAAAATAGGCCTTTAGAACTATTATCCAGGAATCACTGATTACTTGATGACAATAAAATATCTGATATCCCATGTTCCTCAAGTATCATTTAAATTGAAATCTGGAAATGTTAAGAGTGGTCTTTGTTGTAGGCAGCTTGATGGATGCTTATGGGATAGAAGATTAAACACGTCTTTCAATTTTATAAATTTCTTCAAACCAGAAAAAAAAAGCTATTACCCAGTAAAGTGGGAGAAAGTGAAAGGGACAGAAGTGGGATTCAGGGTCTAGTGAAAACATAAAATCACAAATCAAGTGGTCATTGAAAATAGACAGAAGGTGCTTTATTATGCATGAATCAAACTTATAGTTATTTTCTAAAACTAAGAGGGAAAGAGAGATTTGGAGTTTGAGATAAGACTTTGCCATTTACTTAGCAAGTTATTTAACCTCTTTATGCTGAATTTCTTTATGGGTAAAATGAAGGTGATAAAAGTATCTATTCATAGGGTTGATGAAAGGATTGAATGCAGTAATGTACATAAACACTTAGTGTGTTGCTCTGAGCCTAGTAAGAGCTTAATAGATATTAGCCATTATTACACTTAAAAAGTATTTAGTTAAGAAGGAACTATAGATGTAAATTAAATGCAAAATATCTGTAATGACCCGTCTAACATGTATAAAATGTAAAATGTCGAGATAGTCTCTTTATAAATTGTGCTGCCTTTATAGTTTCCTTTTAAAGAAGGTAAAAGTATTTAAAAGATAAATATTTGTAAGATACTTATATAATAATGATAGAGACAGAAGACAGCCAAATGCCACCCAGGTCATACAGGGGGCTTGCCTAAACATGCCTGCAGTGAAAAATTCCATCCCTTAACACATGTGCAGTAAAGAAAATAAGTCAAGGTGGAATAGCTCAGACTATAGGCCCGCATGCACACTGGAAGAATGGGGGTGGGGCCACCAGGAGTTCGCGCCTTATGCAGTGGGAGGAGCCAGGCCTCTTGAGCTTATGTGTGGAGCTCATGTTGGTGGCCTGGTATTCAATCTGCGAGGTGGGATCCTGTTGGCAAGACCCCCCTCTATTTTGCTGAGAGCTTTCTTTTAATAAATTCTGCTCTCCTCCCCTCTCAATGTGTCTGCATGCCTAATTTTCCTGGTTGTGACACAAGAACCTGGATTTTAGCTGAGCTGAGAAGCAAAAAATCCTGCATCAGTAAGTTTACATAAGATCTCCTGACATTTCCTCTTAGTACTATATTTATAGAAATATAAAGTTGACGCTTGAACAACGTGAGTATTAGGAGTGCCAATCTCTGTGTGGTCAAAAATCCATGTGTGACTTGCGACTTCCTGCAAACTTCACTTCTAATAGTTTATTGTTGACTGGAAGCCTTACCAATAACATAAAGCTGATTAACACATATTCTGTATATTATACACATTATATACTGTATTCTTATAATAAAGTGAGCTAGAGAAGAAAATCATAAAGAAAATATGTTTCCTATTTATTAAGTGGAAGCAGATCACCATAAAGGTCTTCATCGTCATTGTCTTTACATTGAGTAGGCTGAGGAGAAGGAGAAAGAGGAAGGGTTGGTCTTGCTGTCTCAAGAGTGGCGGAGGCAGAAGAAAATTCACATATAAGCGAACCCATGCAGTCTGAACCTGTGTTGTTCAAAGGTCAACTGTATGTCATCATAATTTATGTATGTGTGGAAATATAAATGTTTAGGTATACAGCTATCATTTTGCTTACCACTTAGAATTTCAGGATGATAACTCTGATAGTTGGAGTGGAAACTTACACACTTGAAGGACCTAAGAGCATTTTTCAAAACACCACCTTTTGAAATGGATCGCTAGTGCCCTAGAAGATAAAAGGCAAGACTTTACAGACCTACAATAATGTGTGTGTGTGTGTGTGTGTGTGTGTGTGTGTGTGTGTTTGAGTGATTAGGAAAAGTTAGAGTAGAACTGCGGAAGGGGAAGCAAATCTGGAGCAAATATATTAAATAGGTTACCATTAGTTCATCACAATAAATTTTTGATGAAATCTAATTAAAAACTCTTCCAGTCAGGAGCAGTGGCTTACTCCTGTGATCTCAACAAATTTGGCTAGGTGTGGTGGTACACACCTGTGGTCCCAGCTACTGGAGAGACTGAGAAGAGTTATCTTTTAAGCCTGGAGATTAAGGCTACAGTGAGTTATGATTGCGCCACTGCATTTCAGCCTGGGTGATAGAGTGAGACACTGTCTCAAAAAAAAAAAAAAAAAAAAAAAGGAAGAAAAAAAAAAGAAAACTCTTCCACACACTTAATTGATAGAAGATTTTATTTTGAGTTTGGCCTCAACATCAACTAAAAATATATTAAATTGCAAATCAAGTCCAAATTCCAATTAAACTTCTTTAAGAATATGAATCATTTCTTAATTTCTATGACAACCAACTTTTGCTTCTATTTCTTGTGAGGCTTGAAATGACACTGACCCAAGCCAGTGCCATCTTCAAGAACAATAACTTAAGTTGTTCACACTCCCTCTTGTAGTTTAAGTGTTAATCTGTGTCTTAAAAAGTTAAAAAAAAAAAAAAAAGCCAGGTGCAGAGCTTACGCTTGTAACCCTAGCACTTTGGGAGGCCAAGGCAGGTAGATCACCCGAAATCAGGAAATCGAGACCAGCCTGACCAACAATTTGAAACCCCATCTCTACTAAAAATACAAAAAGTAGCCGGGCATGGTAGCAGGCGCCTGTAGTCCCAGCTACTCGGGAGGCTGAGACAAGAGAATTGCTTGAACCCGGGAGGCAGAGACTGCAGGGAGCCAAGATCACGCAACTGTACTCCAGCCTGGGCAATGGAGCGAGACTCCATCTCAAAAAAATAAATAAAATAAAAATATGAAAAGTTAAAAAAATAGTTCATAAACTGAGGTCACCTGATTATGAAGACAAAAATTGCAGTGGGAGGATATGTACATTTTATTGGGTTTTTATTCAATGAGTTTTCTCTATATTAATTTATTTCTTCTTTAATTTTGACCTTTTCTATGTCTCCACATTTCAACCCTCATAAATTTCCTTTAAGCTGTGTAAGCTGAATTGATTCAATTCGATAATAGTTATTGAGTATCTATTACGCACTAAGCTCTATAGAGGTTTTGGAGATGTCTGTGTGAAAAGACAGAAACCATTTCTGCCATCACAGGGCACATAATAGGTAGGTGAGGGCTAATAGAAGAGGAATTACAGGTAACAGGGTGATGTGATTCCACCAAATCTCTTGTTGAATTGTAATCCCTAATGTTAGAGGTGTGACCTGGTGGGAGATGATTGGATCACCGGGGTGGATTTCTCATGGCTAGTTTAGCACCATCCTTCTGGTGCAGTCCTCAGATCATGAGTGAGTTCTCATGATATCTGGTTGTTTAAAAGTGTGTAGCATCTCTCCTCTGCCTCTGTCCTGCACCTGCTTCCACCATGTGAAACTTCATCTTTTGCCTTCTGCCATGATTGGAAGCTTCCTGAGACCTCCTCAGAAGCAGAAGCTTCTATGCTTCATGCAAAACGATAAGTCAATTGAACCTCTTTTTTAAAAAAAATTTTTTTAAAAATAAAATTATCCAGTTTCAGGTTTCTCTTTATAGCAATGTGAGAGCGAACTAATACACAGGGTCTGGCAGGGGAAAACACAGTGCTACGTTGTGGGACTACTTCTCAAGTCCTGCTTCTCTGATGAAATGGGATCAGATGGCTGTGTTGGAAAGAACTTCCTCCCTTCTTACTTTAAAACCACAGCATGAAGACAAGAGCAGTTCTGGACCCTGTTCTTACTTATTAATTGGCTTCAGGACCTTAAACAAGTTGATGATCTTGTGTGTTTATGTGCAGGGGATGGTAAAGTAGGGTAGAGAGAATGGGCTGTTGCAGGAAGCCGTCTTGCTCTCTAAAATGATCATGGTCCTGCGTGTCAAATAGCCTGCCAAAAAAGTATTATTCCTGCATGACAGCACTTCTTTTAACTCAACATCTGAAGAGGAGAAAACTGAGTCTGGCTTAGTCTCATACATCACCAACAAAATTATCAACATCCTGTAACACTCGTCCTGCAACCCTCCCCTATGAGGGAAGCTGGAAAAAATGGAAAGTTAACTCCTTTTTAAAAAAATACTTTAATCTATTTTGAGCAATGTAGAAGGCAATCTGCTAATGCAACTTCACCTGAAAATTTACCTTTGAATCCAATAAAATGGGGTACATGTAGATGCACATATGCAATTTGCTTACTGATAAGCAAATAATACAGCACATAAGCTATTGGATTAGCACAAAGATGTCTGTCTAGAACTAGTGGGACTCCAACAGTTGTTAATGGAGTCTTTTAGAAGTCCTTTGGCCAAAAACACCTCAGTTTACAAACACAGAATGCCCTGGCTTCTCATTACTTCTGAGCTGTCTCTACTTCTTACTCTTTAACCCTGTGTGAACGACATGGATGTTCTGACCATGTATATACTCATTTTCCCTCCCCACACATGACTTCTATGGAAAATCAACAACAACGCAACAGTATGGCAAAACGTTTCATGGCATACCTGGTAGAACACAAAACCAAAAGTTTTGGCCTTCATTTTGACACTTAAATAACTCCCACATGCATAGTATTCCAATAATGGAAAACCCATTTATGCCTAGTGTTCCATTATTGGAATGCTAAGCATGTGAGAGTTATTTATACCCCACAGCTTGAGGTCATCGCCAAGGTCTGATGGCAAAAATTCAAAAAATTGCAACCTCAGGCATAAAAGGGTTAATGGGCTTTGTGCCCTAGAGCAAGTGTCACTTTCTTGACCATTAGTTTGCTCATATGCATAGCACAGTGTCATTTTATATCTATATATGGTATAGATATAAATTATATATAAACTATAGATATTTTATGTATCTAAATTATATGTAAATATATTGTATATATTATATATGAAATATATGTATATATTTATAAAATTATATATAATTATATGTATATATGAAATATATATATAATTTTTTCCCTGCCCAGCTTTCTGTAGCCAAAACTCCTAAGTCACATATTTTCCATCGTGTTTTTCAGAAGACACAATGCATGCTGTCTTTGTAGTTTTAGGCTGTCTTTATAGTTTTATCTTATTGAGAGTAAACATGTTTGTAAGGTTTACATGAGCTCAGTTAGTGAGTGCCCTCTCTAGTGGAGGCTGTCAATTGTCTCACAATATCTTTACTTCCCTCCTTCCAAGTTCTAGTCTGGTGTATGCGACATTCCCAGCTTCCCAGGAAGATCTTACCATGTGTATAAATGCTGACAAATGAGAGTCCTTCTTTCATTCAACAAAAAGGTACTTAATAATCTCAGTCTGAGCACAGTGGCCCACACCTGTAAACCCAGCACTTTGGGAGGTGGAGGCAGGAGGATCTCTTGAGGCCGGAGCTTGATACAAGCCTGGGCAACATAGCAAGACCTTGTGCCTACAAAAAATAAAAAATAAAAATTAAATAAAAATTAAAAAATAATCTGGTCTTTAGGGATATATAGCAGTAAATAGAATTTTAAAAAATTTAATAGTCTCTGCCCCTTGTCAACCCCATGGAATTTATAATCTACTGGGAGGAAATAGACAAGTTGAAAATACTTTATTTCAGGTGATGACAAATGCTAAGGAGAAAAATGAAGGACGATAGCAGGATAGAAGAGTGATGAAGAGATGGACATTGCCTTACTCTTCGTAAAGTTGTGCAGAAATTAGAGTCCTGAGGATGAAGACTGGCCTGGAATTCAAGGGTTTTTGTGGCGACTAATGTAAACAGGGATAAAGGTATACTCAGATAACGGCAGAGCAGATAGTGGTGGTGACACAGCGTTGACAAAAGGGCAAGGGAGAGGTTTAGCTAGAAGCATCGCATTCTGGACCACCCTCTCTTTACTCCTGCCAACAGTTGCATGAAGCGGAGGCAGGAGCAGAGTCATTTGGAACACATTATAATTCTCCCTGACTCTGCCTACTACAGGCTTGAGTGGCAGGGGAAGGCGGGCATTCTTGTCCAGGTGTTAGTAGGCAACTTCCACACACTTGCCTTAATCCACATCTGATGGATGCACTTTGTCCTTTATTTTTTCTTTTCCTTTATCCTTATGCTTCGAATAGAGATCTGATAACAGGAGCCACCTCGGATCATGAGGACAAAACCATACTTCAGGGAACAGGACAACTTCAGACAGCAGAGTCACCATGCTAACTCTGAACCACTCATCTCATATACTTGAGAGAGAAATAAACTTCATTCTTGTTTAAGTCACTATTATTTGGAGCTTTTATTGCTTTCAGTGAAATCTCATTTTATCAAATACAGCATGCAGGTACAAGACCTAACATTTATCCCTGGAATGTTTTATCTGAGGCTGATAGTATAGTATGTTTGGACAACTAAGTGATTTTGGAAGCAAAATACCTGGGCTGTGTCCTGAGGTGCATTCTGAACCTCATTTTCCTATTTATAACATGAGAATAATAATACTCAACATTCCTGGTAGGAAAAAGAATAAGTAGCAAGACCTAGAGGTGCATGTGAGCATGCCCAGTTTGAAGAGGCAAAAGTAGTTCAGCGCACCTGGGGGGATAGATTGAGGAGGGGAGAATATTCCCATGGGCTTGGGGAGACAATCACTTACTGAACTTTTGCCTAAATTACAGTCCCTTTCTTTTCTTTATCTTCACTTAATTTACATCAACTGGTAAACCCCACTGATTTTACTTCCCCAATTATTTCTCACATCTGTCCCCCTCTTTATATCTTAACTCCTGTTATACTGGTTGAGTGGATATCACTTTCAATGTCAATGCAAAGTGTTCCTGACTGATCCCCTTGCCTCTCTACTCTTGCTATCTTCCCCTCTCCGTCACAAATATATAAATAACCAAAGGAATTTTTTTTAAAATAAGGAAAGAAAGAGAGAAAGAAAGAAGGAAAAAGAAAGAAAGAAAGAAGGAAGGAAGGAAGGGAAGGAGGAAAAAATAAAAAATAAAATTTGGTTCTGACACTTAAACATGATCTAATTTTGAGTACTAGATGTCTGGGAGGCATGCTTGACAGGATCAGGTAACTCAAAGCATAATTAAATAAATCAATGATAACAACAAAACACTCACTACTCAACTACACAATGTCTTACAGTATCTACAAAAACCCCACAGATTTTCTTTTCAGCACCATGTTGCTCTCCAAATAGAAGCTTTCACTGCCCTCATCATATCCTCCTAATACTCATAGGTCTTGGTAAACATACCATCATGCTGGTGGCCAGCATGACATCATGGCACCACATTATGTTACCCCTCTTATGTCAGAGAGACTGTTTGACTTCACTCTTCATGTCACACCCTCCATCTAGTTCAAACTTTTACGGAACATATGCCCTTAACACCCTCAATGTTGACAAATACGAGTCTTGCACTTGACCTACAAGTCAAGTATATGCTGACCTATACACTGGTGGTCCACCAAATCACCATGGCAAACTAGCTAAGAACTGTTGACCAGCAGGATCGAAGGCTACTCTGTGGCATGGCATTTAAACCCTTTGCAGGTTGGCCACCTCCTTGGTTTTCAGCTTCTTCTTTCATGCTCCTCCCTGCTCACACTGCTTTCCAGGCACATTGAGATGTTGACGTTGTAGTATATTCAATTATTGTCTTTATGCTTTAGCTCATGCTAGCGTTCTGCCTAAAATGAAGACCACTGTCCCAATGTTGCCTCTAAAACACCTCTATTTTCTACATATCATTTCATATGCAACTCAAAAATTTCCCCCTCCAAGTAGGCTCTCTTATTACAACTTTACTTTAATTTTACTATTCATCCATATTACCTGTAGTGGATTGAATGGAGGCCTCTAACATATACTATCAACATATACTGTCATCATGTTGACAGGTACTAGGATGTAGTACCTGTCAACATGATTTTATTCAGATAAAGAGTCTTTGCAGTATGATCTCATGTCAAGACTATAACTTGTAACTAAGTTATAGATCTTGACATGAGATCATACTGGATTATCTGGTGCCCATCCCAATCCAATGATAAAATGTTCTTATAAGAGACTCACAGAAAAGAAACAGACAGAAAGAGAAGGCCATGTGAAGAGGGAGGCAGAGATTGGAGTGATGCTGCCATAAGCCAAGAAACATCTGGAGCTGCCAGAAGCTGGAAAAGCAAAAGATTCTCTCCTACAGCTTTGGAAAAAGCACATCTCTGCTGGCACCTTGATTTCAGGCTTCTAAGCTTCAGAATTGTGAGGGAATAAGTGTATTTTGTTTTAAGACAGCAATTTTTTTGTAATTTGTTACAGCTGCCCTAGGAAACTAGGATTTTAGAATTATGTAAGAGACATTGCTCTACAATCCAAGTACTTGCTTATGGCTATCTGTCTTAGTTCATTCAAGCTTCTATAACAAAATATTGTAAACTGGGTGGCTTCTAAACAACAGAGTTTACTTTTCACAGTTCTAGAGGCTGGGAAATCCAAGATCAATGTGCTTACAGTCTCTGTATCTAGTAAGGGCTTTCAGGTTTATAGATGGTGCGTTCTTGCTGTAATATCACATAGTGAAAGGGCAAGAAAGATTTCTAAGGTTTCTTTTATAAGGACATGTATTTCATTCATGAGGGTTCTATCCTCATGACCTAATCACCTCCCCCAAAGTTCCATCTGTTAATACAAATTGAGCATCCCTAATCTGAAAATCCAAAATCCAAAATGTGCCAAAACCCAAAACTTTTTGAAAGTCAACATGATGCTCAAAGGAAGGAAGTACTCATTGGAGAATTTTCAGTTTGGAATTTTTGAATTTGGGTTGCTCAAATGGCAAGCATAATGCAAATATCTCAACATTAAAAAAAAAAGTCTCAAATCTGAAACACTCTGGTCTCAAGCATTTTGTGTAAGGGATACTCAGCGTGTACTAATACCCTGGGCATTAAGATTTCAACACATGAATTTGGGGGACAAAAACATTCAACCCATCGCAGTGTCTCTCCTGTGTAACAGGGTGAAGCTCCTTGAGGAGACATGTCTTTGTTACCTTTTACATCCTATACCTAGATCAGCATATGGTAGTTTTTACTTGTCAAATAAAGAAAGGAGGAATACATAAAGAATTAAACATTTCAGTGTCTTGACTACAAAGTGTTAAAAAAGATTGGATTTTTCTGAAATATGCTTGTTTATAAACAATGGATCACTCCTTCGCCCTCTGTGTCAGTGTCACCCTGAGTACACTGGCTCTTGCTGCGTTTTATTTAACATCATACCAAATCAAAGGAAATTAGATGTGCATGCCTTTCCTTGCTTCCTGGGATTTAACCTTCCTTTTCCAGTAAGTCCTTCCTGGCTTCACAGCAAGGCAGTGCCTACATGCACCCTAAAAGTGCTGTATTCTGCACCACAGGAGACCAAGGTCCAGACAGCTATGCTGGGCTTCTCCCCACTTTCCCCTCTACTTTACCTTCTTTTGCTTTAAAGCTGAATGCAAATGTTCAGTTCTGGCACTGACTCAGTGTAGAGATGGATACATGCTCACTCGAATGTGTTTTTCCAGTTGTGTGACATTATCACTGCATGATGAGTGAAGGGACCTTGGACCCACACCCTGAGAGCCCAGCCATGAGGTTTTGTAATTAGGTTCCTCACCTGTTGACTCAAATTAGCTCTAACTTACCAACTGTGGTATTTGCTTAGATTTGATGCTTTCTGGAACCTCATTTTTAACCATTTGAAAAGCCAGACACAGAGAAGAGGAGACAACTGAAAGTACCCCATGTGTAAAGAAGCATGCTAATTGTTCATCAGGAGGAGAGCAGGAGGTGAAGAGGCACAGCATCCTCTTTCAGTTCTGCCTGTGGTTTGCCAATTTCACTGCAGGCTGTGCTTAGGCTGCCACTTGGTTTTCTAGATCATCTGCAAAACTCATTCAGTATTCACTGAGCACCTACTAGATGAGCAGACACAAGATTAAGTGCTGAGGTCACAGAAGTGAGCAGAGAAAAAAGTCCCTTCTCTTACGGAGTTTACTTCTAGTGAAAGCAGGTGGCAAAGGAATACGACTGCCATAGTGGAGATGATGAGGCTTTACACTCTTTCTCCCATGTAGCTGTTTGGCTAAGATAAGATAATGTATGTGCATGTGCTTTGTACAGTGTAAAAAGTATTTTAAAAAGTACTGACTATTTTCCTTCCCCTCTTCAGATATCAGTAGCCCACTAGGCTTCTTTCAAAATGAAGTCATTAGTGATTTATAAGGGGTCATAAGGACAGGAGAGAAGCTCAACCCAAACATCTGCTTTTCTTCCTTAACAATTTTACTTGGGCTTTATGGAATTCTGTTTCTAATAGGAGGATGTATTTGGCATCTGTAGTTTCTGTGCTTGAGTTCCTGTAATAAGGACTATTATCATTGGTTTATATTTTATGGTATTTTATGTATTTTTTTTGTCTTCTTAATTTGAGGATTTAGCATTCCAGTTGTCATGTTTGATACCATTCTGAAATAAGTCTCTTGGGAAGAAAAACTGCTTTTTGACTCTAGATTTTGTTTACACCATTAAATATTATTTAAACACTATGTCTACAGAATGGGAGAAAGTTTTTGCATTCTACTCATCCGACAAAGGGCTAATATCCAAAACCCACAAAGAACTCAAACAAATTTGCAAGAAAAAACAACCCCATCAAAAAGTGGGCAAGGGATATGAACAGACACTTCTCAAAAGAAGACATTTATGCAGTCAACAGACACATGAAAAAATGCTCATCATCACTGGCCATCAGATAAATGCAAATCAAAACCACAATGAGATACCATCTCACACCAGTTAGAATGGCGATCATTAAAAAGTCAGGAAACAACAGATGCTGGAGAGGATGTGGAGAAATAGGAACACTTTTACATTGTTGGTGGGACTGTAAACTATTTCAACCATTATGGAAGACAGTGTGGCATTTCCTTAAAGATCTGGAACTAGAAATACCATCTGACCCAGCCATCCCATTACTGGGCATATACTCAAAGGATTATAAATCATGCTGCTATAAAGACACATGCATGCATATGTTTATTGTGGCATTGTTCACAATAGCAAAGACTTGGAACCAACCCAAATGTCCATCAATGATAGACTGGATTAAGAAAATGTGGCACATATACACCATGGAATATGATGCAGCCATAAAAAAGGATGAGTTCATGTCCTTTGTAGGGACATGGATGAAGCTGGAAACCATCATTCTCAGCAAACTATCACAAGGACAAAAACCCAAACACCACATGTTCTCACTTCTAGTTGGGAACTGAACAATGAGAACACTTGGACACAGGAAGGGGAACATCACACACTGGGGCCTGTCATGGGGTGGGGAGAGGGGGAAGTATAGCATTAGGAGATATACCTAATGTAAATGAGGAGTTACTGGGTGCTGCACACCAACATGACACATGTATACATATGTAACAAACCTGAATGTTGTGCACATGTACCCTAGAACTTAAAGTATAATAATAATAAAAAAGAAAGTTTCGGTTTCTATTTTAATACCTGCTTACCTTAGTCAGAATATGACACAATTTGAAACATAGAAGAGTCACCAAGAGATTTTTGTTTTGCATTGCCTATGAGGACTGAAGTGTAGCTAAAAATGTATAGGCATTAATTTATGGGTACTTCCATTTTCTTGATGATAAGACAATGGGGATAAAATGCATAGGTTACATTCTCCCTTATACAACATTAAAGGGAAATAATCTTGGCTGAAGATTAATTTGGGGATTAAAATTTGAGGGGGCACTGGCTGTATGTACAAAATAACCAGGAAGGTCAAGAAAAATCAGAGTAGTAAATACAATAAGTAAAACAAAACAATAACAAAAAAGTCAGACACTGAGTTGGAAAACATGCATATGCGTTCATGCCAATTTATATCATAAGTACCCTGAAATTGGAGTCAGCATGATAGAATGGAAATAGTTTGCCTACGGAATCAGACAAAGAGCATTGTAATTTCTTTATTTGAAAACTAATAGTAATTGACATGCACTAGACACCATGCTTAGTACTTCACATTCATCCACTTGGTTCAAACTCACAGCCCCTCTATGAGGTAGGTACAATTTGCAAAGCATAAAATTAATTTTATGATTCAATGAGAAAAGATACACAAAAGCTTCTATAAAAGCACATTGTAAGCTTGTATTTAGTTACGAAGTACATGTGATTTTTTGATACATGCAAACAATGTGTAATGGTCAAATCAGGGTAATTGGGATATACATCACCTCAAACATTTATCATTTCTTTGTGTTGAGAACAAGCCATGTCTTCTCTTTTAGCTATTTTGAAACAGTGAATAAACTATTGTAACAATAGTCACTGTACTATGCTATAAAACACTAGAACTTGTTTCTTCTATGTAACAATATTTTTGTACCCATTAGCCAGCCTTTCTTGATCCTCCCCTTCTCTCCATTTCCAGCCTTTGGTAACAATCATTCTACTCTCTATGTCCATAAGACCTTTTTTTTTTTTTCTTTTTTTTAGCTCCCATATATGAGTGAGAACATGCAGTATTTGCCTTTCTATGTCTGGCTTAGTTCACCTGACATAATATCCTCCAGTTCATCCATGTTGCTGAAAATGATAGCATTCCATTCTTTTTTATGGCTGGAGATATATACACTGTACACATATATACACATATATACACATACACACACACACATATATACACACACACATATATATATATAATGGAATATTATAATATATGCCACGTTTTCTTTATCATCTATTGATAGGCCCTTAAGTTGATTCATGTCTTGGCTATTGTGAATAGTGCTGCAATAGAGTGCAGATATCTCTTTCATATACTGATTTCCTTTCTTTTGGATAAATACCCAGCAGTGGGATTGCTGTATCAGATGGTAGATCTATTTTTAGTTTTTGAGAAACTGCCATATTGTTTTCCATATTGGCTGTACTAATTTACATTACTAGCACCAGTGTACCAACATTCTCCTTTTTGCATATTCTTGCTAGCATTCATTATTTTTTATCTTTTTTATAATAACCATTTTAACTGATATATCATTGAGTTTTTAATTTGCATTTCCTTGATGATTAGCGATGTTGAGTAATTTTTCATATACCTGTTGACCATTTGTAGGTCTTCTTTTGAGAAATGTCTACTTGAATCCTTTGCCTACTTTTTAATGATATTATTATTATTATTTTGCTGTTGAGTTGTTTGAGTTCCTTATGTATTCCAGTTATCAATCCCCTATCAGATAGATAGTTTGAAAATATTTTCTTCCACTCTATAAGTTGTTTCTTCACTCTGTTGATTGTTTCTTTTGCTGTACAAAAGATTGTTTGTTTTTAGCTTGTTATAATCCCATTTGTTTATTTTCGCTTTTGTTTCCTGAGCTTTTGAGGTCTTACTGCAAAAATATCTTTGCACAGATCAATGTCCTGAAGTATTTCCTCAATGTTTTCTTCTAGTAGTTTCATAGTTCCAGGTCTACATTGAAGTCTTTAATCCATTTGAGTTGATTTTTATATATGGTGAGAAATAGGGTTTTAGTTTCATTCTTCTGAATATGGATATCCAATTTCCCCAGCACCATTTATTGAAGAGACTGTCCTTTTCCCAATGTATATCCTTTGTACTTTTATAAAAAATGAATTGTCTGTAACTGTGGATTTATTTCTGGGTTCTCTATCCTGTTCCGTTGGTTTATGTATCTGTTTTATGCCAGTACCATGCTTCTTTGGTTTATATAGCTTTGTGTATATTTTAAAGTCAGATAGTTCGATGCCTCCGGCTTTGTTCTTATTGTTTAGGATTTCTTTGACTATTCAGGGTCTCTTGTGGTTCCATATGAATTCTAGTATTATTTGTTCTATTTCTGTGAAGAATGTCATTGGAATTTCAATAGGAATTGCATTAAATAGGTAGATTGCTTTGGACAGAATAGGCATTTTAACAATATTAACTCTTCTAATCAGTGAACATGAGATTTATTTCCATTTGCATGTTCTCTTCAATTTCTCTCATTAGTGTTTTATAGTTATAGAGATCTTTCACTTCTTTGGTTACTTATTCATATATATTTTATTTTTTGTAGCTATTATAAATGCAATTGTTTTATTGGTTTCTTTTTCAGATTGTTTATTGTTGTCTTATATAAATCCTACTGATTTTTATATTTTGATTTTATGTCCTGTAACTTTACTGAAGTTGTGTATGAATTCTAACAGTTTTTAGTGGAGTTTTTAGGTTTTTCTAAATATAGAATCATGTTGCCTCTGAACAAGGGTAATTTGACTTTTTCCTTTCCAGTTGGGATGCCCTTTACTTCTTTCTCTTGCCTAATTGAGCTGGCTAGGATTTCTATTACTATATTGCATACAAGTGGTGAAAGTGAACACCCTTGTTCTGTCCCAGATCTCAGAAGAAAGGTTCTCAAAATTTTCCCATTCAGTGTAATGTTAGCTGTGGGTTTGTCATATATGGCCTTTAATGTTTTGAGGTATGTTCCTTCTACACCCAGTTTGTTAAAAATGTTTGTCCTGAAATGATGTTGAATTTTATTGAATGCTTTTTCAACATCAATTAGAATGATCATATAGTTTTTATTGTTGATTCTGTTCATGTGATGTATCACATTGATTGATTTGGATATGTTGAACTATCCTTGCATCCCTGTGATGAATTTCATTTGATCATGATGAATGATCTTTTTATTGTGTTGTCGAATTTAGTTTGCTAGCATTTATTGAGATTTTTTGTATCTATCATCAAGGGATATTGATCTGTAGTTAATTAGGGATATTGGTCTACAGTTTTCCTTTTTTGTGTGTCCTTTTCTTGTTTTGGTATCAGGATAATACTGGCCTTGTTGAATGAGTTTGAAAATAGCCCTCTTCTTCAAATTTTTTTGAAGAGTTTGAGTAGAATTGTTATTTGTTCTTCTTTAAATGTTTGGCAGAATTCAGCAGTGAAGCTGTCAGGTCCTGGGCTTTTCTTTTATGAGACTCTTTTTTTGTTTTGTTTTGTTTTTTTGAGACACAGTCTCTGTCACCCAGGCTGGAATGCAGTGGTGTGATCTCAGCTTACTGCAACCTCTGCCTCCCGGGTTCAAGTGATTCTCCTGTCTCAGCCTCCCGAGTAGCTGGGACTATAGGTGCCCGCCACCACGCCTGGCTAATTTTTGTATTTTTAGTAGAGATGGGATTTCACCATATTGGCCAGGCTGGTCTCAAACTCCTGACCTTGTGATCTGCCTGCCTTGGCCTCCCAAAGTGCTGGGACCACAGGTGGGAGCCACTGCCCCTCGCAGTGAGGCTCTTTTTATTACTGCTTCAATCTTGTTACATGTTACTGCTCTGTTCAGGTTTGCTATTTCTTCATGATTCCATATTGACAGGTTGTATGTGTCCAGGAATTTACCCATTTCTTCTAGGTTTCCAAGTGCGCTGATGTATAGTTGTTCTTAATAATCTCTACTGATCCTTTGTATTTCTGTGGTATCAGTTGTAATGTGGGTTTTAAAATTTTATTTATTTGTATCTTCTTTCTTTTTATATAGTTAGTGTAGCTACAGGTTTGCCAGTTTTGCTTATCTTTTTTTAAAAAAAACAGCTTTCATTTTGTTGGCTCTTTGTAATATTTCTAGTTGCAATTTAATTTTGCTCTGATTTTTATTTTTTATTTTCTTCTACTAATTTTAGTTTTTTCTTGTTCTTGCTTTACTAGTTTCTTAAGGTGCATTGTTAGGTTGTTTATTTGAAATCTTCCTGCTTTTTTGATGTAAGCATTTATTCCTATAAACTTCTCTCAGTACTGCATTTACTTTGATAGCTTTTAGTATATTATGTTTCCATTTTCGTTTGTTTCAAGGAATTTTTAAATTTCCTTTTACGTTTTTTATTGAACCATTTATTGTTCAGGAGTATGTTGTTGAATCTCTGTTGATTTGTACAGTCTCCAATGTTCCTTCTGTTATTGATTTTAGCTTTATTCCATTGTGGTCAGAAAAAATACTTGATATGATTTGGATTTTTAAAAAATTTGTTCATACTTGCTTTGTGAACTAACATGATCTATGCTGGATAATGCACTATGGCTCTTGAAAAAACAAAAATGTTGTTCTGTAGCTGTTGGATGGAATGTTCTGTGTCTGTTATGCTCATTTTTATCTTGAGTGCATTTTAACTCCACTGCTTCTTTGTTGATTTTCTTTCTTGATAATACGTCCATTGTTGAATGCAGGGCGTTGACATCCCCTACTACAGCTATATTTAGCAAATATTAATATTAAATATTAGCAAATATTAAATATTAGCAAGTATTCGTAGACCTAAAGGGAGACGTTGAATTGCACTTTGTCCTAGCCTGCAGGGTTTCTGTTGAGAAATCTGCTGGAAGCCATATTGGGAATCTGTTAGATGTGATATGTTTATTTTCTCTTGCTGTTTTGAGCATTTGTTGTTTGTCTTTGATTTTTGCTAATTTGATTGTGATGTGCCTTGGGGATTTTCTCTTTGGGTTGAATTTGATTGGTAATCTCTTGAGCTTCCTGTACCTGGATGGTATTGTCTTCTTTCAGATTTGGGAAATTTTCAGCTATTATTTTCTTAAATATGCTTGCAAAGTCTTTTTCTGTCTCATATTTTTTCAGGAATTCATGTTATGCAGAGGTTAGTTTGCTTTATGCTGTTCCATAGTTCTTATAGGCCTTCTTTACTCTTTGTTATTCTTCTCTATCATGAGAAGGCTTCACAGGAATACTGGACTTTGTGAAAAACTGGGCCAAGGATTTGGGGTCTTCCCATGGATTGTGCCTCCTGCAGCACTTGGCACCAGCCAGCCTCTTCAACATGGCTTCCCAGCTGATCAAAGTGCATCGAGTAGTGGCCAAGATCTGCATGCCAGACAATATGATTAGTGCCCTGCTCTATGTTTCCAACTCAACTTTCATGGCTCAACCGTCTTGGCACTCCCAGTTTCCATGGAATGGTACAGGAGTGGGCTTCTCATGAAGGTTCTTAGACCAGTGTGGAAATCAAGTGTCTGCCTCCAATTTTCCCCTCTCATCTCAGAAACTGTGGATCTAGGGAAGTTCTCTGTGAGTGGCATTATGCCAGCTTAGGGTGGAGGCAGTGCAGTCTGAAATCACTATTTCTTTTATGAATCATGGCTTCTCTTGATTCTGTGGACCCAGTGAGTTTCTCTGTTTTCCCCCTGAGCTCTGGTGAATTCAGAGTGAAATCTTGTCTTTGAATAGTTTCTATTGTATATTTGTGGAGGAAGTGATGCTGAGAGATAGTCTATTCTGCCATCTTACTGACATCATTACTACCATAGATCTGTGTTTTAAAAATATTATTATTACCATTTTTTCAAGATAGAACTCTGCTTAAACCCAGGCCGGCCATTTCTTAGCTGTGATTTTGAGAGCCAGATGTCTAATCTTTGTAAGTTTCAGTTATAGTTCCATCACAAAGTTCTCATGACTACTAAACAAACTGACACAGGTAAAGAAACTAGAATGCTTTCTGGAGTAGGGAAGGTGCTTAACAGAAGTCAGATTCTCCAGCATAAATATGAACGCGATGGACTAGAGAAGAATTTATTTTATTTTCCACACTCTCGAGCTTGATCAAGAGCAATGCTGTCTGACAGAAATATAATTTGAGCCACATATATAATTTAAAATTTTTAGTGGCCACATGTAAAAAGCAAAAATAAGCAAGTACAATTAATTTGAGTAGTATATTTTAATTTATACAAAATAATTTTTTTTTTTTTTTTTTTTTTTTTGTGAGACGGAGACTCGCAGGCTGGAGTGCAGTGGCATGATCTTGGCTCACTGCAAGCTCTGCCTCCTGGGTTCACGTCATTATCCTGCCTCAGCCTCCTGAGTAGGAGGGACTAGAGATACCCACCACCATTCCTGGCTAATTTTTTGTATTTTTAGTAGAGACTGCATTTCACCGTGTTAGGCAGGCTGCTCTCGATCTCCTGACCTCGTGATCCACCCGCCTTGGCCTCCCAAAGTGCTGGGATTACAGGCGTGAGCCACTGTGCCCAGCACAAAATATTTCAATATTAAATAAATATAAAATCATTGATGAAATATTTTATGTTTGTGTTGCTAAATTTTTGAAATCTGGGACGTATTCTACACTTACAGCACATCTCAATTTAGACACGAAATTTCCATCTGGAGTACTTGATCTGTGTTTAGATTTCATAAAATTAACAGTTGACCATGAAAAGTCACATACCCAAGTTGTTCCTTTAAAGTTTTTCAATACCAAATTGAATGTCAGTTCTTAAATTTAACTTTTTTTCCTAATAAAAGTGAAAAATCTAGCTTCCCAGTTATAGTAACCGTGTTTCAAGTGCATGATAACTATGTGTCACTAGTGGCAACCCTATTAGATGGGGCAGATCTGTACCTCCGTATATAATTAGCTAAGAAAAGGAGTACAATAGGAACCTCTGGATTAGCTTTCTTAGTTCAAGTTGAGAGCTGTACATGTCACTGGAACTATTAAAGGTGGAACATGGAATAAAGTGCCTATTTTTATGAGAATCTTGAGACTAGAGCTAATGTTGGAAGTAGTCCCTGATCTCACTGGATTAGTGCTAACAAGAAGAAATCTTTAGGCTGGATGAGGCCTAACCAAAATTCAAGAGATTCGGAACCAGATGCAGTCTGTCATTTAGCCAAGTGGACTGCTGTATAGAAGGCTGAAGTTCATCTGTTGGACTGTTTCCCAAATATTTGGTTGGTAAGAAATACGGGAATGGCCATAGTCCTGAAACATAAAATAAAAATTGGGAATAAACTATGAGTTTTTTAAATCTTATTTTTAGATAGAAAAAAATCAAGAGAGCTTTGGAGACATATGGAAAAACAGCTAATTCAGGGAAGGCAGCAGAAGTTGTTCTCTGGGACAGTGGTGAGATGTTACTTGAAATCCTAATCAGTCTTTATCCCTTCTTATACTAACCGGTGGGTGGAATCAGAAGAGAAAGATACTTAGAAAGTGTCTAGCTGGGATAAATGAAAAGATCTGCAACTTAGAGCCTAAAGAGGTCATACTAATCCTGCACAAATACAAGATAGGTTTAATTATGGGGCAGAAATGTAAATACTTGACATAGAAGAGATATGTGGTTTGGAGTAATAATAGTCAATGTTTTCGTCTGACCTCCAAAAGGCCTAATGTTAATAAACTTTTATAGTACATAATGAGGTTTCATGGACAAAAGGAAAGAATGGTAGTCCCATCCATTGATCCCCTAAAATTAAAAGAGAAAGACATATACCAGCTCTATGCATAGAAGAGTACACAGAATATAGTCCACTGCATATAAGCAACATCAGAGATCAAGTTAGAATTCTCCCCTTTGGCATTTTTATGGTAACTTGAGAAAACACGTAGTTAAATATGTAAATAATTTGTTTCTGCTTTGAATATGTAAGTTTATATAAGCTTTCATAGACTTCTATCATTTTAGGTAGACCTTTTTCTTAAATGCTAAAGTTGGTCTTGGCTCAATGCCTGTCTGAGGTACAGACAGGGTTCAGTGATTTGCCCAAGGCCAAACATATACCTAATGGAAGAGCTGGAACTAGAATTCAGGTCTTCTGTGCCTCTTATTTATCCCATGCTTTTCCCAATAGAGAAAACTTGTGCTTTCTACAATTAAATGTGGTAACGTACACATTTAAAGATAGATCAAAAGCCAAGATTACTACCAGAACAAATTTGAAATTTGTGTTTACGGAAAATTTCCTATAAATTTCCAAGTTATTCTGAATATGTAGTCTAGAAATCTGATTGCTATTTAAAAGCCCTCATATATTGCCATTAATACATAATGACTTTATAATCTGTTTTAATTAGGGCAGCAGAGTGTAGGGAAAGGAGATTATATTCTATCAGTTTCTAATTGGGCAATCTCTCTGAAACTCTTTTCTTACATTTTACATTTATTTTTCCAAAATGTTCCTCTCAAATTTTTTCTATAGTACACTTCACTTTCTAGTGTGGTATATAATTTACATATTTATTATGTTTCTTTTTTTTTAATCTATTGCTCAACTAAAATGTAAGCTCTACAGAACAGTTATTTTTTAAAGGATTCTCAAATAACTTTATTTCACACATTCTAATACTCAGTTTGTGAAGTGAAACATCTCTTTGACTAGAAAAAAAAAAACAGAAAAGGCTGAAAAAGTGTGGCAGAACACACTACGATGGTAGCCTTATATTGTCTATGTCAAAATAAAATATCTCAGTTAAGACAGTGCATAAACCAACCCTCCCTGCTGCCTGAGCGGAGGTTTCCTTTCTCCTTTCCTTCCTTTTTTTTTTTTTTTAAATTTTACTTTAAGTCACAGATACAAGTGCAGAATGTGTAGGTTTGTTAAATGGGTATACTTGTGCCATGGTGGTTTGCTGTACCTATCAACCCATCATCTAGGTTTTAAGCTTTCCATGCATTAGCTATTTGTCCTAATGCTCTCCCTCCCCTTGCCCCCTACCCGCCACTTCTCGACTGGCCTTGGTGTGTGTTGTTCCTCCCGGTGTGTCCATGTGTTCTCATTTATTTTCTGAGTGCTTGTACTAAGCACTGTTCATGTGAAATACTTGATTTGTGTTTAGATTTCATAAAACTAACAGTTGAAAAGTAGATTAATGTACACACATTTTTTCCAAACATACTCAGAAAATTTTTGTCCAATTTAATATAAGAACGAGTTTTCTTTTTAGCAGAGTAGTTAGAACTGGAAAACCAATTCACATTTTAGAAGTTCCCTGGCACCATGTAAAGGAGTTGGGGAACAGTGTGGGAAACTGATGGTGTAGACAACCTCCTGTTTCTGTCTTTCCTAGAGAATCACTGACTGCATGGTAGGATAGCAGAGGGCCAGTTATCTTCCTTGGCCTGGAGATGAAAGAGCTTAAGGAAGAAGTAGGGAAGAAATCATCACAAGAGGCTGGAAGCCAGGAGATGGGAAGCAGTTGGAGGAGAGAGGTTGGGAGTGAGGAGTCTGGAGAGAGGAGTCTGGAGAGAGGGAGACTTCAAGCTCTTATGGTGTATGAAAGATGTAAGAGAGGAGAGAAAATAAAAAAGGAAATATTTTAACACCTAGGACTCTGGATTACAATTAGAATCTTTTACATTCTCTTTGAGAGAGAGCAATGATTGGAATTCCTATTTAATTACTTTGGATAGGTTTTTCTGTATGCAAATTGGAGATAATTTCTGCAAGAAGGTGGTAATGAGGATTAAATTATTCTGCTCAACTTTTTCTCCACCACTTCACCTCACCAAAGCCCTGCTCCATAACTATTGCCTCCAAAGTATCCTACTGGCTATTGTCTATGTACTTATAACACTGAATAACAATTATTTGTTTGCCTTTGTGATTGTGAGCTCCTGACAGGCAGTGTTGTGTCTTCTTCGTCGTCATGTCTTCAGGCCAGGCAAGGGTCTGATACATCCTACATCCACAATACATGTCTGATAAATGAAGGAATAAGTAAATGAATGAATGGGAATGGCAAACCTTAACATAATAAATGAGGACTCCCTTCTGTTATCTTCAAACCAATTAAAGCCAAATCCTAATATATTCAATTGCTTCCAACTATTTCTTACAGTTCTGGTTTACTTAATTTAATAAATTCGCCTACCATCCACAGATATTTACTGAATTCTCACTCTGCCCTGTCATTGTGATAGATGTAAGGCATGCAAAGTTAAGGACAGAGCTGCTTTCCTCAGACAGTTCACATTCCTGAGAGAACCCAGACATGCAAACCAACATCTTCAGGACAGTACTGCAGTTGTTATGATGGAAAATGTACTAAAGGTGGTGAGAGCAAAGGAAGAAGGCTTGAGGATTCTGGGAGGGATTGGGGAAGGTACCTCCAAGGAAATGGTCTCTTTAGTGAGATGTGAAGATGGCATAAGGGTTTGACATATAAGCGGGAGGGACCATTTATACACAGAGAGCAATGAACATAAAACATAGAGCCTTAGACAGCAAGGAGTATTGTGCAGCTACAAGATGTTGTGTTTGGGAGCTTGATATAAGCTCCTCATGATCTTACCTGCACCAGCTTGAGCCTTACCTCTTGCCACTTTTCATATATAATATTTTCAATATATATAAATATATAAAAATATTTACATACATGTATAATATATAAAATATATAAATATATAATATATAAGTATTTATATATTTTCAATACATAAAAATATTTATATTGAGAATTTTGTATTTTATCCTCAGGGCAATAAGCAGGCACTGCTGGATTCTGAGCAGAGGAGATCAGATTTGTGTGCTTGAAAAGGTTATTCTGACAGTGATGAGGAGGTTGGATTGGAAGGGGTCAATAAGATTAGGAGACCTGTGAGTCAGGAGATAACTTTGACAGTCCATCTATGACTGAAATAAAGACTTATGAGTGCTATTCTGAAAACAAAATAAAAAAGAATTAATGATTAAATATAGCCTGGAAAGTATAATAGATGAAAAGATAGCTTGTCTGATTTCCAGCTTTCTTACTTTGGAAATTTGGGTGGTATTTTAGTTTCTTTGGTTGCCTGAACAAAGTGCCATGCTGGGTGACTCAAACAACAAAAATTTATTTTATCACATTTCTGGAGGCTACGTATCTAAAATCAAAGTGTCAGGAGGCGAATGATCCCTCTGACATCTATAGAGGAGAATTCTTCTTTGCTTCTTCCTAGTTTCTTTTTTCTTTTTTTTTTTTTGAGACAGAGTCTCGCTCTGCCGCCCAGGCTGGAGTGCAGTAGCCGGATCTCAGCTCACTGCAAGCTCCGCCTCCTGGGTTTACGCCATTCTCCTGCCTCAGCCTCCCGAGTAGCTGGGACTACAGGCGCCCGCCACCTCGCCCAGCTAGTTTTTTGTATTTTTTAGTAGAGACGGGGTTTCACCGTGTTAGCCAGGATGGTCTCGATCTCCTGACCTCGTGATCCGCCCGTCTCGGCCTCCCAAAGTGCTGGGATTACAGGCTTGAGCCACCGCGCCCGGCCGCTTCTTCCTAGTTTCTTATGGTAGGTGTTGATCTTTGGAATTCTTGGACTTGCATCTGGATTACTCAAGTTCCTGCCTCTGTTGTCACAAGGCACTTTCCAAATGTGTCTCTCTCTTCACATGGCTGTCTCCTCTCTGGGTCTTTCTCCTCTTCTTATAAGGAGACTAGTTTATTGGATTAAAGGGTCCATCCTATTCTAGTATAACCTTATCTTAACTAGTTATACCTGCAATGATCCTAATGATCCTCTTTCCAAATAAGGCCACATTCTGAGGTGTTGGAGGGCAACATAACTTTTGGTGGAATACAATTCAACCTGTAACAGGTGGTTACCAAGATAAGGAATGCAGAAGAGGGAGTTGATTGGTTCAGAGTAGTAATGGGAGAAAGAGAATGTGTTTGCCTTTGGACACATTAAATGTAAGTTACCAGTGGGGTGTCTAAGAGGCATTGTTAGAACATAGTTGATTAAATGGAAATGGAGTTCAAGAGTGGGTACAGGTTGTAGACATACGTGTGAGCTTCATGATAATTGACAATGTGCACAGGGTTCAGACAGAAAATGTAGAGGAGACGGTGTGACGGACAAGAAAGAACAAAGGAGATCTTAAAGCAGAGCAGAAAAATGAGAGAACAAAAAAGTCCTGAGGAGGAAAGCCTGGAGAGGCAAGAGGGTCATGATGGAAACAATGTCAGGTGAAACTCTTTCTCTTTAAAGTGATCATAAAGATGCTCAAGTTGGTTTAAGCAAATGAAAGGAATATGTTGGCTTACATAATCAAAAATCCCAGAGATATAACTGAGGCAAGGCTAAATACAGAGATAAAATGATTGCAACACAGTCTTTCTCCTCTCATTTTGACTTTCCTCCATGTTGGCTTCATTGATAGACTCTAGTCAGTGTTAAGCAGTTGCCAACTTCTATAATTCTGCTGAAAAAAAAGTGTCTTAATTGTCCCAGTTAAAATCCTGGGATTGCTATTCACTGGCTTTGGTTGGGTCATTTGCTCATCCCTGAACCAATCACTGTGGCCAAGGACAGGGATACTCTAATTGGTGAGGCCTGAGTCATGTGCCCAGTCCAGCCACTGGGGGGTAAATTCAGCATGACTGAAAGTGATGGAGGTGTAGCTCCCTCAGGCAAAGTCAGGTGCTCTTACTAGAAAAAGAGAGAATACAATTTTGGGTGACAAATTGGCAAATGTTCACCACAAAATCCAAGGAAAGAGGGAGTTCCAAGAATAAAAGGCTAATCAACAGTAAGGAATGCTACCAATAAGTTAAAGAAAGATAGGATTTTGACAATGAGGATGTCATGGCTGACTTTTGCCAAACTATGATGGAGTGATGGTGGGGGCAGATATCAGGCAGCAGCAAATTAAGATTTTAAGACTGGAAAAAAGAAAGATGTCTTGGAGACAGTCAATATTGTTAGTGTGTCTAGTCACTGGACACTGAATGGAAGAGCAGTAAGAAACAGTAGTTAGAGGGAGATTCAACATCAATAGGGCTTTTATTTATTTAAACCATGGATGAGACTCAAAGTTGTTTATATGCTGATATATAAAGTTAACATAGGCACTTGCACATAAAGTGCAGAAAATAATTGTGATGAGAGCCATTATGGTGGCTGAATAATTCCCTCCTCCCATAAGAATATCGCTGTTCTAATTTCTGGAGCCTGTGAGTATGCTAGCTTATGTAGAAAAAGAGACTTTGTAGATGCAATTGAGCTATGGATCCTATGGTGGGGATATTATCTTGGATAGTCTGGGAGAGTCCCATGTAATCACGCGATTATTATAAGAGGGAGCTGGAGATGGAAAGGAGAAAAGATGCTGCATTCTGGCTTTGAAGATGAAGCCGTGAGCCAAAGAATGCAGATGGCCTCCAGAAGCTGGAAGAGGTGATGGAAGAGATTTTCCTTGAGAATCCTCGGAAGAGTCTTCAAGTAGACCTATTTTTAGATTTCTGGCCTCCAGAAATGTAAGATAATAAAAATGTGTTGCTTTAAGCCAATAAGTTTATGATAATTTAGTATGGCAACCATAACATATCAATACAGTCATAGAAATAAATTCCTGAAGTCTACAAATATAACTTGGCATACACATTTTAAATATGCAAATGGCCTCTTCTCTTGCAGAGCAACCAGTCAGGTTTAGATATGTTTCTAGAGACAATATAGGGCAAACATATGCACTGCATGGTCAAATGTAAATGTATTTTGTAACTGTATACTCAAACATATAGCAGGTCCTGTGATTCACTAAGAGATCTACAAGTTTTGTTCTTTTCAATCTTCTAAATTTAAATAAAATTCCAGTACTCAGCTAGAACATTACAGAACTAAGCAGACTTCTGTATTTTTATACATGGATCCTCCGAAAATAGTTAGATTTCTGAAGTAAAACATAAAATCAGCCTGATGATGTAAGTAGGGCTCCTAGCTTTAAAATTATGTATAAGATCACTAAAGTTCACAGAAAGTTGATTGATTTAATCTTTTCTTATTACTGGTAACCATACAGCTGTTTCTATTACAAGAACATCCTTTTATAGAGCTGAAGCGAGATTGTCTTGCTGCCTCTTTTAATCTCAGAGCTTAGATTGTCCTGTATCATTTTCTTGTTTTGAGGGTCACTTTTTAACACAGGAGCATAACTTTGTGAGAGCCCTCTTTCTTTGGAAATACAAAAATAGCACAACTTCCCATTATATCTCAATTTCATTATAGGACAATTTTAGGCTGACCCAGGTTGTGTGATTCACTAATATCCAATCATCATATGCAGTGGTGACAGCAGTACTAAGAGTCAGCCTCGCCTTCAACTGGAAAATCTGCAGACAAGTGTTTATTTTATGAGGATGCTTCTTCTTCCCCCATTGAGTCTATAGCATATAACTAATGCTGGCTGAATTGAGCACTAAAGGCAATATCCAGAAGCCATTCACATTTCCTGATTTTTATTATTTACTGTGGGTACATGCACCACATTATTTCTTGCATCCACATTTCATAGATAATTGCACCATTGTAAGTTCCTAAGCCACCAAATATATGGCCATCAAAGCTGTACATTTAAATTTTGTAGCTCTCTCCCCAAAAAATATGTACAAGGGTCCACCTCCAAAGTCAGCAAACTCACGAACAGCCTGGAAATACTCTCTGAGAAGTGTCTCTGCCCCAAATGCTACAACAGAACCATTATTACTCCTATAACCCACCTGATCTGTCCTGCTAGTGGGGATCTAAGTTTTTCCTGTCTGGTTTTGCAATTTTTGTTTAGACCTCGTTCTCCATTTCAACTCATAATCTTGCAGAGATTAGAGATCATATCTGAAGATTTTTCCTCCACCTCCCAATAATAATGACTGGTATTATCACCAGTGCACAAATAATGGCTTCCATGTTTTAAATGCTTGCTATGTGCCATGCTCTATACACACCTTATCTCTTTGCCATTCTCACCTCAGTACTTCGAGTTGGATATTATCACACCCATTTTACAGATGATGAAATGGAGGCTCGTGGAAAGCTGGTGTCTTGTCCAAGGCTATAAAGCTAATAAGTTTAGAGACTGGGATTGAAAATCAATTAATCAGAACACTTTGCATTGCCTTTCACAGTATTAGTAGCACCGAATAAACCATGAATGGGTGGTTAACTTTTAGAAATTCACCTATACAGCTTTTTAAAAAGGAATAAATGTTGCATGTGAAAAATAGTAGAATAATTCAATATTGGAGGATCGAGCCCAGTAGTATTTCCTTAATATGCAATAATATAGATGATCCAGAGCTAAGGGTTGTCTTGTTGAAGACCAATTCAATCTTCGCTTAAGTTTTACAGCAGTTTAGGGCCATGTCTTTTTTGGTGAAAAAGGTTGGAAAATGCTGGGCAAGAGCAGGCAGATAGGGCTCTGGGCTTCTGACCAAGAGTTTGACCCTTATGAGGCATCTTTAAGTGGGGACTTCTAGGCCTTTTCCCTTCAGCAAGTGATCAAGTTTTCAGGGATGGCAGAGCCAGCTTTATGGAGAGTGTGTGACCAGTGCAGTCACAGAAGTCCCATACTCAGATGGGTTCCCCACTCTTTGGGCTTAATGTTCTGTGATCACCAACTCAAAATTCTTAGTAATTGTACCTTGGAATTTCCATGCCACCACACCTGGCTAATTTTTGTATTTTTAGTAGAGACAGGGTTTTATCATCTTGGCAAACCTCTGGCCTGAAGAGACTCTTTTTCCTCAGCCTGCCAAAGCTCTGCAATTACAGGCACGAGTCACCACTCCCTGCCTTGCTTCACACTTGGGTATAAAATACAGACTATGATTACCATATTTTAAGAGAGTTCTCTAAATTATAGAGATAAAAACAACAGATTAAAAGAAGATTTGAAGGAAACAAAGACAATGAAGGGAGCAACATAAAAATCAAATTAAAAACTATAAATTATTGCCTTAAATAGTAAAAGAAGAACAGGATGCTATTTTGAAAATTAGAAAACCAGAAGGGGCCTTGCACATTAGAAATAACACAACACTTTTTAAAAATAAATAGAAACACTTTTAAAATAAATAGAAACACTTTTAAAAATAAATAGAAAAATGAAGATAAAGTTAAGAAAATTTCCCCAGAAGAAAAACAATCATAAATCAAGGTTGGAGACAAAGTTCAGGAAATTTTTCAAGATGTAAAACAGAACACAAACTAAGATGTTCAACTTTTTGTCAATAGGAGTACTAGAATGAGAGAACAGAAACGCAAGGAAGACATTATAGAGGAAATAATAATGATGAAATTTCGAGAAATTTGTTTGTATATAGAAGGACATGGGTATACCTACTGAAAGAGCCAAATAAATGCTGAGCTCACAGAATGGAAAACAAAACAAAACATGAATTTCAGAACACTGGGAATTAAGAAGATCAGGAACAATAATAGAGTTGAACTTCACCACAGCAACATTTTAGGCTAAAAAGAGCAGAGCAGCACCTTCATGATTCAGAGAAAATGATTTCCAATCTGTAAGATCTCAAAAAATATACCTCCTATACTTCCTTTTTCAAGAAGTTACTGGAGATATTCATATGTCCACAATAATAAGAGAGCAAATCAAGAAGGAGGAAGCTATGGGATCTAGTGAAGTGGGAATCCAACCCAGGAGAGGGACAAATGGGATTTCCAGGATAATACTTGTGCAGTAGACCCAGAGACCAACTGGTCCAGAAAAAGAAGGTGGAGGAAATTTTGGGAAGAATTTCTCCAGGTTATACACTTATTTATTACAGATGGTTTACTTGATATGTTTGATTAAACTTTCTGCTATGTCAGAGTGTTTGAGGGAAGAATTTTTGATAAATCCATAGAAAACTAGCCCAAAATAAAAATAAAAATAATTAACTCCAGGGGGAAAATTGTGTTAAAAAGAAAAAAATATATAGATTGCCTTGTCTTATCTTAAACAATTTTCATGTAGAAAACAATGTAAGAAGTATTGACTTCTTAGAAATTGCTATATAACTATTGAAAATATGGGGGAATAAAGTATGTGTTGTTTTGGCAATGGTATAATAGAAATAAACCTTCCTCTTTCTAATTAGAAAGTCACTAAATGATGTCTAAAATAAAAAATCATGAAAGTTCCATATAAAATTACAATTTAAATAAGGATATAGTAACACAAAAGATAATAAAATAATAAACTTTAAAAGGTCAACTATTGTCTCTGGAAAACCATACTACAGGGTGGAAAGAGATGAGGCAGGAAAATGATAGTTTCTATTATAGATAATGTAGAATCATTTGACTTTTAAGTTATGTATATGTGTTATTTAGAAAAACTAAAATTAAATTAAAAAAAATACCTAGTGACCAGTAAACTAATAAAATATTTTCTTTATTAATAGACAAAAAGATTTAAACTATAGCCAAAATGAGAGACTTGTTTGAAGCTGTAATAGAATGGCATGTATCAGATCAACTCTTTACTGATAGAATTCAAAATAAAGCTGTGTAAAAACATTAGAGAGTGCTGAAGGCAGTCAAGAGTCCACAGAAGAGACACACATTTGGGTAGGCCTGGAATTCTCTGCTGTTTTTCCCTCGAGATATTTGTTGATCTGCAAGTTACACACAGTAAGGCCAAGAAGCCAGATAGAAAGTGGGAACTAAGAGGCTAAAGTATGATGCCAAGCTTTTGGCGTTTTTACAATTCTGAAAAGGTTAAAAAGTTAAACATTGGCCGGGCGCGGTGGCTGAAGCCGGTAATCCCGGCACTTTGGGAGGCCGAGATAGGCGGATCACGAGGTCAGGAGATCGAGACCATCCTGGCTAACACGGTGAAACCCCGTCTCTACTGAAAAATACAAAAAACTAGCCTGGTGAGGTGGCGGGCGCCTGTAGTCCCAGCTACCAGGGAGGCTGAGGCAGGAGAATGGCGTGAACCCGGGAGGCAGAGCTTGCAGTGAGCTGAGATCCGGCCACTGCACTCCAGCCTGGGCGACAGAGCCAGACTCCGTCTCAAAAAAAAAAAAAAAAAAAAAAAAAAAAAAAAAAGGTTGAACATTGGCGTCCAGGGCCTACCAAGAAAAAAAACCTTTTGTTGAAAACTTGGGCTTCCTCTTGAAACATCTGAAAGGTTAAGCCCTTGGATTAAAGACAACCAGAATAATAGGTCAGCCGTCACAGAGACTGATACCTGGCCTGAAATCATCTCGATCTATGACTGCATCAAGATGTCTAACTCCTGTAAATACCTACTAGAAAAATCATACATTTTCTCTAAAGAAAAACACTATTCATAGCCTCTATAATGTTTCTTATATGATATCTGGAATTCATGTAAAAATTTACCAGCAATGCCAAAGGTAGGACCAAAAATGATCAAAACCCAACACAAATACCAACAATAGAAATTGACCAATATCCAGTTGATCTAGATACTGGAGTTTAACACAACACAGAGTTTAAAATAAATATTACAACATTTATTTTAGTATGTTTTTAAAAAAATGGATGACAACATAAACATTTTACCAGAAAGCTGACATCCATAAAGAATCATATTGACATTATAGACTAAGATAACAAAATTAAGAACTCAATATTTAGATTTAAATACAGTTTAAATACATAAGAAGAGGGGATCATTCAACTGGGATATAAATCAATGGAAAATTTTCAAACTGAGGGATTGAAGGAGAAAAAGAAAAACACGATGGAAAATATATAAACAAGCATAAAAGATAAATAAGATATAGTGAGATATTCTAATGTATGACTGAAGCTAATACACATGTAATTGAAGTTCCACAAGAAAAAGAGAAGCAGCAAGTTGCAGAAGTGAACATTTAACAAGGTAATGGCTAGAAATTTCCCAAAGTTAATAATACTAACAAGTTTTCCAAAGGTAATGATGGCTTATGAGGTTCAAGATGCACTATGAACCTCAAGAAGAAAAAAATACAAAGGAAATCACAGATGATAGCACACATTAACATTTCTGGAAAAAATACCTTACCTTCAAAAGAACAATAAAATAATGATAGCAGAATGATTCAAGGAAATGATGGATACCAAAAGACAGTAGAATAACATTTTTGAAATGAAAACAAAAACAAAAACCTACCAACCAAGTATTCTCTATTTGTTTTTTTTTAAAAAAGCTTTATTTATGAGACAAAAGGAAAATGTTTTAAGTCCATTAAACTGACAGAATTTGTTGCAAGCAGTTCCAACCTAAAAGAAACACAAACAGAAGGGAAATTGTATTTATGGAAAGAAGAAAACAGGAAGGAAGGAAGAGCAATAAGCAATTTTTTGTTGCTTTTTTCATCACTCTTTTTGAGTGAATTTTATCACTCTTTTTGAGTGAATTTTATCACTTTTTTTGAGTGAATATGTGGGGGCAAATCTAAATAAATACTGAATATGTAAAATGATAAGTCATGGAGGATTCACAGATTCAAACATATGTAGACTGCAAATACATATTAGCACAAAAAGTGGAAAGGGGAGTAAATGAAGTTAGTATCCAAAGGTTTTTGAGGAAAAAGACTCAAAAACAGCTTATATAAACAATATATCCAGATGGTCAATAAATTGATGAAAAGATGATCAACATCATCAGAGAAATGCAAATTAAAACTTCAGTGATATATTAATACATACATTTGAATGTCAAAGGCAAAACAAATTCCAAAAATTGAGAATTCCAAGTGTTGGTGAGATTGGAGCACCTGAGTACTCTCACTGCTCATGGAAATATAATTGTCAGTTTCTCCTGAAGCTGAAAATATGTGTATTTAGCAATCCCACTGAAAGGCACAGGCCAATACAGAAGCATAACTGTGTGCACCAAAATAATAATAAAAAGAGTGTTATTTTAGCATTATTAGTAATAACCCAAATTGAAAACAACCCAAATGTTCATCACAAGCAGAAAAGAGCGTTTATTTTAAATGGTATAAGCGTGCAACAACTGACAAAAATTTTTTGCTTGACCTGGAGTCAGGCTACTGAACCTTCTCCTTGGCCCATCTGTGCACTTCCTTGTAAAATTCAGTTTTTGCACGAACCTTGCTAAGTCAGTTTAGCAAGAACACCCCCACCCTTGATACGTGATCAGGTTTCTCATCCTCCACCATCCCCCAGGTGATGTCTCATCACCCTGGGTTGTTTTCAGCAAGAATCCAGTTAAATCAGTTTAGTCAGAATCTCCCCTATCCCTGATGTTTCCTTTTAGTAATTCTCCACCCACTGATCCCTACCTTGCTCCTTGGCTATAAATTCCCACTTGCCCAGACGGTATTCAGAGTCAAGCCCAATCTTTCTCCCCACACTGCAAAATCTCATTGCAGCATTGCCTATACCTATTGCTAAGAACTGCATAAAGCCTTTCTCACTGTGGTTTAACAAGTATCACTGAATCACTTTTTTTCTTTAACACGATATAGCAAGATAACAATGAAAATGAACAGAGCACTGCTGCATGCAACAACATGAATGATTCTGTTGAGTGAAGAAAGCAGAGACAAAAGAATACTTACTGTATGATTTCATATATGTAAACTTCAAAATCAGGCAAAATTAATTTATGGTAATATAAGTGATTATAACGGGTATTTTGATGAGGAAAATGTGGTGACTGATATGGAGATCAAGGGGCATTTCTGGCAGAGTAGTAGAACTAGGGGAGGGTGGTAATGTTCTGTTTTTTTTTTTTTTTTTAAACCTGGATAGTAGTTACGTAGGTGTGTTTAAAAATTCATTGATCATAATTTGTGTACTTTTGTCTATATATGTAAGCTCTACAATTAAGAAGTTTACTTGGAAAAAGAAAGAACATAAAAACATGTTTACGGTATGATCCCAATTTTATTAAAAAATATTATAGACTAAGGAAAATGATGTGAAGACATATAGAAGAACATTGATAGTTGTAGAATTATTGAGTTCTATTTTTGTGAATTTACATACTTTTCTTAATTCTCTATAATGTATATTTTTTAATCATGAAAAATTAAAATTTAAAAATTACAACATTGAAGTTTGTAAATTTGTAAACATTGAAAGGTGTAAATTGAGACACCTAATTATTAAGTATGTCTACCTTTATATTCAAGCAAGTCCACTGCTAAGAATTTATCCCAAGGCAACAAATGGACAAGTATATAAATATCTTTATGCAGGGATGTTAATTTTAGCTTTGCTTTTCACTATTAAAATGGAAACTATTGAAATGTCCATTAAAAGAAGGTTGATTCAATAAAGTATGATACATACTCAGAATGGAATGCTATACAATCTTTAAAAATGATCACTTGGATCTGTATCTATTAATAAGGAATGCACTTGCATTATAGAATAGCGTGTATAGTATCATATTTCATAATTTTGATAAATACATGTGTATTATATATATGTATTGAGACAGAACAATATTGGCTGTCTGGGTAGTGAGACAGTGACTGGATAGTGACAATTACTTCTTTTTCATTCTTTTTAGTATGTTTGATTTTTATTTTACAATAGTATGAATAACTTTCATAATGAAAAGAAATGACAAAGCTACTTTCATTCTGGGGGAACAAAACTAAGAGAGAGTGGGGCGTTATATGTGACAGAGAATGGTCATGGTTTGTATTAACTTTCTTTTCCATTTAAGTCCTGTATTTGTTGTGGTAATCTTAGGACAGATTTGTCTTATAGTAAGCATGGAGGAAAAAAGAACTGTCCTAAAGAAAATCTTTTATTTCTTGCCTATTTTTATTGCCATCCAATAGCTTGATGTTGGAGTAAAGACACAGTAGGTGTGAGTCATAGCTTGGCCACTCATCAGCTATGCGGCGTTGTTAGGTAACCACATAACTTTTCTGAGCCTGACTTCCTTCTCTCTATAAAATTTGGGTAATAGTACCTTTTCTACTTCTATTCCAAAGTACTTGAGAAAATATAAGCTGTGTGTAATCAGGCCCTGTCAACCTTATTCACTGCTAAATCCACCTCCTATTCTCCTACTCTAGAACAGCTCCTGACAGAGAGTAGAAATTCCATAGATATTTGCTGATTGAATGAATAACTGGTCAACTGCAATTGCTTTGTAAACTCTGAAGTGTCAAAAATTCAGGTGCAGATTACATAGTCATAGTTTAATCATCATGTAGGTGTTGATTATGTTGCCCTGAAATGATCACTTGAATAATGTGGAACCAGTCTGGGTTATAGAATGGCCTGTGTAATATGATCACTGACATTTACTTTGGTTTGTATATATGATTATAATATATAAAATTACACTTGAATGCTGGGGAAAAGTCCAGGGTTCTATGGGATGTTTATTAGTAAAACCATGTCCTACAAAAATTGAAGATTTGTATGTATTTAAAATGAAGTTTCCTACCTGGTTCTCTTACTGTATAAATGGGGGTGGAAAAAAAGACACTTTCTTCCAGAAATGACCCATCCACAAAAAACAAAAGTGGTCTGGTAGGATATAAAATAATTTTATGGATAGCAGTAAATCTTTGTGGAATAAGTTCTTAATCTTTTTATGAAAACATAGGACATGCTTCTAGTTGCTGATTAGCTCCATGCAGAAACTACAGAGAGTGGTAAGTATTCTAGTCGTCTATTCTAATTAAAATTTAAATTGAAATCTGGGTTCTAATGAAGAGAAGCTTAGTGCTGGTCCTGTGGGATCTCTTCAGAAGGTAAGACAAAAAATGCACAAAAGCAATAAGAGATTTCACACAGTCATTTTCCTCTTCCATGTTTTATTTGAACATCAAATTTATATTTTTTATAGGAGTACACCTTTCCCTGATGGAAGGCAGTCACTGTCCTTTTGACATGAACACTCTCAAAAACGTACCATATCCCAATAGAGCAGACCCAACTATGTCATTGCGGACATGTTGGCATTATCCCTCTGACACCATGTCTTGGGGAAATGAGGTGACAGCTCAGCTGTACCTGAGAATAGATTCATTACTACCAATCTTGGGCATGTGATCCGGCTCAGACAGAATTCCATGTCAAAGTTTACTTCTGCGTTGAAAAGAGAAAATGTTGGGTTGCTAAAGGATAGTAAAGAAAGAATAGAACTTAAAACTCTCTATACGAATCTTGTTGAGCAACTTTAAAGATTAACAATGAATTTCAAATTATTTTACAATATCCTTTTAGGAGTTCTTTATTAAATATCACACACATACACACTCAGAGAATACATTTAAAGAGATAACTTATTCAAGGCATTGACAAAAATATTAAATGTATGAAATAAAGACATTTCAAAGGGATGTTGTCAAAATGGTGATTTCTTACTAAATGCATTATTGTCACAAACATAACATAAATATAGGAACTGTAAAATTTGAAAAATCCCTTATAGCATCTTAAAATACTTGCATTCACACCACTTCAAAAAGACCTGATTTCAACAACACATTTGAATCAAATTCAGCTATTTTTCCTAAACTATGAACTGCATCTATTGTTGAAACATGATGCTATAAACATGTCATCTCACTGTCTTATAGAATATTCCCTGCTATATTCTCTATATTTATTTTCTTGGGTTAATTGGGGAAGTAAAATTAATTCTTTATTTATAATTCCTTCTAAGTCAAGAAGAAAGGCATTTCATCTGCAGGAAAGTAATCTGAAGGCAGAAGCGGTTTTAGAAAGGTAATAAACACTGCGACAGGCCATCTTTCCTGGCTGCGAGCATTCCACAGATGAAAGTTAGCAACTGTCTGTCGGGTACGATGAGTGGCAGGTTGCATACGAGAGAGAGAGCTCACAGCTAATCTGTTGTGAACAATATGCAGCAGCTCCTCCTGAACTTCCTTCGGTTACTATGCAGAGAGGGGGCAGGGGAGGAGCATCTCCCCAGCAACACTTGAAGGAGGAGCAAACTGAAAAAACAGCACACAAAATAACAAGAGCAGGCTGGGGATGGTGGCTCACGCCTGTAATCCCAGCACTTTGGGAGGCCAAGGCGGGTGGATCACGAGATCAGGAGTTCAAGACCAGCCTTGCCAAGATGATAAAACCCTGTCTCTACTAAAAATACAAAAATTAGCCAGGTGTGGTGGCAGGTGCCTGTAGTCCCAGCTACTTAGTAGACTGAGGCAGAGAATTGCTTGAACCCAGGAGGCGGAGGTTGCAGTGCGGTGAGATTGCGCCAGTGCACTCCAGCCTGGGCAACAGAGCGAGACTCTGTGTCGAAACAACAACAACAATAAAAAAAAAAAACACAAGGGCAGATCTGACACAGACTACCAGTAGAGTTTGATTAAAATGTTCCAAAAGTATAATTTTTCCTTCCCTATTTAACTGTAAGACAGTCAACATTGCTTAATGTCAATGCTGTTAATGAAGTTGTCAGACTTGTCACTTTCATTGAATACCAACTTTACTAAGAAACTGGTACTACAATTACCTCCAGCTCTATATGATTAAATTCATCAAAGCATGCCCAGGCTTCAGACTGTGCCAGATCTTTGAAGAATGTCCCTGTGGTTTCAGAGTCTGCCCCAATATAGCAACTTAACATGTCTGGTGAAAGATGGAAGCTTAAAAACACCATGGAAAGATTTTATTTAGGACTTTCTCCTCCAAAGAGGGTCAACTGGAAATTTAAGAGTTCTGATTCTCCATAAGAGAACCAGCATCATCCATAGGCTTTGAGGCACTTTTTGAGGCACTCCATGACTCCTTTTCACCAATATCTGTCTTCCCCATTCAGCTACAAGTGAAATAAAATTCCCTCATGTTTCCTTTGTTCATTAATTCATTCCTTTGTTTTCTCACTCAAGAAATATTTGAGTGTCTATGTCAATATTGGGCTAAGCATTGTAAGTGGTAAAAGGATAGATCTTCAAGATTGGAAATTCTACTAGGGTCAAAAAGTGTGCATACATAGCTAAAATCCAAGACAAAGTGGTAACACCACAACAACAATAAAACATATGGGCTGGAATTAAGCTGGAAGGATAAAAGAAGGTTTGAAGCTGAGGTTGCATCTGAACTAGGCCTTTGAGAGTGGATAGTATTTGAATATCAGGGGTACTTGCTCAGTTTTCTCCCTGGAACTTTCTGATGTTTACATGGCTGAGTCTGTCTTGGTTTCTAGTTTGAGATCAAAATTATCCACTCAGAAATCTCTTCCCTGGACACTCAATGAAATGACAGCTCCCAAACTCACTCTCCAGCCCAATACCCTGCTTTATTGTATTCATAGCACTTACTGCTCTCTGAAATTCCTGTTTATTTACCTACTCTTTTTACTCATTAGAATAAAAGTTCTGTAAAAGTAGATACTTTGTCCTGTAGATTAGTGCTGCATTCCCAGGACCTAGACTATTGACTGGCCTACAGCAAGTACTCAAAAAATGTAGGAGAATAAATTGAATGAAAGGAGGGAAAGGAGATTCCAGGTATAGCGAAGAATATACAAAATGGTGAGGAGGTGGGATCACGTGGACTTGCCTAGGAAACAGTAAAACACGTGTAAGCTCATGGAGGGAAATGCATTCCAAAAGATCAATAGAGGCAAATTTTGAGGTGTCAAATGCCGGTTTACAAAATTTGGACTTTTTTTTGTTGTTGAGTATGCAGCCACAGATTTCAGAATAGAAGACTCACTCAAAAGCAGCATTAGAAAAGCTTACCCTTTCAGCTGTGTCCAAGGAAAAGGGAGAAGAAGCTGCAGTTTAGAAGATTAGGTAGGGAACTACTTCAACAGTTTAGGTGGTAGTTGGTCTGAGTGTTGTGGGTTATTGTTGCGCTGATTAATAGTTTAGGTGGGAAGAAATGAGATTCATCCCTTTGATGAAAGACCATGGTACCATGAATAATCCTCCACACTTGTGTGAATTAGTTGTTTACATAAAACTATTCAAGGAATAGTATTCATTAATTAAAAAACTTGTGATGGGAATAAGGATAAAGGGAGGAAGGAAGAAAGATTCTAAGACCTTTAAGTCCAAGGAGGTCAGACATGGTTGGAAAGGCCTTGCTTGGGCTGAGAAACATTCGGGTCCTGGGGCCTTAGGAGAGGAAGAGGTGACCTTGGAAACAGCTTCACATTGTTTTTAGATCTGGCCCTGACATTAAGCTGAGAAAATCTAATCTGAGTTCGGGATACTTTTCCATATCTTGTTCATTCATTAGGACAAAGAAAATACCATTCTACAGCATACTAGCACCTTTGTATCTACTATTAAACCACATCTTCTAAAACCTGGTTCTCATATTCTTGTGGTTCTTTGATAATATTTATAATGTAGCAGACTGTGGGTCTTGGAGCCAGACCAACTGGGTTAAAAAATCTGGCTCCACTCAGTTGCTGTCCTTGGACAAGTTCTCTAAATGCTCTATGCTTGAGTCTCCTCCTTTGTAAAATTATGATGACAATAGTTTTACCAACCACATGGAACGTTTTTGAGAATGAATGAGCTAAAAAACAAAGTGCTCCAAGAAATACCTGGCAGAAAGAAAACGCTCCCGAAATCTTAGCTATTACTATTAATGTTAGTTATAATTGCTGATCCTCATGGTGTTCCTAGCATCTAGCATTGTACTCAGCACATGCTCACTATTGCTCAATAATACTAATGAATAACATATGGCTTTTATTCATGTGCTGGGGTTATAAAGAAATATCCTAGTAAGCCATATATTTGTCTATCTCCATGATGTCAGGAGTCTACTCTGGATGGGGAAATAGCTTAAACCATTTTCCCACGAGCTTTGTTTCCCACAGGTGACAAACGCTCACCAGCCGTGTGTATGGCATCATCATCATCATCACCACCACCACCATACTAGTTACTCTGTATTGAACACTTATTGTGTACTAGACATTTCTGTTTGACACAAATAGTTAATAAAAAACTAATATGTTCCAGGCACTGTTGTAGATCCTAGGGATAGAAAAGTGGAAAGAAAACTAGATTATTTACCCTTAAGGAGGTAGAACTTTATAAATATGATTCCGTTCAATCTTCATATAAATGAGGAAGCATTATCACTCCCAATTTATTGATGCAAAGTCTGAGGTGCAGTCTAGCTAGTAACTGGTGAAAATTTATGTAACTCTTAGGTGGTTGATATGTGATATTACTCCAAGACTAACTTTTAAGTGTGTATCCTTTATAATAAACTATGCTGTTTCCTCAACATTTTGAACCTATAATGGACCAAGTATTTTCCTTTTTTTTTTGTAAATGGCTATAGCTTATATTGAGTAAAAGCTCCAATATTTAAAGTTCTGTCAAATTGACACTTCTGAAAAAGATATGATATAAACATGACTAAAGGGCTAATCTAGATAGAATTCCAATAAGACATTTCTAAATACCTCTGGACAAATATTTTATCAATACACAAACATTTTTGTATTATTGAATACAAAAATTGTGTCATCATGTCAGGTTGCTTTTGGTTATGATTGAAAGCCTGTGCAAAGACGCTTAAGCAAAAGAAAAGCAACCATATTGGTTCATATAACCCAACCGTTGGAGGGCTTAGTGGATTCAGGAATGTCCGGATCAGGTGCTCAAAGAATATAAACAGGACTTTGTCTTATCTTCTCTATTTCTCTACTCTGCTTTCCTTGGTCAGAAAACTCTTCTTGTGCTTGACTTGTTATTTCATCTCATAATCTCATAGAAATGAAAGCCTCTTTTCTTATGGCTCTGGGAAAGCTCTTAAACCAGCTTGGGTCATGTGTCTACCAAGTCTAGAGTGGATGGAGCACTCTGATTCCAAATCATGCATGTACTTGAACCTTATGGGCCATGTTGCATTTTTATGGAAAGCTAGATTTCTAGACATCCTCAAAAGGAATGCTGGAAACACATAAACCCAATATAACTAGGAAAGCTCAAAACACATGACGGAGAGCAAGAAATGGGTGACAAAAAGTCCAATGAAGTTCACCAAACGAAAGCCACAGTTAATCACTGGAATCAAAGATTAATGTGGTCACTATGGTAAATTTCACTATGCTGCCATTTTGCCACACGGTTTAAATTAGTCATCTGAAATGTAAAACTAAAAAATTTATGTGGGATTCACATTTCATTAGAGTGATAAATAAATGCTGGAAATAATCCTTCAAATGTAAACATATGCTCTCTGTAGGTTAGGCCATAAAACAGTTCTACTAGAGAACCTTTTTTTTTTTTTTTTTTTTTTTGCGAGTTGCTAGAAACTTGTTCCCTTGTAAATTTTCAGTCTTCCCCAAAGAAAATCCTCTTCTTGTATAAATTTATGATCAAATTGAAGAAAGCATCTGAGCGAAAAATTTTATGCATCCTCTATGCTTATGGATTTTTCTTTTATTTCTCTATTTTTCCATATCCCCTTGTCTTTGCTTCAGTTTCTTTCACTCTCCTCTCCCACCTAATGTCAATGTATCCATCAATAGCACTTGATCTGCATAAGGCCCTGCCATTGTGCAGGTATATATTGTGTTGAATAGAGCTAAAGAATTGCCCTGAAAGACTTCCAATAAAAGGTCATAACAATGTATGATTTTTCTGGAGAATTGGTACCAGTCCTGATGACAAAGTTTGCTCACACATGAAGGAGAGAAGAAAGGAAAAAGACTAATAATTTCTGAGCATCTTCCATGTACTAAATACTGTGTGAAGTAGATTTGCCTACATTCACTTACTAAAGTGCACCCTTTCCCCATCTGTGTTAGTCTGTTCAGGCTGTCTGTCAACAAACTCTAATAGACAGATGGCTTATAAACAACAGAAATTTTTTTATTTCTCATAGTTCTGAAGACTAGGAAGACCAAGATCAAGGTGCTGGCAGATTCAGTGTCTGGTGAGAGCCCACTTCTTGGTTCATAGGCAGCCATTTCTTTTTTCTATAACCTCACATGGCAGAAGGAGAGAGGGATCTCTCTGGGGCCTCTTTATAAGGATCTAATACCATTCATGAAGGCTCCCCCCTTATAACCTAATCATTTCTCAAAACCCTCACCTCCTAGTGCCATCACCTTCAGGGTTATGATTTCAACATATGAATTTTGGAACTAAAACACAAACATTCAGACCGTAGTACCAGCTTCTGAGATCCAGCTAAAATCACCATTTTATAGATAAGGAAACTGGCCTAGAAAGGAGTGAATAACTTTGCCAAATGGACCAGCAAGCAAGAGTAAAAACTTGAAGCAAGTCTGCCTGGTTGCAGAACGCTTGTGTTTTCTAAGTCCAGTTATGTGGTGTTTGTGTCCTGACACCATGTTCTCTCCACTCTTTCTCCTAAAATGTTCTTTAATTTCCACTTCAATTTCATCCACAGTAATCCACTTTAGACCATCATTGTCTTCCTCCTGGACTACAGCAAAAGCCTCCTAACTAATCTGCTTGACTCTTGTCTTCCTCTCTTCTATTCTGTTCTCCACTTCGCTTAAGCAAACATTCTAAATACAGATCCACTTGCTTTAAGCCTCTCAAAAGGCTCGTAAGTAAGTAGACTTTGGGTCAAGTACAAAGCCTTTAACATGATCTGACACTTACCTGTTTAATTCACCTCCCCAGATTCATCTTTCATTTTCCTAATTTTATGTTCCAGGCATATTAAACTTTTCCTGGGTCCTCAATAATTATATGCTCATCGCACCCACCAGTCTTTGTGCTTGCTGTTCTTTCTGCCACCTACCAATTTCCCTCTACTTTGCTGACTCCTATTAGCCCTTAGGACTTATTTTAAATGTCACTGCCTCTAGGAATCCTTTCCTGATCGTCTAGGCTACGTTAGATTCTGTTTGTCATGGTGTATTGCTTTAGCACAACATGTTTCTTAGACAGAGTATTTATTACATCACAGTGTGTATGCCCAAGGAGGTCAGACACCATGGGAGAAGGTACTCATTTTGTATTTCTTAAATGTTAAATGAATTCAAGGCATGTTTCTTGCCAGTGAGTCTCCCTGAGTCTCTCTTAGTAGACGGGTATATAACTGAGTAGTAGATATATAATAATTATGCGAACATTATCAAGTGGTATGCACCACAAATCAGTTATAAAATGCTAAATGAATAATGAAGAGCTATGTAAAGCATAGTTAAATAGTTCCTATAATTACTTATTCACTCTTCCAGTAAAAGAAGTTAATAAATATAACATGTCTAGATTATATGACACATGTAATGTTATGCCATGTACCAGAGATACAAAAAAATCATTTCTCCGGGTTCCAACAATCTACTTAGGGGTTTAAGACATACACACAGAATAGTTAAGCAAAACGGAAAGCATTATGGTCATTATGGCCTTAGAAGCTGGGAGAGAGGAAGATCAAGATTGGCTGGTATGTCAAGGGGGTCTGGATGAAAAAGATGGGTCCTGATGAAAAGTTAGGATTGGAAAATCAGAAGGGAGTGGGAAATAACATGATCAGTAATAGAGTCAGAGGTGGGAGATGAGTTAGCTGGAGTGGAGGGTTTGTGTATAAAAGTTAGAAACAGGATTAGGTTAATTTTATAGACCCATGAAGCCAAACTGAGAGTTTTGTATTTTATGCTATAGAAACAAGTTAGAAATTTTCCTGATATAAATGTGACATAGAAATATTGTTATTTTAGATGGATGGAACCTTTCCTGAGTCTTTCATAAACGTCTAGGTGTTCCTTGTTCTATGTTCCTAGTGTAATTGTATATACCTCCATTGTAGCAAATAGTGATCATTTTATCATTGTTGGATCTGTATTCTTACCATTAGACTGTAACTTCCTTGGGTAAGGAAGGATGCAATTTTGTTTTATATCCCCAGTGCATGGCCCACAGTGGGCAATACATTTGTTGAATGACCAACTGAAGAAACTGGACAAAATCAGGATTACAGTTAATCATTCAAATAGGTGCTTTGCAAACAGAATGAAAAACATTTTATAATGACTTTTATTTGGATCCTTATCAAAATTTTGAAGCAAAATAAAGCAATATTATAGAATCATTATGTTGTAGAAGAGAATATATTTAAAAATCTTCATGTCGTAATGTTAAATAAAATCTACCAGGCAGGCACCCTGGCTCATGTCTGCAATCCTAACACTTGGGAGGCCAAGGCTGGTGGATCTCATTATCTCAGGAGTTTGAGCGCAGCAGTGACTCACGCCTGTAATCCCAGCACTCTGGGAGGCCAAGGCAGGTGGATCACGAGGTCAGGAGATCGAGACCATCCTGGCTAACACGGTGAAACCCTGTCTCTATTAAAAAAATACAAAAAAATTAGCCAGATGTGGTGGTGGGCACCTGTAGTCCCAGCTACTTGGGAGGCTAAGCCAGGAGAATGGTGTGAACCTGTGAGGTGGAGTTTGTAGTGAGCTGAGATCGTGCTACTGCACTCCAGCCTGGGCGACAGAGCGAAACTCCATCTCAAAAAAAAAAAAAAAAAAAAAAAAAAAAGACAGAGAGCAGCTTGAGCAACATGGTGAAACTCCATCTCTCTAAAAAATACAAAAATTGGCTGTGGTGGCATGCACCTTTGCTGCCACTGTTTGGGAGGCTGAGGTGGGAGAATTGCTTGAGTCTGCAGGGTGGAGGTGTGGTGAGCCCGAATCACATCATTGCATTCCAGCCTGAGTGATGAAGCAGGACCCTGTTTCAAAAAAAAAAAAAAAAAAAAATCTACTGAGAGGTCAGATCTCAAATACTGAGATTTTTAAATGACTATTGGGATTGTAGGAGATTTTGGCTTTGGTTTTACTTATCTGAATTTTTTAAGTTCTCTAAAAAATTATGAACATCTCTCAAGTGATAATAATGAATCCTGATACTATTATAAAATTGTTAAAGGGATAATTTAGTATGTGATCTACATTTTCTGAAATTGCCTTATCTATTAGGGCAAGATTCCAATTTTGGAGTTACACATGAGAACAAAACCATCTATTTGTGAAATGTGAAGATGAGAAACATGCCGAACTATCCATCCTTTATGACCATCAAGCTCCTTTACTTTACAATATGATTTTCAATTACACTCTCAAGTGGCACTTTTATTTTATAATTTAAAATAACATGCTCAATAATATATATACCTGAGAGCAGCTTCACTACATCATAGTCAATGGAAATAAATCCTGCCCCTTTCCACTCTAGCGTACTTAATCTTGCAAATCTCTGTTAACTACATTGCGGCATTATGCATATGAGAAGTAGCATTTTTTTTTTTTAACCACTTGGTGGGTGCTCACTCAGGTTTCCCCTGCATTTTAGTTTCAGCAGCACAATATATCAAATGGAATTTTTCCAAATCACATCCTATCTCTACATAAGTGAGGGCTTGCCTGTTGCTCACCCTGCAATTTCTCCTTGGTTTCCAAATACCTGTCCTCTGGCCCCTGGTGGAGCAGCTCCAGGAGAATAGTATCAGTCCCATCAGCCAAGCAAACAGCTGGATTTCCTCGGCAGACCTTTTGGTTGGTGTGGACCCCAGTGACTCACACACTCATAATTAACGTGCACATAGGGGCTTCACATCCTGTGTTTGTCTTTTCACCTCCTGTAGTGCTCAAGTAATAAAAAGAGGACTTTTCTCCATTTTCTAAACCCAAACAACCTGCTTGGCTCCAGCCTCTGTGAGCCCTATTGCAGGTTTCTGTTTTCCTATTCCTGCTGATCCCTCTGGCTTTCAACCGAGGTTTAACCATAAGACTCCCATCAGAGTCCTTAAAGAAGAAAGGTTTTCAGCATGAGTACACTATATTAATAAATGAAACCCAACCTTTTAAAAATTACACTGTCAGAAAAACCCATTAGGCTGTAAAAGAGTTGAAGTAAACATTAGATTTTAATATCTACTGCTGCTTAGATTTTTCTGAACTGAAAAATCCCCAGTGAGCACTTAAAACTTCATTACTCCACCGAAAGGTTGTGAAAGGCTATTTAAAGGTTTTCAATTTTGCTGAAGTCTAGAGGTTATTACAACTGGAAAGAATACAAACCCTAATATTACAAGGAATGAAAGGAATGAAATTTATGTTCTCATCTTCCCTGCAGTTTAATCCAGGTCTATTAGATTCATTGGTAAAAATTAGGGCAGGTTGAAAACTTTTCTACAGGTTTGATGAAAAATAATATTTGGACACTATGAAAAGGTATTGCTGTCTGCATCACACTCAGAGAAATGGTTTATCTCCCAGTTCTCTAGTCAGAAGTCATTTCAAGATCAGCTTCTGCTTGAAACCCCTTAAATAGTTTCAAAACTCAAAAAAAAAAAAAAAAAAAAAAAAACTTAGTGCAATGCTGTGTCCTACCCAAAGAGCCAACATGAGAAATTGGACTTTCAACTCAAACTTACTAATGCAAAAAACTTGGTGGTTATGTTCTGTTTCCGTGATTTTTTAATCCTATATTTTTAATGGGAGAAATTTGTGTCTTTTTTAGTGTGACAAACGTAGTATTGATATTATTTAATGAAGGAGTGTTAGATACTTTGTACAGCCCTCATTCTTATTTCAAAGACCCCCTTGACTTTTATTTCACTCAGCATCTGCACTGTAGAGTGGCTTTGGGCTATTTAATATAATGTTCTTGTCCATATGTCCTTTCATCTAATCTATCTATCTATCTATCTATCTATCTATCTATCTATCTATCTATCTATCTATCTATCTATCTATCTATCTATCATCTATCTGTATCATCTATCTATCTATCTATCTATCTATATATCTATCTATCTATCATCTATCTCTATCATCTATCTATCTATCTATCTATCTATCTATCTATCTATCATCTATCTATATCTCTCTATTATCTATCTGTCTCTTTATCATCTATGTCTCTATCATCTATCTGTCTTTCATCTATCTATCTACTATCTGTCTTCTATCTATTATCTATCATCTATCTGTCTATCATCTATCATGTCTAGTGTTGTGCTGCATGCTAGAATCATAAGAAGATTGCAGACTATTGTGAGGTGGATAATTTAACAAATTATAGCATAGGATGGAGTGAAGAGTGTTATTCTGGAGGTGTATTCAAGGAGCAATGAGCTCTCAGAGGAAGAGCCTAGCCTCCTTGTCTTTAAGGAAGGTTTCTTTGAGAAGGAGATATTCAAGCTGGAATTCAAAAGATGAGTCATGGAGGGAATGGGACAAAGGGAACGTCACAAAAGAAATTTTATACTTACAAATGCACAGCGGCATATAAGAGCACAGCATCTAATTCAGGATGGGTTGGCATAGAGGCTTGGCATGAGATGAGTCTGAAAAAAGAGTCTGGGATGAATGGTGAAGGACTGCTGTTGAGGGATGTATTCAGTTTGGTTAGGGAGTTTAACAATTTTTTTTTCTATTTGTAAAAGTAATAATACATACTTACTGTAAAACATTGAAATTTTAGAAAAACATAAAGGAAAACATTAAAAAATAATCCATAATCCCATAATGTAGTGGAAATCATTGCTAATATTTCAGTATATTTCTTTCCAGCCTTTCCTGTATGCTTTCTTTTTTCTTCATATAATTGAAATTAAATCAAATTCTGCCTGTTGCTTTTCTAAACAAAAATTGTAACTAGTACATGATTCTGTGTTATCTCTTCTTCATAATCATAATGATGTTTGCATCATAATCTGTCAATAAATGCAACCATTTTTAGTTGATGAATTTTTATATTATTTTTAAGTATTTGACATTACAAACAATGCTATCATGGCCATTGTCTGCCTGAGTATTTTTCCAGTGTTTGGATTATTTCCTGGGTTGTATTTATCAGATAATGTACATCATGTGCTCAGCACAGTACTTGATCCAAATATTACCAATTGTTATTGTTAGAAGTTGAAACATTGAGTAAAAAGTAAGAATAACTTTAAAGTTCCTGATAATAGATTATTAATTTTTTTCTGAATCGTTTTAATGATTTCTACTTCTGCAAGAGATAACATGACAGTCCCTCTTTCATTGTTTTGTCACCCACAGTATACATTAGCACAAAAATAGTTTTGCTAATTACATAGTAAAACATAACATGCCATTGTTGTATTTTCTATGTCTTAGTTAAGTGATGCCAAATATTAATTTGATGTTTATTGACCTTTTGCTATTACTCTTCTGTCTTCATTTTCTTTGACCATTGTAAGGGATTCTGAAAACTCTGCTAGAGAACTTGGACTTTAACCAATTGGCAATGGAGAGTTACTGAAACTTTAAGGTTTTTGCAGTTGCATAAAAATGATAATCTAAGTAACATCATTCATTGCTCTTTGATTATTAGCTCTGTAATAACACTATTCACATATTGTTGTAAGAAGTATGATCATAATGATAGTATGATAACAAATAGCAATAGTAGCTGCCATTTATTAAATGCCTCCTGTGTACCATTATCTGGGTAGTTCCAATATTATTTTAATTAATTCTCACAACACTATTAGATATTATAATCTCTGCAGCATAGCTTAAAGTTTAGGAGTGTCAAATGCTCGTCATTCCTCTTGCCTGATTCTATCTAGTAGAGAACTAACACAAGGAACACAACTAACTACAATGAAAATTCCAGACATCGTCTAAGGCTACATTTGGGACTTGCTATGTGACTTATTTAACTGCTTAACACTAATGCATCTAAAATAAAAACAATTTGCATTCTGTTCATATCTAACTGTGCTAATTGACTTCAAAAACATTATTGTTGAACCTATTTCATAAAGAGAGATGATTTGATGGATGACCTCTCTGAGAACTGTCACTTAGTAAAGTCATTAGGCAATTAGACTATTTAGGTGTAACTAGGCTATTTAGGTCCGTAATTTTCCCTAAGAAATTTCTCCTCAGTTTTAAGGAAGATTTTTATGGCATATTCCAATGGTAAGAAAGAGGATTATTTAAACAAAGAAATGCAAAAAAACAAACAAGCAAAAATGGATTCACAGTGTTGGTTTTGAATTATGGGTGACTCTTCAGCATCTAATTTTTTTATTCAAAAATATAACTGGTTCTTAATAGTAGTTGAAAATTGAAACTTGCCATTGTAGAGGAGGAGATAAACCCCAACAATCCAACAAATTCCTTTGGAATTTTAAATTGCAATAAATACTTTCAAGAAAAATTCCAGGAAGACCTAAACAAGTGGTGGAGAAGATAGCTCTGAGGAAGTGGGGTTTAGCTCGAGATTTGAAGGATACATTAGAAATAGCCTGGTCTATTATAGGGAGAAGGTATTCTAGGGAAAGATCCTAAAGCTGGAAAGAGTGTGGGTGCTTTGAGGAACTGAAAATACCAGTGTGGTGGGAACCCAGGTTTGGTTGGGGATGAAATGAAGAGTTGGAGAGGAAATCGAGGATTCAAGACCCTGAAGGACGTTAACATTTTTTGGATTTTATTCTAAGTGAGATGAGAAATCATGATTTTTTTTTTTTTAACAAAAGGGTGATATGATCCTATTTACACTTAAAAAGTTGTATTTGGCTACTGTAAGCAGAAGGACCAGATGGAGAAAAAAGCAGCTGGAGAGAGCCAGTTAGGATATGAGGAAATAATATAGTATGTTATAATGGTGTCTTGGATTAGGGTCAGAGAGATGAGAAACAAAACCTGTGTGTATTGATTCAAGATATATACTGGAAGTAAACATCAAGATGGCTTGGTATAGGAGTTGAGTTGGAAGGTGTTTGCAAAGGAGATACCTATGTCATGAACAACTGAGGTATCTGAGATACCATTTAACAGAGAATGTAGATTGAAAGTGCAAGAGCTTGGGGGTAGAAGGTATTTATGATAGAAAACATCTTAGTACGCAGGAATAAAAGGTGGCTTCCTTATTCTGATAAAGGCTGTTTACTGAAAACCCACAGCAAACATTATTTCTAATGGTAACATTTTAGAAGCATCTCTACAGCAAAACTATTTCTCATTAACTTGTTTAGCATTATACCAGAGTCCTTGGAAATATATAAGACTAAAAAGAAAGACAATGGGAGAGGAAGAGGGAGAGGAGTAAGAGGAAGACAAGAAGAAAGCAAGTAATAGAAAAAAGATAAAATTAATTTTATTGGCATATAAAATACTTGTCTGTATTGAAAAATCTAAAAACTGTTCAAATTAAGAGGGCTCAGAATGGGGAAAGGCTGTAAGGTCTAACTCAATAAATTCCTCAACACTAGCCATAAACATTAGAAAAAGACACCATTCGTAATAGATCAGTAGGGTATCTAAGAGTAAATGTAACAAAAATGTTCAAGATTTAAATGAAGAAAATTAGAAACATTAATAAAGACCATAAAATGGAACAAATGGAGATATATAACAGCCTTATAGGTGGGACTTTCTAATTTTATGTAGATATAAATTCTCCACAATGAATATAAACAGTCAAAGCCATTGCAATCAAAATTTTACCAGATTTTTTCCCCTAGCACAGAAGTAAATTGGCTCTAAAATACATGTGAAAATAACAGAAAAATTAAAAATAAAGGTAGATTGGTGTTACTAGACAATGTGGAATTGATGCAGTAACAGACAAATATACCAATGCAACTAAAGAGAGAACCCAGAAACTGATATATTCTTGCAACAGAAGAGTGGTGGTACTACGAATCAGTTGAGAAAAGATGGACTAGTCTTTTAAAATGTTGGAACAATTGCCTTGTCAATCAATCAATCAATCAATCAATCAATCAGTCAATTGTATCTGTAACTCACAGTCACAACAATTGTTTCTATAAGTATCAAAGTTTTAAATGTGAAAGGCAAATTTTAAATTTTATTTTTTAAAAATAAGAGGCAATCATTAAGTTATGTGGATGACAGAATAATGTGTATTTTTTAAAGAAAGAAAAACATAAAACAACAGAAAAATCTTGATAAACTTAGCTACATCAAAAAGAAAGCCTTTCACATAACAAAATACCTACAAATAATCTCAATAGACAATCCAAGCAGACGGAGACTGGGTAAAAAGATTTGTAACACATATTACCAGAAGTCAGCAAGTCATGGGCCATGAGCCAAGTCTACTTTTATAAATAAAGTTTTATGGGAACAGAGCTGCACCCCAATGCTTCTGCACTGCAACAGCAAAGTTCAGTAACTGTGAGACCCTATTGCCCACAAAGCCTAAATTATTCACTGTCTGGCTATTCTTTAATCTCTTTATGTCCTTGTTCATTATTATTATTTAATATCAATTCACAAAGGTTTGTTGAGTACCTACCATATGTACCTGATTAAGTGTAAAGTTCAGAAAATAGTTCATAGTTCTACAACTGGACATTTTTCTTTATCTGCCCTTACATTACTTAAACATTGAGCAAGTGCAATTGTGTGCCACTTTAATATATATTAACTCACACAATCATTCTACATATTATAAGCTTAAAGTGCAATTCAAACTGTGCATAAATAGCAGAGCTGTGAACTGAATCCAAGTCCCCAAGTTCAGTGCTCTGTCATTATATCACAACTACCTTTTCTGTGATGGAAATACTTAAGGAAGTTATAAGCCAGGGCAGAAAACAAATGTGTAAAGACTCAACATGTCATGTGATGAATACTACCAAGGAGGTATCAAAATGTCCTGGAAGTATAGCAGGAGAAGAAAAGAATTCTGCCTTTGAAAGGTCTCAAATGGAAGGTAATATTAGAATTGGGCTCTTAAGGATGAGTAGAAGTGTGCCAGATGGGATAAAAGTAAGCCTCATTCTATAGAGAAGGAACATAATGCATAAAGTCATAGAAGCAAAAACTACACGGCTTATCCAAGGAAGAATGAAACCTAACTGTAGTTTCACCATTAGGTATATGTGTAGATGAAAGAAGTGATGTTTGTCAGGAAATGAGAAACAAATCAATTATAAAAGGATTTTTAAAAACCTGTGATAATACTTTCCAAAAACAAAGGGGATCCATGGTTTAAGAAAAGATTTACAAAAACTTTTTTTTTTTTTTTGCTGCTGCTGCAGGAATGAGAGTCCACTTGGTAGATGTTGACATTTCTGGGAGATTCTACAGGATAGAAAATAAGAAAGGTAAGTTTAAATTGGGATTGCTGAGAAAATATGACAGCTTTATGTATCATAAAGATACATAGCATGATACAGGGTCTTTATGTATCATAAAGATACATAGCAAGATACAGCTTCTATGATAGCTTTATGTATCATAAAGATACATAGCAAGACACAGCGTCTGGACTTGATTCTGTTGGTCACTGGGAGACATTGGAGGTTTGTAAGTGGCAGAGTGGCCTGATCTGATGTGATCTAGCAAGGTGACTGGTGGCACTGAGGAAAATGGGTATCATCAGAGGAGCCTGTTGTTTGGAGGTTACTTTAGGCATCCAGGCAAGAGATGATGAGATCTGAATCAAGACACTGGAGAAACTTTCATTTACATTTTTGTGAGATAATGTGTATTCTTTTCACATGTGATCATGATGTCTTTGAAAATCTTGACATTTCTGTATGGCTAGGACAGATGATTTACAAAGAATTTAAATAAATGCTCTTTTTTCCAAGAAGCTGGGTAGCTTTTGCATCACTCTTGTTAGTCAATTTTTATAGTATTTGTTAGTTGTGCCTAATAAATATTTTAAAAATTGATGTACTAGTCTGCTTTCATGCAGCTATACAGAACTACCTGAGACTGGATAATTTATGAAGAAAAAAGTTTTAATTGACCCACAACTCCTCATGGCTGAGGAGGTCTCAGGAAACTTGCAATCATGGCAGAAGGTGAGGGGGAAGTAAGGCATGTCTTACATGATGACAGGAGAGAGAGCGAGCGAGGGGAACTGCCAAACACTTTTAAAGCATCAGGTCTCGTGAGAACTCCCTCACTATCATGAGAACAGCATGGGGCACACCGCTCCCATGATCCAGTCACCTCCCACCAGGTACCTCCCTCAACACACGGGGATTACAATTTGAGATGAGATTTGGGTGGGAACACAGAGCCAAACCACATCAACTGACTAACAAATATGAACCAAGAACAAACTGCTTATGCCAGTGGATACTGGAGTCGTAATTATTTAACTGAAATAAGAAGCAGAAGAGGTAATCATGCTGTAAACCCCATCTGCAAAAGCAAATTCAAAGTTCTCATCAGGAGTAGCTTCCCTATGACTGCCACATATTCTTTAGTTATTGACAAGGCAGATTTCAACTGGGGATGAGCAACCACAAGCCTTGAGTGGTAGAAGGGCGGTATCTTGAAAGCAGAGGAACATCTCCGGCAGGCCATGCTCAGTGCATCCTTCATTCCTTTGCTTTAAGCACTGCATTTCCTCTATGGTCCTTTTAGAATCTGGTGGGGGAAATCACTGGTTTGAGTCCCAAGCCCATAAAGTCAATGAATTAATAAGATTTATTTTCTTTGTTGCTTTAGAGACAATGATTATTGTGAGAACTGGTACAGAGAGGAAAGGGGATATTGAAATAAGAGAACTATTATGGAGTAAGGAAGATGTAGAGATTTTGAGAAAAAGCTCCCAGCTTATCTGTAGTTTTGACTAGATCTAGTCCTGGTAACTAAGTGAATCAGTATTTTGTGCATGTTATAGCTCAGATAATCTCAGATTAAGAAATAATATTAGGCTGGGCATGGTTGGTCATGCCTGTAATCCCAGCACTTTGGGAGGAAGGCTGAGGCAGGCAGATCATGAAGTCGAGAGATCGAGACCATCCTGGCCAACATGGTGAAACCCCATCTTTACTAAAAATACAAAAATTAGCCGGGCGTGATGGCACGTGCATGTAGTCCCAGCTACTCAGGAGGCTGAGGCAGAGGTTGCACTGAGCTGAGATCGTGCCACTGCACTCCAGCCTGGCAACAGAGTGAGACTCCATCTCAAAAAAATAAAATTAAATTAAAAAAAGAAATGACACTAAATATCATGTTGCCCCACTGTCATCTATTGCATGAGTATTCCTTATAACACTCACAGCAAGTGACCATGTACCTTTTCCTTGAACCCTTCAAAGGACATGCATGTCTTGACTTTCCAAGGCAACCCCTTTATCATTCAGGCAAAGATTGAAATTTTGTTAACTTATTCTTTACATGGAACCCAAATCTGTGTTCTTGAGACAAAAGGTTTTCTTTTTTCTTAGGGAAACTAGAAACAGAAAGGTTTAAGGAAAATAGAATTTATGGATTACTGGAAAAAGTGGAACAACCAATATTTGTCAGCAAAATGAGCTGGATGGAGAATTCTAGTCACTTGGAGTGAGAGTGGAAAAACAAGAAGAATATAGCAAAAAGGGGTGGAAAATGTAGATCAATTCTGACCATTTTACTACTGTGTCTTAAAATACTTGTTGAATACATGAATGGGGTTGGGAGGAAGTTTTCTTCATTTCTCCTTCCTTTTAAATAAAACACCTGCAGGTAACTCTCATGTGCAGTCAAGGTTGAGAACCACTGCACTAGACACTGCCTATTCAAAGGTCCTTAAAGCAACAGGATTGGACAACACCTAGGAGATCTGGTGTCCTGGAGCCAGCTTGAACTGATCTGAAAGAGCTGATTGTGCACATCTTTGTCCAAATCCATGTTTACTGGCATTGTATTGATCACTTGAAATAGGCTGAGGAGGGAGTATTTATAACAACAGAACTGTTAAATCCTCTTCCAACCACTGGTCCAAAACTCTTGTCAAATATTTGCCAACATACATCTAATTAGGGGCTTCTTAGAAATGCAGCATCTCAGGCTCCACCGAAATCTACTGGGTGGATTTTAACAAGGTCAAAATCAAATTTTTTAAAAAAATTATACTTTAAGTTCTGGAATGCATATGCAGAATATGCAGGTTTGTTACATAAGTATACACGTGCCATGGTGGTTTGCTGCACTTATCAACTGTCATCTACATTAGGTATTTCTCCTAATGCTCTCCCTCCGCTATCCCCTCATCCCTTGACAGGCCCCAGTGTGTGATGTTCTCCTCCCTGTGTCCATGTGTTCTCATTGTTCAGCTCCCACTTATGGGTGAGAACATTCAGTGTCTGGTTTTCTGTTCCTCTGTTAGTTTGCTGAGAATCATGATTTCTAGCTTCATCCACGTCCCTGCAAAGGACACGAACTCATTCTTTTTTATGACTGCATCGTATTCCATGGTGTATATGTGCCACATTTTCTTTATCCAGTCTATCATTGATGGACATTTGGGTTGGTTCCAAGTCTTTGCTATTGTGAATGCTGCCATAATAAACATAGGTGTGCATGTGTCTCTATAGTAGAATGATTGATAGTCCTTTGGGTATATACCCAGTAATGGGATTGTTGGGTCAAATGGTAGTTCTAGTACTAGATCCTTGAGGAATCACCACACTGTCTTTCACAACAATTGAACTAATTTACACTATCACCAACAGTGTAAAAGTGTTCCTATCTCCACATCCTCTCCAGCATGTGTTGTTTCCTGACTTTTTAATGATTGACATTCTAACTGGCGTGAGATGGTATCTCATTGTGGTTTTGATTTGCATTTCTCTAATGACCAGTCATAATGAGCTTTTTTTCCTATTTGTTGGCCACATAAGTGTCTTCTTTTGAGAAGTGTCTGTTCATATCCTTTGCCCACTTTTTGATGGCATTGTTTGATTTTTTTCTTGTAAATTTGTTTAAGTTCTTTGTAAATTCTGGATATTAGTCCTTTGTCAGATGGATAGATTGCAGCAATTTTCTCCCATTCTGTAGGTTGCCTGTTCACTTTGATGATAGTTTCTTTTGCTGAGCAGAAGCTCTTTGGTTTAATTAGATCCCATTTGTCAACTGGCTTTTGTTGCCATTGCTTTTGGTGTTTTAGTCATGAAGTCTTTGCCCATGCCTATGTCCTGAATGGTATTGCCTAGGTTTTCTTCTAGGGGTTTTGTGGTTTTAGGTTTTACATTTAAGTCTCTAATCCATCTTGAGTTAGTTTTTGTACAAGGTGTAAGGAAGGGGTCCAGTTTCAGTTCCTGGCATATGGCTGGCCAGTTTTCCAAACACCATTTATTAAATAGGAAATCCTTTCCCCATTGCTTGTTTTTCTCTGGTTTGTCAAAGATCAGATGGTTGTAGGATGAGTGGCATTATTTATGAGGACTCTGTTCTGTTCCATTGGTCTATATATCTGTTTTGGTACCAGTACCATGCTCTTTTGGTTACAGTAGCCTTGTAGTATAGATTGAAGTGAGGTAGTTAGTGTGGTGCCTCCAGCTTTATTCTTTTTGCTTAGGATTGTCTTGGCTATATGGGCTCTTTTTTGGTTCTATATAAAATTTAAAGTAGTTTTTTCTAACTCTGTGAAGAAAACCAGTGGTAGCTTGCTGGGGATAGCATTGGATCTATAAATTACTTTGGTCAATATGGCCATTTTCATGATACTGATTCTTCCTATCCATAATCATGGAATGTTTTCCCATTTGTTTGTGTCCTCTCTGATTTCCTTGAGCAGTGGTTTGTAGCTCTCCTTGAACAGGTCCTTCACATCCCTTGCAAGTTGTATTCATAGGTATTTTATTCTCTTTGTAGCAACTATGAATGGTAGTTCACTTACTATTTGGCTCTGTGTTTGTCTATTATTGGTGTATAGGAATATTTGTGATTTTTGCACACTGATTTTGTATCCTGAGACTTTGCTTAAGTTGCTTATCAGCTTAAGGAGATTTTCAGCTGAGACGATGGGGTTTTCTAAATATACAACCATGTCATCTGCAAACAGAGACAATTTGACGACCTCTCTTCCTAATTGAATACCTTTTATTTCTTTACCTTGCCTGATTGCTCTGGCCAGAACTTCCAATACTAAGTTGAATAGGAGGAGTGAGAGAGGGCATCCTTGTCTTGTGTCGGTTTTCAAAGGGAATGCTTTCAGCTTTTGATCATTCAGTATAATATTAGCTGTGGATTTCTCATAAATAGCTCTCATTATTTTGCGATACGTTCCATCAATGCCTAGTTTATTGAGAGTTTTTAGCATGAAGGGGTGTTGAATTTTTTCAAATGCCTTTTCTGCATCTATTGAGATAATCATGTGGTTTTTGTCATTGGTTTTGTTTATATGATGGATTCCGTTATTGATTTGCGTATGTCGAACCACCCTTGCATCGCAAGGATGAAGTCAACTTGATCATAGTGGATAGGCTTTTTGATGTACTTCTGGATTTGGTTTACCAGTATTTTATTTAGGATTTTCACATCAATGTTCATCAGGGATATTGGCCTGAAATTTTCTTTTCTTGTTGTTTCTCTGCCAGGATTTGGTATCAGGATGATGCTGGTCTCATAAAGTGAGTTAGGAAGGAATCCTTCTTTTTCTATCGTTTGGAATAGTTTCAGAAGGAATGGTACCACCTCTTCTTTATACCTCCTATAGAATTCAGCTGTGACTCCCTCTAGTTCTGGGATTTTTTTAGTTGGTAGGCTATTAATTATTGCCTCAGTTTCAGAACTTGTTATTGGTCTATTAAGGGATTCAATTTCTTCCTGATTTAGTCTTGGGAGGGTGTATGTGTCCAGGAATTTGTCCATTTCTTCTAGATTCTCTAGTTTATTTGTGTAGAGGTGTTTATAGTATTTTCTGATGGTAGTTTGTATTTCTGTGGGATCAGTGGTGATATCCTGTTTATCACTTTTTGTTGTGTCTATTTGATTCTTCTGGTTTTTTTTTTCCTTTTTCTTTTTTCTTTTTTACTGGTCTGGCTAGCATTCTACGTTTTTTGTTAATCTTTTCAGAAAACCAACTCCTGGATTCACTGATTTCCTTCCTTCCTTCCTTCCTTCCTCCCTCCCTCCCTCCCTCCCTCCCTCCCTCCCTCCCTCCCTCCCTTTCTTTCTTTCTTTCTTTCTTTCTTTCTTTCTTTCTTTCTTTCGAAGGGTTTTTTGTGTCTGTATGTCCTTTAGTTCTGCTCTGATCTTAGTTATTTTTTGTCTTCTGCTAGCTTTTGAATTTGTTTGCTTTTGCTTCTCTAGTTCTCTCAATTGTGATGTTAGGGTTTTGATTTTAGATCTTTCCCACTTTCTCCTGTGGGCATTTAATGCTATAAATTTCCCTCTTGAAATTGCTTTAGCTGTCCCAGAGATTCTGGTACCTCGTGTCTTTGTTCTCATTGGAATTAAAGAACTTGTTTGTTTTTGCCTTAATTTCGTACCCAGTAGTCATTCAGGAGCAGTTGTTCAGTTTCCATGCAGCTGTGTGGTTTTGAGTGAGTTTCTTAATCCTGAGTTCTAATTTGATTGCACTGTAGTCTGAGAGACTGTTTGTTATGATTTCTGCTCTTTTGCATTTGCTGAGGAGTGTTTTACTTTCAAATATGTGGTCAATTTTAGAATAAGTGCGATGAGGTGCTGAGAATGTGTATTCTGTTAATTTGGGGTGGAGAGTTCTGTAGATGTCCATTAGATCCACTTGGTCCAGAACTGAGTTCAAGTCCTGAATATCCTTGTTAATTGTCCGTCTCGACCTGTCTAATACTGACAATGGGGTGTTAAAGTCTCTCACTAGTGTGGGAGTCCGAGTCTCCTTGTATGTCTCTAAGAACTTGCTTTATGAATCTTGGTGCTCCTGTATTAGGTGCATATATATTTAGGATGGTTAGCTCTTTTGTTGCATTGATCCCTTTACCATTATGTAATGCCCGTCTTTGTCTTTTTTGATCTTTGTTGGTTTAAAGTCTGTTTTATCAGAGACTAGAATTGTAACCCCTGCTTTTTGTGGTTTTCCATTTGCTTGGTGAATCTTCCTCCATCCCTTTATTTTGAGCCTATATGTGTCTTTGCACGTGAGATGGGTCTCCTGAATATACCACACCAATGGGTCTTGACTCTTTATCCAATCCGCCAGTCTGTGTCTTTTAATTGGGGCATTTAGCCCATTTACATTTAAGGTTAATATTGTTATGTGTGAATTGGATCCTGTCATTATGATGCTAGCTAGTTATTTTGCCCGTTAATTGATGCAGTTTCTTCATAGTGTTGATGGTCTTTACAGTTTGGTATGTTTTTGCAGTGGCTGGTACTGGTTTTTCCTTTCTATATTTAGTGCTTCCTTCAGGAGCTCTTATAAGGCAGGCCTGGTGGTGGCAAAATCTCTCAGCATTTACTTGTCTATAAAGGATTTTATTTCTCCTTCATTTATGAAGCTTATTTTGGCTGGATATGAAATTCTGGGTTGAAAATTCTTTTCTTTAAGAATGTTGAATATTGGCCCCCATTGTATTCTGGCTCTCAGGGTTTCTGCAGAGAGATCTGCTGTTAGTCTGATGGGCTTCCCTTAGTGGGTAACCTGACCTTTCTCTCTGGCTGCCTTAAGATTTTTTTCCTTCATTTCAACCTTGGTGAATCTGACGATTATTGGGGTTGCTCTTCTCGAGGAGTATCTTTGTAATGTTCTCTTTCATGCTAGCTTGAGGAAGTTCTCTTGGATAATATCCTGAAGAGTGTTTTTCATCTTGGTTCCATTCTCCCCATCACTTTGAGGTACACCAAACGTAGGTTTGGTCTTTTCTCATAGTCCCATATTTCTTGGAGACTTTGTTCATTACTTTTCATTCTTTTTTTCTGTAATCTGTCTTCACACTTTATTTCATTAAGTTGATCTTCAATCTCTGATATCCTTTCTTCTGCTTGATCGATTTAGCTACTGATACTTGTGAATGCTTCACAAAGTTCTCATGCTGTGTTATTCAGCTCCATCAGGTCATTTATGTTCTTCTCTAAACTGGTTATTCTAGTTAGTGATTCCTCTAACCTTTTTTCAAGGTTCTTAGCTTCCTTTCATTGGGTTAGAACATGCTTCTTTAGCTGGGAGGAGTTTGTTATTACCCATCTTCTGAAGCCTACTTCTGTCAATTCGTCAAACTTATTCTCCGTCCAGTTTTGTTCCCTTGCTGGCAAGGAGTCGTGATCCTTTGGAGGAGAAGAGGCGTTCTGGTTTTTGGAATTCTCAGCCTTTTTGTGTTGGTTTTTCTGCATCTTCGTGGATTTATCTACCTTTGGTCTTTGATGTTGGTGACTTTCAGATGGAGTTTCTGTGTGGACGTCTTTTTTGTTGATGTTGATGCTGTTGCTTTCTGTTTGTTAGTTTTTTGTTTTTGTTTTTCTAACAATCAGGCATCTCTGCTGCAGGTCTGCTGGAGTTAGCTAGAGGTCCACTCGAGACCCTGTTTGCCTGGGTATCAGCAGCGAAGCTGCAGAACAGCAAAGATTGCTGCCTGTTCTTTCCTCTGCAAGCTTTGTCCCAGAGGGGCACCTGCCAGATGCTAGCTGGAGCTCTCCTGTATGAGGTGTCTGTTGACCCCTGGTTGGGGGTGTCTCCATTTAGGAGGCAAAGGGGTCAGGGACTCACCTGATGAGGCAGTCTGTCCCTCAGCAGAGCTCAAGCACTCTGCTGGGAGATCCGCTGCTCTCTTCATAGCCAGCCAGCAGGAATGTTTAAGTCTGCTGAAGCTGTGCCCACAGCTACCTCTTCCCCTAGGTGCTCTGTTCCAGGGAGATTGGCATTTTATCTATATGCCCCAGACTCGGGCTGCTGTCTTTCTTTCAGAGATGCCCTGCCCAGAGAGGAGGAATCTAGAGAGGCATTCTGGCTACAGCGGCTTTGCGGAGTTGCAGTGGGCTCTGCCCAGTTTGAACTTCCCTGTGGCTTTATTTACACTGTAAGGGGAAAACCACCTACTCAAGCCTCAGTAATGGCAGTCGTCCCTCCCCTCACCAAGCTGGAGCATCCCAGGTCAATTTCAGACTGCTGTGCTGGCAGCGAGAATTTCAAGCCAGTGGATCTTAACTTGGTGGATGCCATGTGGGTGGGATCTGCTGAGCTAGACCACTTGGCTCCCTGGCTTCAGCCCCCTTTCCAGAACGGTTCTGTCTCGCTGGTGTTCCAGGCACCACTGGGGTATGCAAAAAAACTCCTGCAGCTAGCTTGACGTCTGCCCAAATGGCCGCCCAGTTTTGTGCTTGAAACCCAGGGCCCTGCTGGTGTAGGCACTCAAGGGAATCTCCTGCTCTGTGGGTTGCAAAGACCATGGGAAAAGCGTACTATCTGGGCCGGAGTGCACTGTTCCTTGTGGCACAGTCCCTCAGGGCTTCCCTTGGCTAGGGGAGGGAGTTCCCTGACTCCTTTCCCTTCCTGGGTGAGGCAGTGCCCCACCATGCTTCTGCTTGCCCTTGATGGGCTGCACCCACTGTCTAACCAGTCTCAGTGAGATGACCTGGGTACCTCAGTTAATATGCAGAAATCACCCGCCTTCTGTGTTGATCTCACTGGGATCTGCAGACCAGAGTGGTTCCTATTTGGCCATCTTGCCAGCCACCCAAAATAAAAATTTGATGAGATCCTCAGATGACCAATATGTATATTAAAGTTAGATACACATTGATAAAGTTCAAACTCTTGACATAGCATTCACGGCCCCTTAAAATTCAACTTCATATCTTCCCACCATCCCTCCCTAGTTGCATTGACACCCCTCACTAAATACCTTCTAACAATTCTGTTTTAAAGCTTCCCTGGGTTTTTCCCTTAGCTTGAGAAGCCTATTTCTTTATTTCTTTGTTTTCACTGCCAAAATCAAATATCATCTCTTCCAGTTGTGCAGGCAGAAATAATTATTCTGTGTTTTTGCTTCCTAACTGGTCACCTAGAGCCTTTTTAGGGTAATTCTTGTATTACTTATTTTAGCACCAAGGTCATATTCCACTTACAAATCAATCTCCATGATTTGTAATATCCCCCAAAGGCAGGAACCATGAATTCATCTGTGAATCTCCATAAACCAGCACATAGTAGGCGCTCAGCAAATATGTGTTAAATCTATAAATTGTTTCATTGAGAAGATTTAATCCAAAAGTGCTAAAAGTCTGGTCAGTTCTGATAATATATGCATTTGGGACAAATGTGAAAGAAAACCTCAGAACAAGCATAAATGACAAAAAAAAGTGCTTTTCTGGCTACAGTTTGTGCCTAAGTACTTAGGAATAAGTGAAAATTAAAGGCTATTGCTGCTTGTTTTGTTGAATAATGCATCTTCAAACTGGAAAACTGCATGTCTATTTTATTTACCAGCACAAATGCCCATTTGCTCACACACATAGCTGTTTGCAAGCAAATTTTGTTCCCATGCAAAACAAATGTAAATTTGGCATTAAACAAGTGCCAATTATTTTCTGAATGTAGAAGGGAAAGGAAGGGTGATTTAACAAACAGAGGCTCTGGACGAGGAAGCAGGGAAGGCGGCCTAGCTCAGCTGCACGGGGCTTTTTCATCACAAGGAGTGAATGTTTAATCGGCTTAATTGGGTGGGTATTCACTGCCGATGAGCAGGGACCCAGCGTTCCATGTCATTTTCTTTCCCTACGAGATGGCTGCTGTGACCTTCGGCAGTCTCCTCGGCTCGCTGCTGGAAAATAGCAAGCTAATTTGGGCTTGTTCTCATGTTTCTTTCATGCGGTAGAGAGAATTCGTTTGATAAGCCCTATGTTCTTTTTTATTGTGAGGCCTGATTACTGTGATTAATTTTAATATTACTAGTTACCATTTATTTAGGGCCCACTAGGTGCCAGGCATTATACTGTGAAACTTGGACTCTCTGTTGTGGTTGAAGTTTTAACCCTCACAACAACCACGTAAGTGAGGCAATATTGGCTCTATTTTGCAGATCAGGAAACTGAGGCTCAGCTTCAAGTCACATTTTGATGAGTGGTGGAGGTGAAATTGCAAATAGGCCCTGTTTGATCCATAGCCCCCTCCCCCTATTCTTTCCACGATGGGACAGTCCTTTATTTTAATACAAACTACTTAATTAGTCCTTTTCACAGTTTGACAATGTCAGAAACTGTTCTGGAGAAGAATTTTATTCCTTTCTTATGGCTGCCTTAGAGGAAGGAGGCAAAGTCTGTTTTGTTGGCAACTCTACCTCCCCCTTTTCTAATCCTCCTCCTGGTGCCACACACTCTCTGTCCCCAGAAGTTTGGTGTCTCCTGGGCTCCCACTGTGTTGTCCAATACCAGGCAGCCTGCAGCCCTTCTGCTCTGGGCACGTTCTGGCCATGTTCTGGCCACCTCCTTGAGTCACTGAATGCTTGCCTGTCTCATAGTCTGAGCATTCCAGGTGTTAAAGCGAACTAAATATGGCCTGAGAAGGACTCAGTACTTCTATATTCGAGTCCTTGTGGATGAGCTGCAACCTAGCTTAATAGGTAGACAAGACTGAAAACCCAACTTCGGAGTATGCACCTATAACAATAGCTGAGTCTTGGCCAGTCCCAGCGGCTGTACTTTGATCATTCATACACTCCTGAGAGTTCCAACTGTGTTCAAATAAGGCAAATGCTTAGCTGTAACCAACCCAGCCATTCTGTACCTCACTTCCAATTTCTGTACATCATTTCACTTTTTGTTGCCTATAAATCTTCTTCCATCATGTGACTGCATTGGAGTCTCTGTGAATCTGCTGTGATTCTGGGGGCTGCCCAATTTGTGAATAATTCATTGCTCAATTAAACTCTTTTAAATTTAATTTGGCTGAAGTTTTTTTTTTTTTTTTTTTTTTTTTTTTTTTAACACAGGCAACAATAGCAAACATACAGAACTATTTCCTGCTCTTGCCCTAATGGGTTTCAAATGACTTTCTGTAGTCCTATTAAAAGTTATACATTCAACAAAAATGTAATGAGTGCTAATTGGGTGTCCAATGCTACAAAGGTGCTAGATATTGAACAGTCCACAAAACTGTCAGTCCCTGCCCTGAAGAAGCCTACCTGCCCACCTGTTAATCTACCTGGCACTGTTCTGGGGTGTGAAGGTACAGAGACAACCAAGGCTTAGCATCTGCACATGGAGTTTACAAATGACTGAAAGCTCATAATTTAACCTCCACAAGTAGGAAATAGTAATAGTGTTTATTGGGTATTTACTATGTAAAATGCCTTATACATATACATAGCAGGCATTTTCCTAAGCCCTTTTTAGGTATTACGTTACCTAAGTTTTACAGCCTACCCCATGGCATAGCCACCAACATTAGCCCAGTTTTGTAAAGGAGGAAACCTGCGACAGAGGGGAGTCAACTGACTTGTCTATGGCTACACAGCTAGTGAATGGTGGAGCTAAAATGTGAAAGCAGGAAATCTGAGTCCAGAGGTGAAGTTCCTCATTCTACCAGGAATCTCTGCCAAAGAAAGTATCTTAATGTGGAAAACCTTTCATGAGTAAGGATGTTCTCTGTAGATGTATTTATGGCAGCAGGAAGTTGGAAGTCACCAAAATGTCTGACCTTAGGAGGACGCTAAGAAAATGTGAGTGCACTAAAATCTTGAGGAAGATCAATAACCATTAGAAACCCCAATAGCAATGACCCCATTTCCCCAGCACTAGCGTCTGCAGGTACCTGGCAAAATCTTCTCAAGGCAGAGCAGCCAACGGGGATCCAGTTTTTATAATATCTTTCTGCTCTTACTTTTGTTACTTCAGTTGTCTCAGCTATTTTCCCATTCTCATTTTTTTTCTCATTAAACATTCTCAGTGGCATATAAATTGTACATAATTTGAGATGCTCAAGACATAAAGCTGAACATATCAATCGCATTATACATTTTGGAATCACAAAGAAAGGGCTAGGGTGCCAGAAGAAGATGGTGTCTTTCCTCCATTTAATTGCATGGATTTGCGTGGTAATGGAAAGGGAATAAGCAGGGAAGAAACTATGGAAGACTGTATTCTTGGTGCTTACACAGCCTTGGTGAATGTTTCTTTGAATCAGGCTTGAACTGGACATTACCTTGATACCAAGGGCCTAAGATTATTCCAGTTGAACAATCTCTTTTGTATTATCCCCTGGATAACTACGAGCAAGAAAAAGTAAGCAATAAAAACTGAGAGATGTCACTTTTTTTTGGCCAGTAACACCATAAACTGGAACATGGTGGGTAATTTAACAATTTTATTATGGTGGCAATGTAGTAAAATGCTAAATTTTTAATGATGTAAATTAAAGTGAGGAAAAAAACCCCGTATGTATAGTAGGATAAGCTTAAGCCTGTATTTGTTCTTAACTTCCGACAAGTGTATTGGATTTTATGATATACCCTTTGCATATCATTCTAAGTGATAACCTGATCCAAGTTTTCTAACAGGCCTTTTTTTTTTTCTGCCTGTTTTTCCAACCTTGTTAGAAATGCTCTTTTTGTGTCTGAAAATGACCTTAAGTCTATTTTTTAAAAATAGAGTATAAATAAATTAAAATATTATTTTTATATATCTTACTTCCTCCCTTATATTCTTTTATCTATTCTGGGCTCAGTCATTTCCCTCTTCTCCGTATAAGTTCTGCCTTCTCAGGCCTGAAGATTATTTTTCTTGACAGAAAGTAAACAATTAGGGGCTGAGAGAAAGAAAATGCTTAAATGACTTGCCTTTGGTGTCAAGCTCCAGCTGAAATGTAAGTTGGGAAAAGGGCAGTGTGGGAGAGCTGATTGCCCGAAACAGGCAAAGACTGGAGAGGTGAACACAGCATCTGATTTCTAAGAGCAAGGACCAATTAGCCAGAAACTGGCTGGGGGCTAGAGTCATAGGTCAAGACGGGAATTGCAAAATTGAGAGTCAGGTAGTCAAATTGGGTAAAGAGTGAAAAAATAAAGAAAATGAATTCTAAAGGGAAGACCCTGAGCGTCAGAGAGAAAGCGTGAGAAAGGCAAAGGCAAGATTTTCTGGGACCTGGATGGCTGTAGCTGCCTACATTTTGACCTCCAGTTCCCCTTTATTACAGAGGCCCGCCTTTTCCTATTTCTTGGGTTCTCATGGGCAACTGGTGACAGCATGCAGCTCTGCTATATTCTCCTGTGAGTGAGGCTTCTCTTGTCTTCCTGTGGCTTCTTCCATAGATTCCTCTTTCTGACGCATTCTAAGTTTTGGCCAGTTGCAGGTGATACATTGTGGAAGTGTGTCTTTCATGAGGTCAATTCCAAGCCTCAAGGCTTTTAAGGAAAGAAACTGGAGTATCTAATAATGTACCAGTCCTTCCAAACAGGATCTGAGTTAGCTCTTTGTCTCTGCTTTGTCCCTGGGGATGGCGCATGAAAGCACACAGGGAAAATGAACATTTTTCATCCCCCAAACTGGCCCCAAGCAATTTCTGTGAAATGGTTGTCATTTTACAACAAATGGGCCCAGTATTCCTTACAACATTAATAACACTATTATGCAAAGTAGTTGCTTTTCAAGTCGACTGATCATTTTCTCTTTTCTTTTAAACATCAAAAAAAAAAAAAAAAACCCCAAAAAAAACCAAAACACCCAGTTTCTTCTATTGATTTTAAAGCATACCACCCACCAGGTCTTCCTTGGACATACTAGCAGCTCTTGCATTTTAGTCCCTGATGGAAACATCTAGCATCTATGTTTGTTTATTCATTCATTTGTTCATTCATTTATTCATACACTCAAGAGACACTACTTAGTGAGAACTATGACATGATGGGTACTATATCAGTTTCTTTATAATTTATTAAACATTAAGAAACTACTATGTGCCAGTTGCCGTTCTAGATTCTAAGGATGAAAAGACCACCCTGGGGAAGGGGAAGAACAAGTTCATAGGGGAAGAAGAAGTAAGTTGAATAAAGAATACAGTGCAAACTTCAACATGGAAGCAGACAGCATAATTCCTGGAGTGTGGAAAAATACTAGGGCAGGTTTCATAAAGGAGTTTTGAGAGGATTAGGTGTTGATTTCACTTCTGATAACTAAGAAAAACTAAGGTTTAAGACTTTAGCAGGGGAGGATCAAAAACTCAAAGAGAACTTGTCCTTGAGCAACTAAGCTTTTATTGCAATAGAAAACTGAAGCCATTTGCTGGAGCGGAAGTGTTATTAGATAAAAGGTACAGGAAGTGGTGCAATACAGAGAGAGAATCTATCTTCAGGCATGGTCAGGGAAGCAAGTTTTCTGAGGGTTGACCCTAGTCACAACTGCCTGTGACTCTCCCCACATAGCTGGGAACCACTGAGAATACATACTCTTGTCTAAGGTAACAAATAAGTTAGCAAAGTTGCCAATAGCCTATGGCATCTGGAAACCACTCTCATACCAAATCAACTACCACCCCAATACAGCTTCTTTGGAGAATTCCACCACTCAAAATGTTTTTCGACAGGTGAAAAAGAATGAAAAACAGCTTCCTTAAATAGGAAGGTTGGCCATCCTTGGACATGATGGCATATTCTTGACATTATGGCATGTTCTTGACATGTTGCCCACACTTGGTGACATAAAAAGTAAAAAAGCGTAGATCAAGGCCTTTAAGTCAGGTCCATTTTTAAAGTTTTGGTGTCTGCAAGATATGTCATTGTCTTTTTTCTTTTCTTTTTATTTTTTGAAATTGAATCTCACTCTATTGCCCAGGCTGGAATGCAGCGGTGCGATCTCAACTCACTGAAACCTCCGCCTCCCAGGTTCAAGCAATTCTCCTGCCTCAGCCTCCCAAGTAGCTGAGAATACAGGTGCCCACCACCACACCTGGCTAACTTTTGTATTTTTAGTAGAGATGGGGTTTCACCATGTTGGCCAGGCTTGTCTCGAACTCTTGACCTCGTGATCTGTCCACCTCAGCCTCCCAAAGTGCTGGGATTACAGGCGTGAGCCACCGCACCTGGCTGTCTTTTTTATTTTCTAATGCATCCCCAAGAGCCTTTAGCAGTACCTGGCACTATACAGACATTCAAAACTTATTTTTTAAGTTGAATTGAATTAAGGGCTGTAACATATGAACAGACACAGTATGTCTAGAGTCAGATTAAGTGGTTCTAGATCCTAACTCTATCACCTACCAACCTCAGTTTTCTCCCCTTTTAAACAGGAATATGACCAGGCAGTGGCTCATGCCTGGCCATATTCCTGTGTCTTAACGCCTGTAATCCCAACACTTTGGGAGGATCACCTGAGGTCAGGAGTTCAAGTCCAGCCTAATCAACATGGTGAAACCCAATCTCTACTAAAAATACAAAAATTAGCTGGGCATGGTGGCACAAGCCTATAATCCCAGCTACTCAAGAGGCTGAGGCAGGAGAATTACTTGAACCCAGGAGGTGGAGGTTCCAGTGAGTGAGATCGCACCATTGCACTCAAGCCTGGGTGACAGAGCAGGACTCCATCTCAAAACAAACAAACAAATAAAAAACCACACACACATACACACACAAAACAGGAATACCAGGCTTGTGAAGATTAGATTATTAGAATATACCGAAAGCACTTAAACCAAAGGCTGACACACAGTAATGCTATACCTGGCATGTATTTGTTAGGATTCCTATTGCTCATTTCTTAGTCAGTGGCAAATCTTGAGCCTGAGATTTGAAGACTCAACTTTTATATACACCTGTTTTTCCAGAAGTTGTAGACGCTCAAAAGAATCTCAGGAAAACCTGAATTCCAAGCAACTTTTTTCTAACACATTACTGTGATACTTCCATTTCCCTGAGCCATTGAAATTACTTTCCCTCTGCATTAATTTTCCAACACTGTTCTTTTTGAGGTCCTTACTCTCCCTATTTCAAATCTAAGACTTCCTTTGAAATTTCACTCAGCTGGATTCTTCTGGAACATTTAAAGCTTTCAACCATATTCTTCTTCAAGTTATTTTTATTTGGCATTTGGAAGAATATTCCTTCATGTTTTCTCCTCCTAATTCTTAGGCATATCCTTCTTGATCATCTTTGCCAACCTTTCCTTCTGCATTAAACTTATCAAAATAATTCATTGGCCGGGTGCAGTGGCTCATGCCTGTAATTCCAGCACTTTGGGAGGCCAAGGCGGGTGGATCACGAGGTCAGGAGTTACAAGACCAGCCCGGCCAAGATGGTGAAACCCTGTCTCTACTAAAAATACAGAAAAATTAGCCAGGCCTGGTGACGGGCGCCTGTAATCCCAGTTACTTGGGAGGCTGAGGCAGAGAATAGTGTGAACCCGGGAGGCAGAGGTAGCAGTGAGTTGAGATTGCACCACTGCACTCCAGCCTGGGTGACAGAGAGAGACTCCATCTCAAAACAAGAAAACAAAACAAAACAGAAAATCCATTAAGGTGGAAACTACTACAATTCCTGTCTTACATATGAGAAAATTGAGACTTAGGTATCTTGCCTAATATCACACAGCTAGTGTCTTTCTAGATTTGAATCCAGACCAGTGAGTCCTGTGTCTGCATTGATACACATTTTCTTGTTTATCCAATGAGATTGAACCAGATCATAAGAAATCTTGGAGGCCATCGTGATTAAAAAAAAATACTATTACTGATAATAACTAACTTCTTATAATCCTTGCTCCATGCTGGACACAATTTTTTAAGCTTCATATATATTAAACCCTTTAATCTCAAAGAGTTCTATTGTTTTCCTATTTTAAAAATGAGAAAACCAGCATTCAATTTCTTAAGAATGCTAAATGATTGGCCTTTATTTATAGATAATTAGGGATGCAAAATTATCCTTAAAAAGGAGGGTGACATGACCCTGTTTAACTTCTACAGAAATATAAATTCCAGGAGTATGGAGGATAGATTGAAGGAATTTTATTGGTGCATGGAAACCCATTAGTAGGCTGTTAAGGATAGTCTAGATTCAAGTGATAAAGGATGCCGAAAAGAATGACGGAAAGAGGGGAAATCTTTAGACATATATTAGATGTTATCATCAAGGTTTGGTGACTGGCTGGATGTAGGTGGTGGGAAGCAAAGGAAATATGTTTTTCAGGTTTCTTGCCTGGGATATTTTATAAACAGTGTGTTTGTTTAGCTACATTCTAAATTTTGGGTATTTAGCCTCTCAGATTGGCCTCGTGCCCTATTAGTCTTAATTACAGTGTTTGCCTGGGTAAGCAATTCCCTGCCAGGAGCCACCATAGCCTCTGCTGCTTTCTCCAGCTGATGCTCACTGAGCTACCACCTTTTCCCTACAGCACTGTTCTGGCTCAGGGAAGAGTATTTAGGCTGCTGGTTCTGTGGCCACTCCACGATTGCTGTTCAGTGACATGGCAACACCATTCCCCTTCTGCCAGGCACCAGCTGCTACCTTGCTGGGAAAATAAGAACCTAAAATTGTTCTTGGCTGAGTCTTCAGCTCCTTGGCAGCTTTGCACTCATAGACTTTTTATACCCAACCCCACCCTGTGCACCCCACCTGCACTTTCTCGAATGATACCACAGGGTTGCAACTATCAGTTTTTGGCAAACATGAGTTTTCTAGTGAATTTTTTCACCTTGCCTTTTGTGATGGGTATCCTATTTTGAAAGTTAACTGTTTATTGAGTGTCCATTAGTACTGTGCCAGATGTACATGAGATTCTGTGGGTACAAAGATGAATGAGGCTATCCTGGTCTTAAGAACCTCTCTGGCTGTTGGGGCAATAGAGTGATAAACAACAATTAAGACAGAGTATGATATATGCCACAGAGGGAAGTACAGAGTACAGTGGGATCCTGGAGGTAGTAGGCACTATGAATAGCCAATATTGGTTCGGCAGTGGGGATTCTGCCAAAACAAGCTCCTCAGAGCAACTGATACAATGAGTCCTCAATGACAAGGAAGAGTTTCTTGGGTAAGAGCATCAGAGGACTTGTGGGTCAGAGCCAATAGTGTAAGATAACTTACGTTCAGAATTAGGAGGAAGCACAGCTGGTTAAGGGATCAACAAGCAGTTCCATATGCCTATAAGGGAAAGGTTTGGGGGTATGTTGAAAGATGGTACTGGAGGTGGGGCAAAGAGATAAATCATTAGTGGCCTTAACTATCACCATTTATAGTGTGAAATTTATCCACAAGATAGTAGATCTGAACAGATTTAAGCAGGGATATGATGTGTCAGATTTGCTCCTTAGAATTTATTCTGCTGCAATGTGGAGGTTAGATGGAAATATTCTAACTGGAGACAGGGAATCCACTTAGGAGCCATGGCAGCTGGACAGGTAAGAACTACGGAGAATTACACAGAGGAAATAGGAATGAGAAGGGTGGAGAGTGAGAAGATTCAAGGGATTTATCAGAAGACAGATTTGATGATATTTGGTGACTGACTGGATTGAAAGGAAAAAAGAAGAAAAACAGTGTCTCTATGTTGTTTCTTGAGCAAGACAGCTTGACCTTCTATTTGAAAATAATTTCAATGAAATACACTCAACCACACTGCCATGTTACCTTCTGAGGCACTAAATTTAGTTTCCCCCAAACTCCTTGTTTTGAAGTCATGAAGTTTTTTGTTTTTTTTTTAAACAAATGTCCTCTAATAATATTGTCTATCTTTGAGTCCTGAAAGAGGTTCTGTCATTGGCTAAAAATAACAAGTGTCCTTATGGGTATTTACAAATTATCAGTGGCCACAGGAGCCCTTCTTCTCTCCCAGTTTGGGAAACTCTTCAGTGTACAGTTGGTATGGTTTGGCTCTGTGTCCTCACCCAAATCTCACATTAAATTGTAATAATCCCCATGTGTCAAGGCCAAGACCAGGTGGAGATAATTGAATTATGGGAGTGGTTTCCCTCATGCTGATCTCATGATAGTGAGTGAGTTCTCACAAGATCTGATGGTTTTAAAAGGGATTTCCCCCTTTGCTTGACACTCATTCTCTCTCCTGCCACCTTGTGAAGCAGCACCTTCTGTCATGACTGTAAGTTTCCTGAGGCCTCCCCAGCAATACAGAACTGTGAGTCAATTAAACCTCTTTCCTTTTGAAATTCCCCAGTCTTGGGTATTCCTTTATAGCAGTGTGAGAAAAGACTAATACAATGGTGTTTGAAAAGCACAACTCTCCCTTTTAGCAGTGAATCACGTTGGTTTTGACACATCTCTACAGTGAGTGAAAAGAAATAATTCTAAAAGCTTACTAAATCTTCTCTCCTGTAAGACACCTACCAGCTAACTGGATAATCAGTCAGTGTCCTTCCTTTTTCTTCTCCACTGAAATGTCACCTTCATTTATCACTTTCATAGTATCTGAAATGTAATCTTCAGATATGATATTACCTAACATCTTACCACATCCTTGAAGCGACACCAGAAATTCCAGCAGCTTTTGATTCCTCTTCATCTTTTTAGTAGGAGTTGGTCCCACCCATTTTGTCCATTTTTTGCACTAATCAAATGATTTATTGAGGTCCTACCAGGAACCAGGCACTGGTATAGTCCCTAGGAACGTAACAGAGAATAGAACAAAGAGTTTCTGCCTCTGGAAGTTTCATTTGGTGACAGAAGGCAGACAATGAGCAAGGAAATGAAAAATCTCCAGAAAATCTGAGACTGAAATGCTACAAAGAAAATAAAAAGAGAAAGTGTGATTGGGGCTGGAGAGGGCTGGACAATTTAGATTGGTCATTATGGAGGGTCTTACGGAGGCATGAGTGATCAGAAATAGGAGAAGACGTCTGTTGGGTTTAGATGTGGTGCCTTCTGCACAAAAGTCCTAAAGAAGGGACAAGTTTAGTTTGTCCAGTAAAAATGAATGCTTCAGTGTGTTTGGAGCATAACTTATATGCAGTTGATTTATTTTATTCTAGACTTTTTCATATTTGAACTCTGTGGGTTTCCAGGCTAATTGGATTATTTGCATACATATTGTTTCTTGCTAGAATCCTACACTCCTCGAGGGCAAGGGTATATCATATACTTCATCTGTTTTCCCCACAACTTCTAGCACAATGCTAGGAACATTACTAGGTGCTCAATAAATTCTTACTAAATTCAATTGAATTTGCAGTAATAGGATTGTTTTTCCTATTATAAAGAGTGAACAAAAGAAATATTTACTAAAAACACAGTGACACTATAAAAAGACTTCAGAATAGATAAGTTGCTTCACAAAGACTGGAAGGGTACACTTTCATTTTCATGATTGTCATACCCCAATTTGTTAAAGAGTAATCTTACTTTAGAAAGTCATTTTCTATGACAGTTGTCCACATTTTTGCAAGAGAGGAATTTGCCAACATGCAGCTTTGGTAATTACAAATGATTCCATTTGCTAATGAAAGACAAGAGCAGGGAAGAAACTAAAATTTATTTCCTGTATCCAAGAGCCAACCCTCTGGGCAAAAAGCAGGGAGAGGGGCAGGTTCCAGAATTCTGGGTCCAAGAGGGAAGGAGAGAGGGTGAATCTGAACAACAACGAGAAGGAGCAGAGAGACAGGTGAGGGAGTGCATCCAAGGGCAGAAGAGTTAATAAACCAAGGTAGCCAAGTCAGAGACAGAATGAAAAATAACAGGAGAGTGAGAGAATGAGGAGTGCAGTTAGACCAAAAGCAGGAAGGTTTGGGTGACCAGGGGATCATCTTGGGTGAAGTCAATGGGACACCTGATTATAATAACAATGTCGTTTTTACCTGCATCCTTTAGCGGGCTCAGAGATACACATTCTTCCCAGAACAGCTCACAGTGTGATGTTTTATTTCATGTTCTCATCTATGCTGATGACCTGTCTCATCCCTTGGTGTCATGTTTCTCTGTTATAAGGATCTTTGTGGCTATGACCCCTGCTGCCATGGTAACACCTAAAAAAGCACATCATTATTTCAAACCGCTCCACCAGCACAACCATGGTCTTAAAGTTTTCCCTTCCTGCTTCCACCTCTTCTTTCCTTCACTTCTTTAGCCTAGCATTTCACCCTTGTCATACCCATTTATTCATTTATTCAGCAAATATTTAACAAGCTCACTATAGATTATGTACCGTCCTAAATGCTGAGAATACAGTGGGGAAAATAGACAGTCTTTTTCATAAAATAAAAGAACAGACAATTTCTAGAAATGAAAAGGGCATGTAAATATATAAAAGCTCTTCACAGAAGGAAGAAATCTCTGGCTCACTCATACTTAGCAAAATACAAACAAAACACTATACTAAGATGTCATTTTTGTTTTTTAACTTTCAGACTGGCAAAAATTCACTGATTGACAAGACTCTTGTTTTGCAGCTTTGTTTAGCAAGACTGTGAGGAAATAGGAACTTTTACACGTGGCTGGTGGGAGTATAAATTGGTACAATTCCGATGGGGAGCAATTTGGCATTATCTATCAAAATTACACATGTATGTAGCCTTTTTCTCACTTTAGGGAATTTCTTCTGCAGCTATATTTGTACATGGCCAAAATAATGTATACATAAAGTTATTCATTGAATAAAGAGATATAAATTTATAAATTAGAAAATACCCAAATGCTCATTAGTGGGGGTCTAGTTAAACAAACTATGGTATATAGTGAAACATTATGCCACTGTAAATTGAACAATCCACAACCTCCAAATCCCCAAAACAAAAATAAACTGAAGACTCTCTGTATGTACTGATGGGAGAAAACTGCAATATGGAGAAAGCCAGTAGCCCAGTGATATGGTTAATGAATTCTCTATTCTGCAAAAAATGAAGAATAAATCTAAGAGCATCTACTCATATTTGCTTACACTTCTATAGGGAAACTGAAAAGACAGACAAGAATTTAATAAATGTGGCTATCTTCTAGGGAAGAGGGACTGAACAGATGAGTTACTACAAGACTTTTCACTGTACATTAAAATCATTTGGTTTTTTAATTATTAAGACTTACTTAATCAAAGGTATTGTAAAGTTGTTATTATCTTTGCTCTAATAGCCTAGTGGGAGAGATTGAAAATAAAGAGACAATAGGTACATAACATGTGAAGCCACTTTTGCAAAATCACAACAGTAAGAGAAATCTGACAGTTGACTTCATCTTGCTTCTGACCTCCAAGCTTTCCTTGGTCATTCCTGGGCATAGGCCTAATTAACTTTGGGAGGAATTTAGTTCATAATTTAACCTTAAAGCAAAGATGATACTACTCTTCCCAAAACTAAACTACCATTGTAAAACTAATGAAAGGCCACAAGGCTAGGATTATGAGAAGGGCCTAAACTCTGATAAACCATAGGCGTAGTTTCTATAATCCCTTACTGTTCAGGGGTCATGTGGCCAGAGATCACAAGATTTGTGACTTGCCCAAGTGATCTCATAGATAACATCGCTATTGTAGAATCTAAGATTGGTTTGCTTGAGATGTTTTTCAAACTGATCCCATCTGGACTCATGACCCATGACTCAGCTGATCACTTGGTCCCACCCAGAGGTGAACTCAGCATATGAGGACCATTTATACACCCATATGATTCATTTCCCAACCAATTGGCAGCACCCATTCCCTAGCCCCCTACCCACCAATTTTGCATAAAGACCCCTAACCTCCAATCCTTCAGGGAGATTGATTTAAGTGATAATTCCAGTTCTCTCACATGGGCTGGCCTCAAGCCAACTAATGCTGTAGTCTCAGTGGATTGATTTTATCTGTGCAATGGGCAGAAAGAACCCATTGGGCAATTACATGTAGTAGCTAATAGTGATCATTGCTAAAAATAAAAAATAAAATTCAACAAGGGGATGGGTAGTGAAAAGAGGTGCTATTTTAAATAAGGGGTCAAGCAAGGACACTTTGAGGAGGCAACATAGAAAGAGAATTCTGAAGGAATTCAGAGGGGGGCACGGAGATATCTTGGGAAAGAGTAATCTGGGTAGAGGGAACAGTTGTTGCAAACACCATACAGCAGGAACATACTTATTACACTAGTCAAGGAATAAGCTGGGGCTTTTAGAGAGTTGACCATGGCCAAAATTGTGTAGAACCTGTAGGTTGTGGTGAGGGCTTTAGATTTTTTTTCTATGTGAACTTTCCATTCTCTGTCAATGCTTTGCCAGTTCTTCTAGTCCCTTCTCTGTTCTGGCTTTGTTTTTCTCCCATTCAGCCAAGATGCCATGATCAACCTCTCCAACCTCCCTAGACTCTATATACACAGCCATGACTTTATTTACCTTTGATTAAATTACTATAGTGTGCATCACAGTGACAGTTCCAGATGTCCTCCATTCTTGGCTACTGTCCCCTAATCACCCCACATTAGCTGATGACCTTACTTCCTACCTTAACAAGAATTGAATTCACTAAAATTTCCTTAACTGAACCCACTATCTCCTCTTTCTTCCAAACTCACTCCTCCATCTGTTAACCTGTCTTTGTGAGTGGCACAATCATTCACTCAATTGCTCCATCAGAATCCTAGGAATCATCCCCAATTCCTTCTACACCCACATCAGACTAGTGCCCTGGTACTGAACCTTCTAAATATCTCTTAATTCTAGCCCATCTCCTCCAAGCTCACTGCCTCTGACTCAGACCAGTCCCTCAGCATTTATTTAGATTACTGCAATACCTTAAAAATCAAGTTGCACTGTTTCCTGATCCTAATTGACTGACAACTCCCAAACTAATGCACACTCCGCAGAATCTCCAATAAATCTTCAATAAATATATAAGTATAATCAAGATAAAATAAAAATTCTTTGACAAGTGATATGAGATTATTTATAACCTGGTCTCTGTTTACCTCCCTGGGGAAACATGTCTTAACTTCTTTCTACTTCAATTTATCTCCAAAATGGGGATTATAATAGAAGTAATCTCATGGGGTTACGATGAGAATTAAGGGAAAACAAGGTATGTAAATTTCTCTGAAAGGAACTTGACCATGGTAAATGTTCTTCAACGCTGGTCATTATGATTACCGTCCATTTTCAACCCAGCCTCACCCCCTCCCCATCGTGTAACAGTCCAAGGACTATTTAAATTTCTCTAACTAGACTTTACTCTCTTACTCTGAGTATATGCATTCTGTTTGGAATGTTTGTCCTGCTCATCCATGTTTTCAGGCATCAGTTAGCACCCAGGGCCAGATTAGGAGGTCTATGTCCGACAGAATCTTAAACTTGCCCCCATTATGTAGTGTTCATGCTCTGATGTGATCCTCCACCAATACCTGAGTATGGGTGGAATCTGTGAATTGCTTCTAGACATACAGAAAAAGTGGTTATATGCACTCAATTATGTCACACAAGATTGCAGTCCCTATCTTGCTGGGGTCTCTCTCTTCCTTGCTGACTTTGAAGAAGCAAGCTGTAATGTCGGAAAGTGCCACATAGCAAGGAACTGGAGATATCCTTCAGTTATCTCCTGGCAGGAGAATGAGGCCACAATTATTGCACCTTCAAAGGACTGATGCTACCAACAACTATGTGAACTTGGAAATGGATACTTCCCCAGTCAAACCTCAGAGGAGAGCACAGCTCAAGTCAACACCTTGATTGTAGCCCTGTAAGATTTTGGAGAGGACAAAGTAAAAACATGCCCCCAAACCTCATCCCTTGGTATTGAAATATAAAATATCTGTTTTGCTTTTAAGTTGCTAAATTTGTAGTAATATCAGTATGCAGTAATAGATATCTAATACATTCTCTACCTGTACTTTCTAACCATCCAACGGGCCTTGATTACAGTACTTATCTCTTGCTGTTGGAAGGCTCTGCTCAATTCACGTCTCTTCTCTGGCTTTGGAGACAAGTGAGGGAGATGTTTGCATTTTTCTCTATATCGTGAGGTCTTGCACAACACCTTATGGCCCAGTTGGTACCTCATAAATGTTTGTTGAATACATTTCTCTCTTGTAATACTGTCCAAATACTTGATGACAAAGGGATTAGAATCTTGATTGAGTGAAAGAGGATAAAACTTGTTTTGGAAGTGTCTGAAAATGAAATAGATCCCAAGGGGGTAAAAATGACAACTGCATGGTGATGTGTGTCTAAAGCCAACTTTTTAATGGAGTCATCTTGATTAATGAGGTTCCTTATTCACGCAGCCACTAGAAAAAATTTTTAAAGTTGTATTTCCTCTAATAGTCCACTTTCAAAGGCTCTGCCTTCTCATTATGAATAATCAAATACAACCCTGAAAGATGAGCAAACTTGAAATGACTAACTTTTAGCTTTTAAGGTCTATTATTCAAGTGAAAAGTAAAATATTCCTTTTATAAAACTGATGTTATGCTTTTACTTGGGTAATTTAATACTTTGAAAACTGGCCGTGTTCTTGTTCATCTTCTGGTTAACTAATCTGTTTGAGGAGTTTCCTAGCTGAGAATATTTCAAGAATTTCAATTTTTAAATTTTCTTTGAGGAATTGATGAGATGAAGTACTATATTATATTATTCTCATTTTTATGAATGTAATCATACTACAACAAAATTGTATAATTACATGAAATTATAATACAAATTTTAGACATAAACCAAAAGTGACCTAGAATAATATTTATTTTTACCAGTAAATAATCAACAAATATTTATTGAAGTGAATTAAGTCTAGTGTTTATTGTAGTAAATACAATACATCTGCATGAAGATCAAGCAAAGTCTTTGGGATGAAACGATGCAGGCTTGTGTCACAGCTCGAACTACTGCAAGCTATATGATCCTAAAGAGACCTGCTGATGTTCTGTGTGTATTTCTACTCCTTCTCCTATAACTAAAGCTCAGAAAAAAGGGTTTTGATAGGAGTAGGAGTGCTTGATGTGATACCAATATTGTTGCTACTAATTAACATGGTACTGGAGTTCTTCTCGATGTGTGAGGAAAGAAAAAGAAATAGAGATTAGAAGAAAAGAAAGACAATAAAGTAAAATAACGTGAAAAACTATTAGAACTAATATGATATTTTTACAAGGTGGCTAAATATAGGACCAAAAGGCAAAAATTAATAGCCGTTTCTACAAAAAAAAAAGTAACCAGAAAATTTAATAAAAATTAAATACCATCTGTTGGGAAAACTGGCTAGCCATATGCAGAAAGCTGAACCTGGATCCCCTCCTTACACCTTATACAAAAATTAACTCAAGATGGATTAAAGACTTAAATGTAAGACCTAAAACCATAAAAAACCTAGACAAACACCTAGGCAATACCATTCAGGACATAGACATGGGCAAAGACTTCATGACTAAAACACCAAAAGCAATGGCAACAAAAGCCAAAATTGACAAATGGGATCTGATTAAACTAAAGAGCTTCTGCACAGCAAAAGAAAGTATCATCAGAGTGAACAGGCAACCTACAAAATGGGATAAAATTTTTGCAATCTATCCATCTGGCAAAGGGCTAATATCCAGGATTCACAAAGAACTTAAACAAATTTACAAGAAAAAACAACCCCATCAAAAAGTGGGCAAAGGATATGAACAGACACTTCTCAAAAAGAAGACATATATGTGGCCAACAAACATATGAAAAAAAATCTCATCATCACTAGTCGTTAGAGAAATGCAAATCAAAACCACAATGGGATACCATCTCGTGCCAGTTAGAGTGGCGATCATTAAAAGTCAGGAAACAACAGATGCTGAGAAATAGGAACGCCTTTACACTGTTGGTGGGAGTATAAATTAGTTCAATCATTGTGGAAGACAGTGTGGTGATTCCTCAAGGATCTAGAACTAGAAATACCATTTGACCCAACAATCCCATTACTGGGTATATACCCAAAGGATTATAAATCATTCTACTATAAAGACACATGCACACATATGTTCATTGCAGCACTGTTCACAATAGCAAAGACTTGGAATCAACCCAAATGCCCATCAGTGATAGACTGGATAAAGAAAATGTGGTACATACACACGATGGAATACTATGTAGCCATACAAAAGGATGAGTTCATGTCCTTTGCAGGCACATGGATGGAAACTGGAAACCATCATTCTCAGCAAACTGATGCAAGAACAGAAAACCAAACACCGCATGTTCTTTCTCATAAGTGAGAGTTGAACAATGAGAACACAAGGACACAGGGAGGGGAACATCACATACTGGGGCCTGTTGGGGCGTGAGGGGCTAGCGGAGGGATAGCATTAGGAGAAATACCTAACGTAGATGACAGGTTGATGGGTGCAGGAAACCACCATGGCATGTGTATACCTATGTAACAAACCTGCATGTTCTGCACATGTATCCCAGAACTTAAAAGTATAATATTTTTAAATCTGCTTATTTAACAAAAGTCCCAAATATAATATGCTTTTATAAATTACAGCCCTCATATTGTCTATGAGGGCAATCTGTCTATCCCAGATCTTAAAGTATAATTTTAAAAAAATACCATCAACAGCAACAAGCATTCCTTAAACAGGAAGATATAAAACTTATGGAGAAGGCCTTAGATCTTAAATTAAAAATAAAAAGATAGTCTAAGTAAATAAAGAGACATTTATGCTCTTCGATGGTACCACCTACTATAAAGGTGTAAATTCTCCCCTAAATTTACCCACAATTTTGCAATCCCAATACAATCTTAGTTGAATTTTTTTTTCCAGGAACTCAATTAACACTCTAAAATTTGGAATTAATTGAAATTTTTTCACAATGGAATATTATGGAAAAATTAATAACCCCAACTAATCAAGCCAACACCAAAAACCATAGTTAAGAAAGAAGGACTTGCCCCATTGATATTGATATGAAGACATGTCATAAAGGCAAGATGAGGACACCACTCTGTCAGAACTGTGATTGCAGTCATCTTAAATCCATAGATCCCATGATTTAATCATGGAATTAATAATTCTGTGATAATATTAATAATTTTACTATTAATCAATAAAATGGATAGATTGCATAATGGAATCTACAGATTTAAAATAATCACAATCACAGTCCCGACAAGGTATTTTATTTTGTTTAGTTTCATTCTGTGTATGTGGGAACTGTGACACATTGGTTCTAAAATTTAGATGGAAAAGCAAAGATCCAGGAATGTCCAAAATATTCCTGAAGGAGAAACTCCTTGTGGCTGAATGGCATATAAAATATCTAAACTTATTTTTAAGCTATGGTAATTATGACAATGTATCATTATTGCAAGGACAGACAAATTGATCAATGGAGCAGAATATAGAACTCCCCAAGCTGACTCACAAATATGTAGAAATCCAATAACAGATCTGGCTTTACAGAACAGTGAGGAAAGGATGGATCTTGCAATAAATGGTGTTGGGAGAGTCATTCATATGGATAAAATGACACTGAGCTTTTATATCACACCACACACAAAAATCAATTGTAGTGGGATTATAGACTTAAATATGAAAGGCAAAACTATAAAACTTTTAGAAGGCAATATAAGAAAATATATTTACAATCTTGCGATAAAGAATTGTTAAAACAAAAAATGCAAAGCAGAAAGAAAATTATTGGTACATTTGATTGCATTAGGTTTAAGACCTCTTTATTAAAAACGATCATAAGGAAAATAGACAAGCTATGCATTGACATAAAATATCAATAGCCATAATTGTCAATGGGTTAAGGACCAGGAAATACACACACACACACACACACACACACACACACAGAGAGAGAGAGAGAGAGAGAAAGAGAGAGAGAGAGAATAAAAAATCAATCTGATAAAAAAATACACAAAAGACAGAGGAGGAGGTAATAAGAATGAAAAATAAATATATGAAAAGATGCTCAATCTTATCAATAATCATGAAAATGCAATGTAAGAGTACAATGTCCATTAGTAGTAAAATAGAAAGATAAATTATAATAAGTTCATACAATAAAATATAGAGATAATGCATGAACTACAGATACCCAGCACAATGATGCATTACCATAATGGCACTAGGAAGGGCACACAGAATGTTCTATTTCTTACACTAATGTTGTATACATAGGAGATTTTTGTCCTATTAGTCATTATACCTTAACTTACCTTATAAATACACTTTTTGTATCTAATAAATATTGGATCTAAGCTGCTTTTTATAAGAAGTTATGAATATTTTCAGCAATGGTGGTTTACTCAGGTCCTATCCTATAAGAATGACCAGATGGGCAAGTAGCTCTGGGTTGGAATGCTAAATGTGAATTATGAGATTTTTTAGACTCAGAAGAAAGTAGTTTTTACTTCAAGTATTCCTCATAAACTAGATACTAAAATTGAGCTTATATTTTGTGGCTTAAAGTGACCGTAGGAGTTTTGCTTCCTTGAGAGAAGTCAGAATAAAATATGGGGCCTGATTATATTTCCATGAAGAGTCCTGAGAACTTTCTCACTATGCTACAGTTTGAATGTTTCAACCTCTCCAAAATTTACGTTAAAACTTAATCCCCAATGCAACAATATTAAGAGGTGGGTTTTTAGGAGGTGATTAGGTCATAAGGGCTCTGCTCTCATGGATGAGAGTCATAAAAGGGCTGGAGGAGGATAGGTAGGCCCTTGTGCCCTTCCATCCTTCTGCCATGTGAGAACACAGCAGTTATCCCCTCAGAGGATGCAGCAACAAGTCACATCTTGGAAACAGAAAGCAACTCTTATCAGACACCAAACCTGCTCAGGCCTTGAACTTGGACTTCCCAGCCTCCAGAACTGTGACAAAAAAAAATCTGTTGCTTATAAATTACCCTGTCTCAAGTATTTTTATAGCAGCACAAATGGACTGAGACACTGCACAAATTTTAAAGGAACATGGGGAGACAAATAAAGGTGCTCATGATTGTATCCCAAAGTCCTATTCATTCAACCCACTTCATAGGGTAGTTAAGAAAATCAGATGAGATAATGAGTATAAAATGGCCTGCCACATGATCAGTGCAACAAATATTAGGACAAACCATTATCATTACCTTATCATAGGGAAAAATTATGAAATGATTTACTTTTTTCTATTATGGAAGTTTTCACATACATAGATCTGCTAAAATATAATCATTGAGCTTGGGAGAATTAACTTTAGCACATTTATGATCCATGAAAAATTGTGGATATTGAATTTTTTAATATTTGATGTGTTCGGACAATTTGCTTAATTCAGAACAGCCATCAGAGGCCATAAATCTCCCCCAGGAAGAGGTCTGTGGAAACAGTATGTACATATATATGCACATTGTCACTGTAAACCAAGAGCTGACCTTGATACTTAAATGCAGCCATTATTTCATTTTAACATGTCTTCCTAGCTTATGTCTTCATTTATTTACTTTCTTAGGGGGAGAGACAAAGACTTCTTGAGAACTTAAGAATTTGAAGCTTTGTCCCTAAGTTTAATCTCTTGTTTTGCTAAATTAGGTTTGGCCATAACACATTCAGGCAAACAAAAACAAAACAGGAATCTGGGTCAAATGCTGAGCCCCCAGTGTGAGCCCAATGCAGGTGATAAATGGATTACTGAGTAGTCATGGGCTTAATGAGAAGCATTAAATATAAGCAATTTTTAAAAATGAATTGAAGTAGAAATCTGGGGCATTAAATCGTATCTGTCTGTACTTTATAGGATTACATTTGGGCCATTTGAGGGGCAATGAAAAGATTTGGCATAACTTATGTAATAAGTAATTTCGAAATAGAAAAACAGACAACCTTTTAAAATGTAATAAAAAGAGAGATATGTTTTACATAGACTTCCCCCATATTCTCATTTAGTAGCTTAATATCTCTACAGGGAAAACGAATGCATGATATCCAAACATCAGAAACTAAATGTGGAAAAACGTGCATTTGTTTGTGCTATCTTCTTACCTTCTCCCTATAATCACACTTTTATGCTGGATGCTCTTTGATTATATTCATTTTGAATTTTTACAACATTGTGTGTAGAATAGACAAAAGATAAAAACCATATGTTTGTTGATGACCTGGTTCAAAGATGAATGGAGAAATGATGTTTCTATATGTTTTATGTATTTCCTAAGACCAAAAATGGGGCTTTCCAGCTGTTATTGTCTTGCAGAAGTATATATTCCCTATGGAGCAAATATGCTTCCATTCTGTTCCCACTGAGATGATTTGTTGATTCTGATCAACCCCAGGTCCTGAGTCAGGCAGAGAATTATTCAGATGATTGCCCTAATTTCAGGCTATTCCTAGCCTAGGAAAACTCGACTTTAAGTGATCTTCCTGCAAATTACTCTAGCCTCCGACTTATTCACCAGCTCACTGGTCCCTAATCCACCGTTCTTTGTCATTGCATAATCGAAGCGTATTCTTCTCCATTACTGTCATACAATATCAATGTTGTAATCTGTTTGTAATTAAGACCACTCAAAAATTCCATCTTTTCTTTATCCCCTTCCCCCATGAACTTTATAGAAGAATGAACATGCCAGAATTATTCTCTCCCACAAACAGAAATCAATCCATACCAAATTCTCTGGTGTGATGTGTATTAGCTTGTCACCAAAGATAAATTTATATTTACTTAAAGACATGTCACTCTACACAAACTTTCTCAGACCTGCAGTAAATTAAAATGCATGCTTGCTTAGGCATTAAAAAAATGGGATTATTTTGAGAAATGTAATCTACTGACTCAAGAAAGTCATGGAATGAATGTACCATACGCCAATAATGATGTGCCTCAAAGAATAATGAGTCTTATTGTATTGAGCTTGCTTTAAATATCCTTGACGTCATAGCCAATGTATTTACTGCTGGCCTATGAAAAAAGTCCTAGTCCCAGTTTTCAGAATAATGATGTAAAGGAAAGATGCTGCGTGCAATTTAGTGGATTGGGGGGTTTTGTTTTTTAATCATGGCACGCTTCCTGGCTAATTTTATTTCTTATTTTCATTTGTCTTAGAGTAATGTAACTTAGAAAATTTCATAAATAAAAGGTTATTTTAATAATTAATCCTGTCATTTCAACTTCAATGCAAGTCAGTCCATTTATAAGAAACCCCTGTATGTTTTCAATTCAAATTAGATAAGCACTTCTTTGGGGGTCATCTCTTTGAAGATGCCTATTAAAAAATAGCAGGATATACCAGGCACTATTTCCCTACAGCCGTTTGCATTATTTTTGCTCTTTGCTAGAACTGTGCATATAGTAGGAGCAGGATAAATGCCTGCTGCTGAGAATAAAGTACTAAACTTCCAACGTGTTTTATTTTCTTTCTTAAAGAGTTTACATAGTCTGATAGCTGGATTTTTATCCATAGTGTAAATCACAATTTGAAACAACCCAAAGCAGAAGTAGTTAACACAGGGTAACAAAGACTCTTGACTGCAAAGTTAAATTTAGAGGAAGATACAAGAGATTGTGTACTGTCTGCCTTATGTACTCTGAAATGTAATCAACTCTTCAGAAAAAGCAAACAAACCAATAATAAACAAAAAACAAAACTAATTAGAAAACTGAAAGATTTCCTCACCACAGGCTTCTAGAAACTCTGAAAAGAAAAAGAAAAAAATCATTATATGAATATTAACAATATCCTTTTAAGCAAGGTATCTTTTTAAAAGTGGTATTCACTACAATTATAGCAATTGAACGAATATCAGATTTGCTGGTGAATGAGATTGACCACAATTTTGTTTTTCTTTGAATATTTCATAAGTCTGTGTTCATAAGCCTGGTTTTAGAGGACAATGGAATACTACCTTAGCTCAAGGCTCGTAATTTGCCTTTTGTATTACTGAAACTCGCAAGAGAAATTAGGACTATGTGAAAGAATGGGTATCTGAAATTTTCTGTCCAGCAGTCATGTGTTTATCACGCAAAAAAAAAAAAAAAAAAAAAAAAGTATTAATTCCCTCGGGTTTTAGTGAGGGCCCACTGTGGTCCAAATAATGTGCCTGGAACATGGTTTACCATGATTAGTGAGTTGGCAATTTCTTACTCCTACTGAGCGTAAGTTCTGAGGTGGAAGAGAGACAGCAAATGAGTAAACAAAGGCATAAAAGTATTACTGGTTGTATTATATTTGAGAAAGGAAATAAACAGGGTGCCTTGGGAAACAATGAAAGGCTGGGCCCTACTCAAATTTAGTGCTTAAGGAAGGCCTCTCTAAGTTATGGCAATTAATTTTTAATTTTTGTTTACTTTTTTATTGAGACAAGTTCTCACTCTGTGGCCCACTCTGGACTGCAGTGATGGAATCATGGCTCACTGCAGCTTCGACCTCCTGGGCTCAAGCAATCCTCTCACCTCAGCCTCCTGAGTAGCTAGGACCACAGGCACACCATTACCCATGCCTGGCTAATTCTTTATTTTTACTTTTGGTAGAGACAGAGCCTTGATATGTTGCCTAGGCTGGTCTCAAACCCAGGAGCTCAAGCAATCTTCCTGTCTTGGCCTCCAAAAATACTGGCATTACAGGTGTGAGCCACCGTGTGTGGTCAGTTATAGCAGTTAAGATGAGACTTGAAGCATGAGAAGCTGGTTGCTGAGAAATGAGCCAGGTGGAAGGATGTATTAGTAAGATTTCATGCTGCTGATAAAGACATACCCGAGACTGGGCAATTTGCAAAAGAAAGAGGTTTAATTAGACTTACAGTTCCATGTGACTGGGGAAACCTCACAATCATGGCGGAAGGCAAGGAGCAGCAAGTCCCATCTTACATGGATGGCAGCAGGCAAAGCGAGAATGAGGAAGACGAAAAAGTGGAAACCCACGATAAAACCATCAGATCTCGTGAGACTTATTCATTACCATGAGAATAGTATGGGGAAAACTGCATCCATGATTCAATTTTCTCCCACCGGTCCCTCCCACAACACGTGGGAATTACGGGAGTACAATTCGAGATGAAATTTGGGTGGAGAAACAAAACCAAACCATATCCAAGGAACACCAAGTAAGATATTCCTGAGGCAGCCAAGAGCTTGTGGTATTCTGAGCATCAGCAGAAGACCACGTGGCTGAAGAGTGGAGGGTGAGGAGCAGGCAGGCAGCACAAAAGAAGGTTGAAAAAGCTAGCTCGGGGCCTGTTCATACACGGCATTGCAAGCAGGGCAAAGAGCTTGGATGTGACTATCTTATTCTAAGAGCACTAGGATGCCACAAAGACAATCCCCAGGTTTCACTTGCATAGGAGAAAAATAAACTTTCCTTTCCCAGGGATATAAATTATGTGACATTCTTGTTTGTTGAATGTAAATGCCTGGAAATGTCGAGATAACTAACACACTGATAACTTCGGAAGAAATATTGAAAAATTCAGAGGAAATATCACAGATACGAATATGAAATATGATGGAAAACAAAAGTACTGTGCATTATAATGAGCAGGCATTGAGGCTAGATCCTTCTACTATTTTCTTTGTTGCTTGACAAATTACTCTGTGTAATTATCTTTGTGTTAAAATTTCTTTTTCTGTAATATTGCAATAATAACATCAAACTCACTAAACTATTGTAAAATTCCTATAACGCTATATATGAAAGTGTAACATGGAGATTGAGAACTAATAGAGAAACAAGCTTTATTAAAATAAGATGTTTACTTGGCTTCCAAATATGAATATTTTATTATGTCAACATATAAAGGAAGCTTTTGTATAAATGACCAACACGGATTTTTCCACCTTTTTCTATCAAAAGACTGTCAACCTTAATGCCTAGCATTATGAAATAAAGCACTCATTGAAACCCAAGTGATAGTAATAACATCATTTTTTTGTATTGTGAAAAGGTTTTGATAGATTCTCTATAAGAATATCATAATATATCTATATAAACAAAAGATATATCAGAATATATAAAAGTGCATTTCTTTTCATTTAATTTCTTAAATTTCTAAACCTCACCTGACTGCCAATATTTCTAAACCTTACCTGACTTTCAATCTTTTGACATTTTTCTACTTCAAGGTAGAAATAAAAATTAAAATGAAAAGCACTGTCTGAAAGCTACAAATTATGATCATCTGAATAAAAAGGTGTCTGTGTATATGTCTGTGTGCGTGTATATGAGTGTGTGATTGATCCAGGCACAGCAGAGTGGATACATTCAAATGGAAAAGGTCTTAAAGGGAACACAATTCTATGTTGGACCATGTCTTTATGAATATAACCCCATCAACTAATTACAGTGGGCGCTGAAACACATTACTGAAATCTATTATGTGAAATAAAACTTAGTATTGAAGCATAATTTCCACATGCTGTGGAGAGTTAATTATTAAATATATTATCCATTGCACAAAAAACAGTGTGGATAATGATGTTTTTGCTGGGCCCTAGTGTGACTGACAGAAAACAATGTCAATGTCATCATCAACAGTGTGCCTGTTTCACACTGATAAAATTACTAGATTTACTTCTGTTGCATACCTTTTTAAAAAATACAGAAAGGAATACATTCTCATTGTGTAAAATTGAAAAAAATACAGCAAATTAGTACCAAGAATCCCAGTCCTTACTATCTCATAATTTGGGAGTTTTTTTTTTTTTTTTTTTTCAGGACAGAGTCTCACTCTGTCATCCAAGCTAGAGTGCTGTAGCTCAATCTCGGCTCACTACAACCTCTGCCTCCTGGGTTAAAGTGATTCTTCCACCTCAGCCTCCCAAGTAACTGGTATTATAGGTGCGCACCACCACATCCAGCTAATTTTTGTATTTTTAGTAGAGACAGAGTCTTGCTGTGTCGCCCAGGCTGGTCCCGAACTCCTGGCCCACCTCTGCCTCCCAAAGTGCTGGTATTACAGACATGAGCCACTGCACCAGTCACTTTGTGAGTATTTTTTCCAGGTGTTTTATAATGATTGCCCCTAGATGTTAATTTATAAAATGGAAAGACATAAGCATGTAATTTTCCAACTTACTTTCCTCACTTCATATTGTATTTGGAAAATTTCCTCACACAATATCATATTCCTTTAATTATAATTTTATTTGGTATATAAGTTCCTCAGAAATTTTGTTAGAATTTTATTAAAGTTAATGAGTTATTTGCATAAAACTAACATCTTCATAAGGTACCTTATTCCTCTGAAGGCAGATAATATTTTTCTTCATCTATTTAAATCTTCTTTTTGAATCTCAATTGCAATGTGTCCTTTGTTTCTCACAGTTCATTGCTAGGGTTTTTCCTTGCTCCATAGAGAAAACTTACTCTATTCTAATTTCAAAGTGGTCATTGCTGAAAGATAGGAAAAACTATTGAATGTTTATTTATTTTATCAGCAACAAACTTATGAAGTTTACTTACTAGTTGACTTTTTTGGTGGAAAAATGTATCACAGGCAAAAATGAATTGTTTCACTCTTTTTGGCTCTTTTTATCTTATATACATTTCTTGACTTATTAAATTAGCAACAGTTCCTAGAATAATGTTAAATTACAGCTATCACAGCAAGTATCCTTGGGATTAATGATAATCTGGTTAATGTCTCATCATTGAATATGATATTGACTGCTATTCCTATGCAACTATTTTTTATCTTATTAAATTTTTCTCTACTTAATTTATAACAAATTTCTACATTTAATTCAAGAAGAGTTCTTATGTTTTATCCAAAAAATCACCATTCTCTGGATGTTCATATGTTATCTATGATATAATAATGTTATGAACAAAAAGAGCTAAAATATATAAAAAGTTACTATTTGTCAAGTACTGAGCTAATCGTTGCATAAAATATCTCATTTAATCCTTACAAGAACTCGATTAGGTAAGTACTATTATAATGCCCAAATTATAGTGATTGTATCCACATTATAGACCTAAACTTCGAACAATGAAGTATCCCTGCGGTTTGGGAGCAAACCCTACTTCATAGGGAATTATTTGTTTATTATACTGCTGGGCTCTATTTACTAGTATATTATCTGGGGTTTTTACATCTATAGAAATACAGCACAATTGTTGAACACATTTAATTCTAATCATGCCCCTTTGAGGGAAATATATAATCCCCAATTTCCAAGAAAGGCAACAGGGACAAAATGAGGGCATAAAAGGTGTTAACAAGTTTAGCCTAAAGCTGCCTCCTTACATATTCTAAGTTCAGCCTAAAAGTTTCTTTGTGCACAGTGAACTGTAACCTAGTTGGCTATGTAAACAGACTGTAATCTACACTTGTGCCAATCACTGAGTTTTGACCAATCAAAGGTGGCCAACTGTTCAAACTGGGTTCAAATAAGGCAAACACTGAGCTACAACCAATCCAGCTGTTTCTGTGCCTCACTTCTGTTTTCTGTATGTCACTTGCCTTTGTCTGTCCATACATCCTCCATTATGTAGCTGTGCTGGTTCTCTTTGAATCTGCTGGGATACTGGGGGCTGCCCAATTTGTGACTCTTTTGCTCAGTTCAACTCTATTAAATTTAATTTGTTGAAGGTTTTTCTTTTAACAGAAAGTAAATAAATTTTTCTGAAGTTGAATGGCTAGTAAGTGGCAAAGCTGAGATTTGAACCAAGGCAGTGGAAAGAAAGGGAAGGAAGAAAGAAGGAAAGAAGAAAACAAGTAGAGATGGAGAGAGGATGAAAGGGAGGAAAAGAAAGAAGGAAGGAGGAAAAGAAAGAAGAAAATGGAAGAAGAAAGGAAGGAAACAAAGAAAAAGAAAGAAAGAAAGAGAAAGAAAAACAGAAATAAAAAGAAAAGAAAGAGAAAAACAGAAATAAAAAGAAAAGAAAGAAAGAGAAAAACAGAAATAAAAAGAAAAGAAAGAAAGAGAAAAACAGAAATAAAGAAAGAAAAGTGGGACCGGAATAACACAGGGTGGTCACAGCAGAATAAAGAATTCCAGACAGCAGTTTCACATGTCTAGCAGCTGTGGTCTGATGATGTTAACAGCAGCGAATCCATATGGGTCTTCAGCAACTCAATTATTGCCTCCTCAGAGGAAATAATTTGTCTCAGGGGCATAAGGCAGAGTGAGAGACTGAGGCAAGTTTTAGAACAGGAGTGAAAGTGTATTAGAAAGTTTTAGAGCAGGAATGAAAGGAAGTAAAGTACTCTTGGAGGAGGGTCAAGTAGATGATTTGAGAGATCCAAGGGTCCAGTTTGACCTTTGACTTGGAGTTTTATATCCTGGCATGCTTTTGGGGTTTTGTGTCTCTCGTAGCTTGATTTTTCTTGGGGTGAACTGTTCACATGTGCAGTGGCCCGACAGCACTTGGGAGGGGCGGCACAGGCAAGGTGTTTACTGAAGTCACGCGCATGCTCACATGAGGTGTTTTTCCCTTATTAGTGAAGAGTTCCTAGAGGAAGGTCATATACCAGTTAAACTCTGCTTTTTGCCTCTTAGTGTATGTGCTTGAGCCCACTCACCCAACTCCTGAGACCTTATCAGGAAGCTGCTCACCACCAGCTTCAGGTGTTTTATCTATTTGAGAGACTGCCTTTTCCTGGCACCAGCTGTGAGCAATTATTATTTTAGAGAGACAGTTTAACAACCACCTGACCATCAGCTGATGGTCACCTGACATTCCTAAGGTGGGTGGGGGGTGCTCTTCTGCCCTGCTTATGTTGGTCTAGTTACCTACTTTAATAAGACCCTGAAAACCAAGTGCCGATCAAGCTGGCTAAGATCAATTGGACCCAACATGGTGCTGGATTTGACCTAGGTTTCACCTAGGACTTCATTATATGCTCATTAACATAGAAACCCCACACCCACTGGTGCCATGACAGTTCCAAGAACACCTATAGTTAGTATAAAAATGGGTAGCACAACAATTCTGAGAAATCTCCACCTTTTTCCATGAATATTCCACGCCTTGGTTAAAGAAGCGTATAAAAGTAGCAGTCCCCATCCACCTTGCACATGACTCTTGAGTCTGCCCACTTTACAATAAATCTCTTTCACTATTTTCTGACTCATCCTTGAATTCCTTCTTGCGATGCTGCCAAGAACCTGGACACTGGCTGGGGTGGAGGTCCCACTGGCTTTTGGGGGGCCTCCCCAAGCCCACCAGTACCAAAAGAAACGAAAAAATTAAACAGTAAAATCCTGTGAAATAAATGCTCAGGAAGAAAAAGTGCAAAAAGGAACAAACCAGGATGGTTGACAGTAAAATCTGTAGAACTCTGCCTTTTCTTACGGATTCAAGGGACTTATTTACACATTTTTGGTGCTAGTTCTTAATTGAGTTTATGAATTGCAAATACATTCTTCCACTTTGGGCTTGCCTTTTTACTGTCTTCATGATGTCCTTTGGCAAATTAGATTAGTTGCATTTTGTGTCCTGCCTTTTGCTGATTTCAAGGTCATGAAAGATGTTCTTCTATGTTTTATTTTACAAGCTTCATCTTACCTCTCACATTTAGATCTATACTCCATCTAGAACTGCTTTTGTGTGCATGGTATGAAATAGGGATAAAGATTCATTTTTTTTCTTTGTGGATATTCAATTGATCCAGCCTCAGTTACTAAAAAAATCATCCTGTCTCCACTGCATTATGGTGTTAACCTTCTCATTAATCAAATGACCTTATCTTTGCTGATCTGTTTCTGGATTGTCTTCTCTATTAGTATCCTTTCGCCAGTCTACACTATATTAATTACTGTAACTTCAGGGGAAGGTATAATTTCAGCTAATGTAAGTTCTTCTGCTCTGTTTTTCTTCTTCAAGATTGCTTTGGCTATTCTTAACTCTGCATTACTATAAAATTTTTAAGATCAGCCTGTCAACTTTCACACACACACACAAATACCTTCCTGCATTTCACTTGGCATTAACTGATTTGACAGATCGATCTGATAATTGATATCTTTAAAATACTGAGTCATCCCATTTATGATGAATATAGTATATATATTTCCATTTCTTTGGCCTTTAAAAGTTTCTCTCAACTTTGTTTTGTCATTTTCAGAATAGGAGTTTTGCATAATTTATTTTCCTGCATCCAGTGACCTTGCTAAGTTTACTTTTTAAATTCCAGTGGCTTATCTATAGATTCTTAAGGTTTTTCTCCATATATATAATTATATCACTTGCAAATATTATATAATTTTATTTTTCTTTTCAATTCTTATGCATGTCATTGCTCTTTCTTGCCTTATCCTATTAGCTAAAACATCTAACACAATGTTGAAAAGAAATGATACTCTTGTCTTTTTTCAGTTAGCAGGGAAAAATTTTCAAGAATTCATTAAATACCATGTTTAGTGATGATGTGTTGTAGATACTATTTATCAGACTTTTGCCCCCATTACAGGATTTGAAGGAAAGTTGCTCAGAGAAGATTAGCACAGAGTAGGCAGCTCTTGAACCCAAAAGGGAAATTTATAATTTTACTCACAGCCTCCAGAGTTGTCCTTGGCTTTGTCTTATTGATGATCTGGGAGCAAATATAAGTTTAGATTTGTTATCTAAACTAACTAATTCAACAGGGACCCCTTCAGCTCAAGGCCTTTATTGGATTGGGGTTTGGCCTGGGGGCCTTTTTAGCTCTGGGGACAGTCCTTTTTCCAATAGCAAGCTTATGGTAGAGGGGGCAGGTCTCTTGAGGCTTTTCCCATTTAGCCCATTGAGGCAGTTTGCCTTCCAGTGGCCTAGATTCCCATACTGATTGGCAGTTCTCTGGAGGGTTGTCCTGAGGGCAACCCAAAGGGGAGGGTCTGGTGACGGGCTTGATAGTACCCTTTTATTCCTAATTTGGCAATAGCTGATTAATGTTGAGTTATATAGAATGATTCGTTTGTGTCTACTGACACAATCATATACACTTTCTCTTTTTACTGTTAATGTAGTCAATTATACTAATTAGTTTTTTAATTTTAAACATCTCTTGCATATCTGAGATAAGTGCCTCTTGGTCATGATGCATTTTCCTTTTTATATATTACTAGATTTAATTTGCAAATATTTGTTTACCATTTTTTACTGATATTCATAGACATAATGGGCTGGTATTGTCTCCTCCTTTCCTGTGTCAAGGTTATGCTGGCCTCATAAAATGACTTGAGAAGTTTTTTTCTTTATGCTATTCTCTGAATAGAAGAGTTTTTAATAAGATTGTTATTTTTCCTTAATTGTTTGAAATAATTAATTGGTGAAGTTATCTGGTGAAATAATTAATTGGTGAAGCTATCAGTTCTTTGGTTTATTTAGTTTTTCTGTGGGAAAACCTTTAATGATGGGTCCAATTTATTCAATAGCTATTGGAATGTTTAAAATTTCTCTTTTATCCACTTTGGTAAGTTGTATTTTCTAAGGAATTTGTACATTACATTTAAATTTTCAATTTTTATTTTTTAAATGGTAATATTTCTTTATTTTCTTTTTAATTGGTGTATATGTAGACAGATACTTCCTATTTCATTGCTGGCAATTCGTTTTTTCATTTTCTTTCCCCTTAATTAGTCGTATTGGGGGAGTTATAAGTTTCATTAATATTTACAAAATTATAACTTTGGCTTTATTGTATGTTTACCTTTACTGTATGACTCTGTTAAAAATTGTTTCGTTTTGCTTGCTTAATTTTGAAATGTAATTATCACAAATTCTTTCCCCAAACTCTGATAAGAAATGTAAAATTCTCTTCAATATGGTAAAATACTTCAGGTAATCCATTAATTCCATTTTTTTTTTTTTTTTTGCCTTGGAAATTCTTCTCCTAGGCCTCTATATACTGCAGTATGGATCAGTTGACTGTTAGAATTGCTGCCTACCCTTATTCTGGTAATCCCATTCCCTACTGTGACACTGTGGAATATATATTTGGTCTTTGATTCTCTTTCCTGGTAAACAACTCCTAAAATCCGTAGAAACTTCCAAATGATGTCTTTGTATGCCAATGAGTTGATGATGATTTGCAGCCCCTAGGTAGCTTGGGATGAGGCTGGTCCCCTGGAAAGACCATGGCAGGTCTGATGGGAAGGAGAGGGTGGTTTTATGTGACTGAGCCCTCAGCCTGTGGTTTTTGAAGCTATCTCCAGGTAGATAGCATCAGGATTGAATTGAATTGAGGGATACCCAGATGTTGTCCCCCCCAAAATTGATTGCTTGCTTGGTGGTGTGGGAAGAAACTCTCCCACATTTGGTCAACAGAAGTCTTCTGCATTGATTGTTGTGGTGTGAGAGCCAAGGAAAAAACAGTTTGAGTTGGTTTTCCCACACACTCATCATCTTAGGAGTGCTCATCACACCTCTCCATGCTGAACTCATTTTGGCTTGGATTCCACATATTATTTTTTTATTTGTTTACTTATTCAAGTTCATAGGGACAGGAGGAAGGGGAATTCTAGGCAGAAAAGGGCAGGGTCCCTGTTGAAGCCCCACCCTCAAGCCTGGAACTGTGGCCCAAAGTGAGAACATGCATTCCTGTTTTCCTACTTGAATGTTGCCTTTTTCAAAACCACCCATGGCCCACTCTGCGCTGCCCCCTCCAATCCTGTACCCATAAAAACAGGCTTCACTGGCAGACAGCAGAGAAGGGGAGAAGAGAAGAAACAGCTGTATATCCGAAAGAAGCAATATGACTTCAGAGGGATGGCTTGACGGCAACACTTCAGGGGAGGAATACCTTCCCACTGCATCCCCTTTCCAGCTCCCCTTCCCACTGAGAGCCACTTCCATCACCAATAAAATCCTCTGCATTCACCACTCTTCAATTCTTTTGTGAGACCTGAATTTTCCTGGACACTGAACAAGAGCTCAGGTGCCACAAGTGCAGATGTTAAAGGCTGTCACACTGACCCTTCGCCTTCGCCCTTGCTGGTAGAGAATAACCACTTCTTGCAAAAAAGCAGAGGGCCCACTGAGTTGCTTAACACTTCAGCCATCCATGGACAGCAGAGCTAAAAGAGCGCCCTGTAACACACACCCTCTGGGGCTTTGGGGGCTGTGGGTACTCCCCCACTAGACACTAATGTGGAGCCTGCACAGAGTTTTGCTCCTGCTGGCACCCAGATACACTCATCCTGGTGCCTGCACCTGCTCATCTGCATGCTTCCCCTCCTGCAAGGGTTGAGAGCTGCAGGATGAATAAGCAAGGTACCCCTGTTGCAAGGCCAGCAAAGGGGTCAGGGAAGATTTCTTATTGCAATATTTGGAGAATATTTTCTGGTAGCTTCCTAAAAGTAGGGGACTTAGAGGTACATTTTTTTCTTCTTTTTCTTTTCTTTTTTGAGACAGGATCTTGCTCTGTCACCTAGACTGGAGTGCATTGGCACAATCTCAGCTCACTGTAGCCTCTGCATCCCGGGTTCAAGTGATTCTCCTGCCTCAGCCTCCTGAGTAGCTGGGACTACAGGCACATGGCACCATGCCCAGCTAATTTTTGTATTGTTAGTAGAGACAAGATTTCACCATGTTGGCCAGGATAGTCTTGATCTCCTGACCTTGAAATCCACCCACCTCGGCCTCTCAAAGTGCTGGGATTGCAGGCGTGAGCCACTGTACCCGGCAGAGGTGACATTTTTTTGGATAGAATTCATGCCTGAAAATATATTAATTCCACCCTTAGACTTAAAATAATATGAATATGTCTGTTAGTAGCCAAAAGGAAAAAAAGAAGTCTGAATACATGCTTTGGTGTTCCATTGACTTTGAGCAAGCAAACTTTAAGTAGCATAATTGGTTGAAGTTAAAATACATGTGATACTGTTAGAAAACATTACAAAATATTTAATGGGAGAGGGTTTTGAGTAGCTATGTAAAGGACTTCTATAAATCAATAGGAGAAAACATGAACAAACCAAAAAAAAAAAAAGAGAGAAAAGACAGAAAAAGGACAAGTGTTTTTGGTAAAAAAGAAAAAATTATTTGCAAATTACTCAACATCTCTAATAAGCAAAGAAATTAAAAAGGAAGCCAAAAACAAGATGTTTCATTCTTATAATTAGTAGAATTTTTATAAAAATTGACAATACCATACTTGCAAGGGTGTGTGGAAATGGGCATATAATTTCAGAAAGCAGTAGTAGAGTAACTGATAATTTTTTAAAGAGATCAAGCATTTAAGAAACTTTATTCTACAGAAATACTCCCAGAATTTATACCTATAAATGCATACAAAAATATCCATTGCAGTATTGCTTGTATTAACATAAATGGAAATAATAAAAAAAATCACTAGGAAAATGTTTTAAAAAATATAAGAGCACTATTATAATGGACTACTAATATACAGCAATTAAAAAAAGGAAAAATTGAGAAATGAAAATGGAGAAAAAAGAAATATTATCAGTATAAAAAGACATTTAAGGTAATTAATATATATAAAATTAAGTTGCAGAACTACCCAGGCTTTGAGAGTAGTTATCTTTTGGAGTTACATTCACTTTTCATGGTATTAGTTCTACAACGTGTAATTTTATAAAACTATGCAGCATCTGTGATCTGAAAAAAGTATATAATGATAATAAAAACAACAAAAATGATTTCTAGCTTATTATTATTATTACTGTTCCTATAATTATTATTATTTTTTGAGACGGAGTCTCGCTGTGTTGCCCAGGCTGGAGCACAGTGGCGCTATCTTGGCGCACTGCAAGCTCTGCCTCCTGGGTTCACGCCATTCTCCTGCCTCAGCCTCTCCGATTAGCTGGGACTACAGGCGCCCGCCACCATGCTCAGCCAATTTTTTGTATTTTTAGTAGAGACAGGATTTCACCGTGGTCTTGATCTCCTGACCTCATGATCCGCCCACCTTGGCCTCCCAAAGTGCTTGTTGCTAGTATTTCAATCACTCCTGAGATCTTTTCTTTTTCACTGTCTTATCTCAGGGTAAGTATGCATTGTCTTATTTGTTTTCTATGGCATTGAGATAAAAACAGCTGGTTGTGTTCTCATTAGATATTTGAAGACAATTATATCGTGTTTCTTCTTTAATATTTACTAATTGATTCAAAGAAAGGTAACAAGATAACTTATTTTAAATAACTGTAAGAGTCAGCAAATTAACTTATTTCAGATATCAAATTATCTCTTTAATCTCATGTAACTCTCAAGGACTCGAAGAAGAAATAATTTAAGCTGTGGTCTAACTTTCCACATTCATTAATTTTGTTCTTTGTGCAACATTGGCCCAAACCTAGCTGTAAGGGAAGACTAGGTAGAAAAGTCCCTTCTTCAGGGAAGAACCCCTTGAACCCTTTGAGAACTGGGATTATAATATATACCTTGAAATGTGCACTTCATAGATACTTTGAAAAATTATCGATAGCAAGTAAAAGGAACTTATATTATAAATTGTGTTTGCTATACCTCTGTGTACAAACATAGTGTTAGAGAGCTAGTGTGTGTACTTCCTAAAAGCATTGTCCTGGTTTTTTCATTTTGGTGAAATTATCATATTTTTGGTATTTTTCCAGTAGACCAAGAAATCTGGTTGCATTGCCAATGTAGTCTTTTTACCCCATTATAAAAATCTGGTTATTCTTGTTCAGAAATAACTGCTGCTAGACTGCAAATTTTAATATTTATGAGGGCAGAAATGCAAAATGTGTCCTGTTGTGGAAGCAAACACACTCTCTTACTTGATTTTTCTCATGGGATGTAGGAAGCCCTTTTCTCTCCTTGTTTTCTCATCTCATTTGTACAGATACAAATTTCATCAATATTTAAACCTAAATATTAAAAGAAACAAAATTCCAAACACAAAGCCTTTGATGTGGGGTGTCTCTTTGTAGATCTGTGCTTGCCAGGCCTGCTGTCAGCGCTGTAACTTGACAAAACCATCAATTCTGACCAGAAAGCCTTCAATTAAAATTCAACATAGGACTCTGGGGGATAGTGTGATACACACATAGGGGAATAACTGGGAGGCCAACCATTGGAAATAGAGTCTGCGTTCCAAATTGAGAAGATTCGTTTAGACTCCAAGTGCCCCTCTGAGGTCAAGAGAACGAATTCGTGTGCACCCCACAGGCTGGCAGTTTGGGACCGGTTTCTAGATAAGAAGAGATGAGTAGACAGGGAGCTGAGCAGGTTCTGGGCGAAGTCCGGAATCCAGTAAAAATGAGTAAGTTCATAGGAAACAGGAAGTTCCCAATTGCACAGATTTCTTCTAATGCTTTCCTCCCAGGGCCTACAGCTGTGGGAATCTTCTGCTGTCGATGTCGGGTACAGCATGAAATGGAAGACACACAGACTCTGCCTTTGTGGTATTTCTGCGCAAGCAGGAAAAAAAAAAAAAAAAAATCTAAGGCATTGTGATTTTAAAAAAACAGAAAGTACGGGGGCTTATGGAGACCAAACGGGTAGACCTAGAATTGGCTGCAGGGTTACAGAAAGTGTCTTAAGAAAAGTATTGTTCATCCTGGCTAACACGGAGAAACCCCATTTCTACTAAAAAATATATATATATAAAAGAAAAAAAATTAGCCGGGCATGGTGGCGGGCGCCTATAGTCCCAGCTACTCGAGAGGCTGAGGCAGGAGAATAGCGTGAACCTGGGAGGCAGAGTTTGGGCGACAGAGCGAGACTCCGTCTCAAAAAAAAAAAAAAAAAAAAGAGAAAAGTATTGTTTAAACTGAGATTGAAAGCAGGATTAATGCTGGTTCAGAAAACAAGGGAACAGGCACTCCAGGGAGAGAATGTTCTGGCGCTCCCTAAACGGATAGGTAAGAGTTGGTACAAAGTCTCATGGAGCTGTAAATGCTCCATTGGTTTTGATCATACTGTGCTTTTGAGTGTCTTCCTGGACAGTGTACCCAAAAGGGCAATGTGTCATGTCTTAGTTGCTATGATACTTCCATCCCTTGGAACAGGGCCTACATAATATGGGCCTTCAATAGATGTTTCCTAAGTGAATATATAAAATGCTTCTATTCATCAAGATGACTATAAGAATGTTCATTTTCTCCCTAGTACTAGAACTAAATTTTGATAAAGCGTCCGTTAAAAACAATAGAGTCTCAACTTTGTTGTCGTGATCTTTATTGCTAGCTATTCTGAAGGTCTGATTAATGATGAAGACACATTAGACATTATAATTTTCTATTCGTTTTTCATCTTTTCATTATTGCCTATTAGACCTATAATACAGTATCTATGAACAAGATATATTAATTTAAAATAAATTACCATTTTGAATTGTTATAGACATTTCAGAGAAACGTTTTAAAAATAGAAATGTAAAACACTACAAAATCTATTAAAAATAGGTTTTTATTTATTGATCATTGTTTCAACATTTTCTTAATTTAATTTAGGCCTACTGAGTCATAGAGAGCAACCTTTTCATAGTGCTGTGAATTAATGATAAAAGTCCAAAACTCTTGAGGAAGTACACACACACACACACACACACAATACCTATACACACACAGTTACATGCATACCCCCTGATATGTATGTATGTATGTATGTACATGTGTTTCTAGTACTTTGGGGTCTCAGAGCTTTATGGGAGTAAAAACTTTTTAAAGAGTTTCTCTCTCTGTCTGGCAGTAGAAACCTAATTACTTATATATTTATCAGAAAAAAAGATTACATGTTTTAATAGTCTTTCGACTATGTTCCCTTTCCTCTGAGCTGAAATAAACGACAACATATATGGTTTAAATCACTAGTCCAAATATAAACCTCATGTTGGTCTTTGATTTTTTTAGCATAATATTCTTGACAGCTTTTAGGAGAACCCTTCCCCGAAAATCCAATTTGGATTTTCTCCAACTTTCTCCCATTGTTACCTTAAACCAAAAATATATTTAAGCAGAATATAGCAAGATTTTGAATGGTCTCTTGGTTTCTTCCAAATGACATAGTTTTCAGAAATCATCTTTGCTTTTTTATTTTGAAATATGCATCCCAACAGCTTCTATTTTTAATTTTACAAGAGAGGGAGGGTTTTTAGTGTACAGAGATTACTCCGGAGGTTAAAGTAAACCAGACAGTAAAACTGTCTAATTAGATTTGTGTAAATACTAGTTGATTTGCATAAGGCTTTGTCTTGGTCTTTTTTATTTGAGTTCCCAGGGCTGAGGACTCTATCTAGCACATAGTAGATGCTCAGTACATTTTTGTTAAGTAAATAAAAGCATGAACTGTGAATACAAAAATCCTTTAGAATCCCTGCATTATTGGAATTTTATATAGTTCAATTATAATGTTATTTGAGATTCTCAGATAAGAGGTTCTATAAAGACATATAATCAATAATGGTAACAAGCCTTATTATTTGGAAGTGACAACATATCTGCTGTTCCTTTAATGACTCATATGCCACAGTACATAATGTTTCTGTTTGATAATGAAACATTGCGTCTTCTAGACAGTATGCTAGACATGATGATTTAAATGGCTGAGTTTAAAAATAACTTCCAAGCAGCCTCACTAAATGAACATACTGTACAATGAGGGCTAAGTGAGATGTTTGGTTTTCAGGTTGAAATTATTGGTAGCAAGCCTAACCTATTTTTTATTGTGTGTAAGACGTTTATATGCTTAAAATTTCACTAACTGCTTTAAAACAAAAGTTTTATTATAATAATTAGGATAAATGGCTGTTCCTTAATTGTTTTCTTATTTTAAAATATGTGATATTTAATCCTGCAGCCAGATTGGATAAAAACTGTCTGCTTTTGGTAAGCAAAAAATTAGATCCAAGGGATGGCTCCAGATACTATACTCAAATAATGTTTGTTCACTTGAGTAGCACACAACTATATATAAGTGTGTGTATATATGTGTTTAGGAATTGTGTTTAGGAATGGCAAATTTCCTTCCCCTTCCCTTTCTTTGTTGACAATGCACTAGTATCTTGTGAGCGTGTGTATGTATATATATATATACACACACACATATTCTAAGGGAAAACACCAAATGCATACATATATATCAATGTACATATATGTGTGTATATGTACCCTCATATATACACACACATATATAGTTGTGTGCTATTGGAGTGAATAAACATTATTTGAGTATAGTATTTGGAAGGAAATTTGCAATTCCTAAGCACCCTCTATGCTGATTTTATCTCATAAAAATCCTCAAAACAGTCTTATAAAGTGAGCGTTATTATTGGTGTTTGGGAGACAAGAAGATTAAAGTTATGGGAGTTTAAGTGACCTGTTCTTCACATAGCTGGGAAGCAGAGGAGTCAAAATTCAACTCTGAAGACAACTCTGTTTCTCCCCTCCAATGGCCTGTCCACACCACCTGGCACTGAGGCAGATTCTTGCTCCATTCATACCCAACAGTTGCATAAAAAGAAGGAATCCTGCTACGGCTAATGCTATACCCAAACAGATGGAAAACTCCAGTTTCAGCCCGGCCAACAAACTCTGTAGGACCCATCACTGCTCTGTGGGATATCGTAAACTAAGATGGGATTAGGAACCCACCCTTTCCCAAGACATTTTGGCCTCCCACCTGTGGGAAGAATGAAACAATAGTGGCACAGATGAGTTCACTGCATTTCAGGAGTGTCTTGTCCTCACCACTCCACAAACAGCATAAAACTAATTTTCTCACCTCTGCACACAAGTACCATCATCATGTACACAGATAACAGTTCATCAAGTGCATTTTCTCAGGTGTGATGTCATGGAAATGCTGCTGGGCAAACCATCCTGAGCCCGACTAACACGTAAATTAGAGGCACTGATCCAAATCAAATGTAAAATAGACTTGTATTGCGTATTGACTAGGAGAAGACTCATTTTGCTCCATGCCTATATTTCTAAGTTTCATTGTCCACTGCTAATGTATCCAAATGCCAAAGGGTATGCCAAGATCCAACTTCTTCTTACATCAAAAGAGCTACCTTGCATTGAGACAACCTTCATCATTTATAACATATACTAGCATACCTGTGTATACTTTGAAATATAACAGCCCAGTCTGAAAGCTATGTGGTGAGTGTATTTGGGTCTCTTCCTTACCTAATCCCTCCCTCTTATTCCACAGAATTTCAAGTGTGAAATTATTCTTTTTTCTCACATTCCAAATAACTCCTGATGATTGTGAAAAATGTTGAATCATTGGAATGGGATAGAAGTAAACAAAAATAATTCCCTGCATCAAAGGTATATCACACATATCTGTTTCCTCAGATGGAAGGAAACTGGAAAACAGCACACAATTTGGGTGCCTATAATCCCAGCTACTCAGGAGGCTGAGGCAGGAGAACCGCTTGAACCCAGGTGATGGAAGTTGCAGTGAGCCAGGTGGCGTGACAGGCCTGGGCGACAGAGCAAGACTCCCTCTCAACACACACACACACACACACACACACACACACACAAAAAAAAAAAGGAAAAGAAAAGAGAAAAGAGAAGAAAAGAAAACAGCCACAATCCTAATGCAAAACCAGATATGATATTCAACTCATAGTTTGTTCTCCTTCACTTCCTGAAGTTGTCTCTCCATTCCTCCCTCTACTTCATCACTTTCTTACACATGCAAAAGGTTTTATATTTCATTATCCAGAGGAAAGTCAAGATCCCCTAGGCATATTGATATTAAGGCAATAAAGAAAATGATAAAAGGTATGATAATATTAGTCATAAAGATGTTTGGTTTTGCTTTTGTTTGCAACTTCAGGGCTATGTTGAATAATGGCATTTTGAAGGTTCTGAATGATGAGGCTTTGTCTTTAACTTGGCCCCCAACTAGATGAGTAAATATGTCTCCCTACCACACTGCACAATAGAGAGCAAAGAGAGGGGAATAGACGTAGGAGTCTGGGAGTAGAACATTATGACTACAGGCATCTTTGGGAGCCTGTTGGAGGGTATTGAATTCCCTATCAACGGATAAATGTCACTTAGAATGAACTTTCTACCAACACATCAACAGAGACCGAAAACCATCTACAAAAAGTATTAAGGAATAATGCAAAGAAACTAAGAAACTACCAACCTCAGCACAGGTTATGAGAAACACACATACACAACCAGGAGAATCTCAATAAAGAATCCACACCATAAAAGGCCAACTGTGGTCACTCACGCCTATAATCCCAGCACTTTGGGAGGTCTAGGCAGGCGGATCACTTGAGGCCAGGAGTTCGAGACCAGCCTGGCCGACATGGTGAACCCTCGTCTCTAATAAAAACATAGAAAATTAACCAAGTATGGTGGCGCATGCCTGTAATCCCAGCTACTCAGGAGGCTGAGGCAGGAGAATTGCTTGAACCCAGGAGGCAGAGGTTGCAGTGAGCCAAGATCTCACCACTGCATTTCAGCCTGGAGACACCAGTCTTTGAGACTCTGAAAAAAAAGAAAAAAAGAAAAAACAAATCTATAATAAATGAGAACAGAGTCTCTTTTTTTTACCCCTTTAGTTAAGCATTGTCTTCAGTTTCTAACTGAGGAAAAATTGGTAGTTTATTTCTTGAGGTTTTTTAGAACCTCATGTGCATAGACTTTAACGTTTTGTTTTTGTTTTTGTTTTTGTTTTTGAGATGGAACCTGGCTCTGTCACCAGGCTGGAGTGCTGTGGCATGATCTCGGCTCACTGCAACCTCTGACTCCCTGGTTCAAGTGATTCTCCTGCCTCAGCCTCCTGAGTAGCTGGGTTTACAGGCACGCGCCACCACATCCAGCTAATTTTTGTATTTTTAGTAGAGATGGGGTTTCACCATGTTGGCCAGGATGGTCTCAGTCTCCTGACCTCGTGATCTGCCCACCTTGGCCTCCCAAAGTGCTGGGATTACAGGCATGAGCCACCGCGCCTGGCTGAATTTGTCATTTTTATGTATATGTAATAACGTTCTAGCCTGTTTGTAATGTGTATTCATGTCATTCTAAACAATTTCTTTTGTATTCATGAGATTCTGAAATAAAGCTCCTCCTGATACTTTATATTGGTACCTCTAGAAGAGACTCTCAAAGCCTATTTCAGCTGAACTTCAGGGATCCAGAGTGGGTGCCTGTAAGTAGGTAAGCAGCCCCTCTTATCCAATGGTGCCTTAACAGAGCTTAATCTTGTGGATGTGCCACCTGCTGCTTCAAGGTATTGAGTCTTTCAAACTTCTTGTAAATCTGCTGTTGTGTAGTGTCATAAGAGCATGTAACAATAGAATTTTTTATCCTATTTTTTCTGGTATTTAAATAATCTAGCCTCTTGATCTGCTTCTGGGAGGCATAGGAATTATCTCACACATTTTAGAGAAGGGCGCATAGGCCGACAGAAGTAAAATGACTTGCTTAGAGGCACAGTGAATTCTCTGGAAAATGAAAAACTGATATCCGATGTCCTTCCTCTCAGGGCTAATTCTCTATTGCACTCCCTTCCTGAGCAAATATACCCGAATCAAATCATCTCTCATCCTTGCCTTAACAACATCTACTTATGTAAGCCCTGCAAATTCAGAATCCCAACAAGAAAAAGGACAGAGCATTTATAGTTGTGACCCACACGGTTTAAATTAGCTGGGAGGCTGGCAAAACACAATGTCATGCTGAAGTTATTTCCAGAACAGCAGGCGTCTCTTCAAGCAAACCAGCTAAAAAGATGTCAAACTTGCCAACCTATGTTCTCCAACACAGTTCTTTTCAGATTGAGTGAATGGTGGGAAAATGTGATCTTTCCATATATTCTAATTAACTTACCAGAAAGTGTTTATTACTTACCATGAGTCAGACTTTAAAACAGAGACCTCACCAGTAGCATAGAATCTGAAGTTGAACCCTACGGGTTTGAAACCTGGCTGCACCACTTACTGGCAGGATAGGCTTAGGCAAGTTACTTTGTGTGTCACCACTTACTGGCTGGATAGGGTTAGGCAAGTTACCTCGATGTATCTCAGTTTTCTTGCAGCAAAATGTTGCTAATAATAGTACCTGCCTTAGAGAGTTGTAATGATAATTAAATGAGTTAGTTCACCTGAAGTTCTCAATGAAGTATGTGTACTCATAAGTATTAGTGACTATTATCACTTCCTCAGGACCTGGTCCAAAGTCTGGCACATTGTCAATGTGAGGTGCACCCTTGAACAGACAAGGGTATATTTATTATACAAGAGTCAGTCAGATAAGAGAACTGTCATTTATGGCAAAGTATGTCAATGTGAGGTGCACCCTTGAATACAGACAAGGGTATATTTATTATACAAGAGTCAGTCAGATGAGAGAACTGTCATTTATGGCAAAGTAGATATAGAAGGTTCTATGTGAGTAGCAGGGGCTCTTGGATTAGCCAAGGTGTCTATATGGAGGATGACTCACTCAACAAATGTTTATGGAGCACCTACAGCATACTAGACACTGTATGTAAAGGTTGACTCCTTTGGCCTGTAAACCAAAAACTGTCTGAGACAAGTGTCAATTAATTTAGAAGTTTATGTTGCCAAGTTTAAGGAAGAAATAAACATAGAATCACAGAAATAGTCTGGGATCTGTTTCTTCAGAGATGATTTTGAGGGCTTCAATATTTAGAGGCGAAAATGGGCTGGAGGGAAAAGAAGGATGGTATGGTAATCCACATGTTGCAAGAGAAAAGGAGGGAGAAGGGGAATAGTTAATTGTGTATTCATCTAATGCTCAGTAAACCAGTACTTCATGTAAGATAAAGGGAACACAAGAATACTACTTGTGGGAGGTATTTAACCTCTTATCTATAACCATCTGCTAAGGAACAAAAGGCAAGGTAGCTTCTTGCCTGACTCCATTTTCAACCCAGTTTTTTCTTTTGGAAAAGTGAATTGGAGTCCTGAGTTTTTATTTTCCTTTCACAGACATCAGGATTAGGTTAAAACTTTCAGTGAAAGACATGGAGATGAAATAGGCATGAAGTCTCAATTTCAAATTGCAGGAGAGAAAATCTGGTTGACCCTCCTGAACCTGTTCCCTTATGTTTGAATTTGGAGAAAAATCACAAGAATCTCTCCAGGGAGGGAGATTAGAGGTGAGAGAGCAGGGGTGTTCATGAGGGTATTAGATTTTTACTAATATATTGCTTAAATTATTTTAAACAATTTAAAAGTTAATTTAAAATTAACCTAAAAAATACATGACTATGAGTTTTACAAATTTTTGTATGCCAATTTCTAGCATGATGATGAGAAAATACTAGGCACTCAAGATATTTTTGTCACATGAATGAATAAATGAGTCAAATAATCTATAAATGAATTAGAAAAATATCACAAAATATCATTTCACAAAATAGCAGGGAAGCCATGGTCTCCAAGAAAACCAAGTCTCCCTTGAATGAGGAGTAGCCAGAAAACTCACTAGTTTGAGAACCTCTGTATAATATTCTGGATGTTGCTACAGGAAGAAGCAGTCATTGTCCCTCTTTTTTCACAGGTCAGAAAAGGTAGCCTGGGAGGAAGAATGGCTAGTAAGTAAAGAGGGGATGTCAAAGAAAAAGTTGTTCTGACACTTAAAAAAAAGAAGAAGATAAGAAAGATTTTATTTAAGGCTATCATAATTGGGGGGAAAAATATTGCAGTAAGATAAAGGGATTGAACTCAATGCCAAATACAGCAAAGACACCTGAGGATGGATAGCCAGAGTGAGGGGGTCAGTAGATGGAAAATTACCAAGACAAGACATCAAGGATGGGAGGATGGATTATTGCTAAACTGGCCTAACAGTATGCTTGCTAAAGGTGGGCCAATAGCTTAGGTATCAAGAGGAGTGGGTGAGGAATTTGATATCAAAGGCTAGAGATTATAGCTAACATGACTTAGCAGGATTCTTGCTAAAAATTGAAGCTTACTCAAGAAGAGGACTCAGAGGAATCTGACTAAACTTGGCCAAACAGGGAGTCTTTATTTGGGGACATCTCCATGGAGTATGTTTGGAAGTCTAACTGCGAAAATGTTTTCTACACTAATCAAGCTTTATGTTATCTTTTGTAGTCCTCTTTTGAGTATCTTCTTTTAAGACATGATACTTCTGACTAAAACATGAAGCCAGTATGTTAGACGGCTTTTGGGGGTCTCTTGCAATATCATATTCCTCTCTGAGGAATAACTTTACATCCAGCATCTTTTGGCCTATTTCTGTTCTGCCTCCCTCTGTAGCACCATCCCGAGTATGTCAGAGGTCTTCGCATTAGTGAATTTTGTGCCTGTTCCTCATTTAAGTCTGTTTTTATTTTCCTTGAGATCATTGCTTTCTTGATATTTTGAGTGAAGAGATTTTGCAGGGCTATCTCTCTAATTTATTTAAAGAACATTTGATTCATTAATTCATTTGATATAAGTATATTGCATACTCACTGTGTGCTCAGCATTGTGCTAGGGTTTGGGCATACAAGAATCTGTCCCTCCTGGCCAGACCTCGTTGATAGTGGAAACACTTCTAAATTTGAGCCAAGCAAACTGTAATAGGAATATGGGAAGATTAAAATCTTGTTGGACCATGGGCAAGTAGAGAAAGATAGTTTGCAGAAAGAACATCTTGACTTTTTATGTTCCCAGAGCCAGCAAGTATAAAGCATAGTTGAACTTCCTACAAGTAGGTCCTAGGACCCCTTCTGTGTTTTTAATTAGGAAGGTTTTTCTGCTTTGCAATGAAATGTGCTTAAACAAGTTCTTTCAGTGGCACCGTAATGTAAGAGGTTATCTATATTCTTTCTTCTCCGGGAGGATCTCAGTTACTTAAAAAGGAGCAAAAATAATGGCTTGAAGATAACCCACAAACATAAGGTATAAATCACTGTATTGCACCCTCCCCCTACTTCCACTTTCTTTTTTGCACCCAAATCATGAGAACCTGTCCAAGAAGAAAAAGAATTGCTAGAAATAGATTAGTTTCTTCATCCAAAATCACAATACTCACAGCCAAGGATCCCAGGGATGCTACAGACTGTCTTTCTTTACATCTAAACCCCAATAAGTACCTGACTTTGGATAGTCCAAGAAAAATAGATCTGAAGCTAGACAAGCTCAGATTACTTCACACAATCACCCACGACCCCAGGACTTTCGCAGGTTTGCACTGAAGACTATGCAGCAAAGCTTCCTCACTTCTCTTTTCCTTAGGAGGTGTTACTCCACAGGCCAAATTTAACATTCGCCATATGCCAAAATCTTAAGGATTCTTTATGTGTATTCTATCTGTATGTGCAAAAATGTGTTTTGTTTTAGGGATTGGGCATAGGAGAGGCGGGGAGGACTCACCAATTTTAAAGGTATGATAAACTCACAATAGCCCTGATTTTGAACTTTTACAGAGTGGGGACAATAAGTTTAGTGTCTTAAAATAGGACTTCACAATGATAGTTCACTGTAAAAATCACGTTTGATGATTATCAAGTGTGTGATTTACCGCACTAAAAGCCCTCTGAATTGGGTCCATTTCTGAATAAAGATTGCAACTACTCTCCCAAACACCTTCTCTCTGCTGGAGATTCAGTCCTGAAGTACACTTTCTGGTCTTTTTAGATTCCAATCTTATTTGCTTCTCAAATGCATCTTTCTCATGAAAGCCCAGGTGATAAAGGTAGGTAGCAAATATAACCACAGGTTTCAGTCATGAAAATGCAAGTAGGGGAAGAGGTTTCTACAAGGACAACTTCGGTCGGCATCCTTTCTCCATGAAGGCTCTTTCCTGCTGGGATACTAATGAGAAGGTAGCACCAGATAGGAAAGGAAAATATGGTATAGAATGGGCATAAGTGGGGAAGGGGAATGATTCTGGCAGCATTCAAATTTTTGAGCAATAGGACATTTCTTGCTAGCAAAGCTGTCCTATGTCAATCTGTTTTTCCATCAGGTTCCTTGGCATTATTTGCATGTGGACAAGTAGGGTGTAGCTGGTTGGACTGGGGCCAGAAAGAGAGGCCCTAAAACAAGAAACCAGACATTCCTAACAGTGAGCTTGCTGATAGAGGGAGTAGTTCTTTTCAGCAAGAAGTGGAAGCATCCAGATATGATGATGGCTAATCTGGCAGCACAACAGCTGTATTTATAAGAACGTAACCTGAGATTGTCACTGTCCAATTATATCTGTGATGTTAAATCTCGGTCCCCATACAGACCCTCAAAGGTGGTGTAGGTATCAACAAACAGTAAAACTAAAAGAATTTACATGTTGATCAATTTATAACAAGGAAAATACTTACGCTATTTGTATAAGAGAGTGGTACCCTTTGTTGAAATTGTAATGCATGATGGTGAGGATGGAATCAACTAGGATGTTAAAGCCAGGCACCAATTCTGATTTGGACTAGTGTCAAGAAATGAATTCCAGGGGCAGCCAAAGTTAGAAGTGTAAAGTCAGCTACAAATGAGGAAGTGATCAGATCTCTGGAGTCTTGGTGACCTGCCATCCCTGAGGGCACTCTTGAAGAGATCTAACCTGCTTCTGAACCAGAACAAGATCTTTTTTGTTTTGTTTTGTTTTTGTTTTAATACAAAGCCAGGCAAGTAGCTGCCATCAGGAAAGTTTCAGGTCATAATATGAGATTTCTAGTCATTAGCCATCAGTTCAAGGAGCAGGACACCATCGCTCTCAGGAAGACACAAATGTGAAAGGACAAGGGTATATAATCAGCCATTAGAGCAGGACACAAAGTCCAAACTAAAGGCATGTTAAGGAAGACACAATGAGGTCCAGAGAGAGGTACTAGACTTACTCAAATCCCTTAGTCCCAAGCCTGAATCAATTCCAAGGGCAAGGATGTCTCCATTTGAGGGAAGAAAGAGCAAGAGAAAAGAAACCAAGAAGTGCTTGACATCCTGAGCAATTCCCAGATGCTGCTTTGCCAGAGAGTAGGATGCCAAATATTTCGAGAAAGCCTTTCTGGACTTGAAAAGGGAAAATGAGAGCCAGTCTTGTCGTGTCATTTGACTTTTAAATCATCTTCTGGAGGAAGGTTATCTGGGAGATATTCAGCATGAGATGATTCTTTATAAGGCTAAATGAAAGCAAGGATTTTCCCTAGCCAATAACCTTAGAAATGCATGTGCTAGAATATTTCAAGCCCAAAACGAAATATGCCAAAAAGCACTGAAATCATGATGCAATGCTGGAAATGATATGAGAAACTTGGGTCTCAAATAATATTTGGAAGTGAGTGCAGATAAATGCAAGCTGTAACAAATAACTTCCTGTTGGATGATTTATGTTAAAGTACATATGAAAATCAAAAATTGAGAACTCAGATTCGAAGAAACAACCACTCAAAAGGCTAAAAATCTGTTTGCCTAATGGTCACATGGCAATGACTACACACAATTTTAATGCCATAATTCCTGAATTGTTTTTCTCCCATGTCGAGGAATAAACCTTAGGAGAAGAGAGGTTTTGAACTCAAAGGAAATTCTAAGCTGCAAAAGTGCTTGCATTTTTAGAGGAGAGACACTAAGTGACTTGCCTAAAGCTGAACAGTTAATCTTATAATTTCAAAAATTTCTACTACCCCAAACTAGTCTTAAATTCCAAGCCATGTCATAAAGTCTCCTGTTTCTAAAGGGGTATTTGTCTGTCTTTCCTTAGAGTTAGAGTCATTTAGAATGGCTTAATAGATGGTTTTAGAAGATGTTAACTCATCCTTCATACTTCGGGGGAAGGTGGGCACTGGAGCCTGGCCCCACTCACCTGCCCTGTGTGTTGCAACCAGAGGCTCTGCTTTCACCCTCTGTACTGGGTGTCCAGGCGTCCCCCAGGGTCCATAAGAGTTCAAGTTCTCAACTTGCTATGAGGAAGTGATTTAGCACTAGAAGGCTTTGGATTATTATTTGTGGAATGAACAGAAACTCTGCCTTTGGAGAGTCACTTTCATAGTTTCAAGACAAAAAGAAAAACTCAGGAGGAAAACAGTGCTATGTTGCTTACCATAAAAATTAAACCCTTTCTAGTATTTGCTTCATGTTCAAATAACTCCAGTCCTTTTGGGACCCTGATGACCTCCATGTTTGATTCAGCTTTGACTGTTCTAAGATTTAACATAATTAAGAATGAAAAGTGACTTAACTGTCCAAGATGAGGACAGCGAGATTGCCATAAGTGTTCCTTGCCAAAGAAGGCAGGCTGGTTGTGATTACACCACCTCCTCCTCATTGTCCTATTCTTATCGTGTGCTGCAGTCAGCGTCTTTGACCTATATTTGATTCCCTCTTGCAATATGTGCTTTTGATCATGAAACTGCTGGAAAAAGGCTCCTTCTAAACCACAAAACAAGGTAAGCTGTTTCTTATTTGTTTGAATATATAGGAAACTGGTGACAGCCAATTTTCTTCCTCTACATCTAAGAAATCGAAAGGTCAGGTGCTAGGAGGGATTATGGAGAGTTTATGAGGCAAACAGCCCGCCCCACCACAGGCCTTATCAGGAACAAGCCCAGCTTTCTTTCATAAGCCTCTGGTGGGCGGCTTGTGCTCATGGCTGGCGGTCTGGGGTGCACATTGCAGTTTATCATCAAGCAGCATCTTCAAAATGCCAAACTTTATTTATTGATCTTACAATTCTATGTTATCTCCAACGAGCCACGGGAAAAGTAATACATTTTGTATGGATTAATCCTTGTAATTCTACACAACGTACACCCAGAGATAACTCAAACTCGCTTTGTCGTCTCATTACCTAAACAGACTTGTCTTTCTTTAAGTCATCAACAGAGGTCATCTCCCAAATGCCCTTGTGAAATATTCATTAATCAAATAACTAATTTGAAATGGACCTTCAAAGCATTATTCATTTCCCCATCATTCTCCTAACATCAGTTTAAATGCTTTGTGGGTATAATGATTAGGCTGATGTTTAATTAATTGTGAAATTGTGAATTAAAGCTAAATTAAAAGATAAATCCTTTTTTTTTAGTGCATAAGGGAGAAAGAGAGCAAGCCAGAAAGAGACAGTGAGCTTGGTTGGTGGTTTTAGTTGGGGATTCTTAGCAAGTGTTCCTTTATTCACAGCAACAAGACAGTGCTGGATTTTAAGGTTAACCTTTGTGAAGTAAATCTTATTCTTCCATTCTTTCTTAATGGATTTCAGATTCATCACCACATCAGTGAGTGATGCTACAGATCATTGAGCAGATATGCAGATGTAAATATAACCTGCTATTCTCAACAAGTTTTATTGTGAGTAAAACAAAACAATTACCGAAGACCCTGTTGCGGAAATCACAACCATAATTTTGTTTACTGTGTGTGATGACGAAAGCTCCACATTTTTTTATCCCAGAAGAAAAGGTTTGATTCCCAACTGAGGCCTTCTCTGATTCATGTTTTTAAGTACCAAGTGTACCCTAAAATTTATTATCAGGTACATCACAATATAATCCCAACACTTTGGGACGCTGAGGCAGGAGGATTGCTTGAGCCCAGGAATTAAAGACCAGCCATGAGCAACATAGTGAGACCCTGTCTCTACAAAAAATAAATTAGAAAAAAATTATCCGGGTGTAATGGTATGCCCGTAGTCTCAGTTACTTGGGAGGCTGAGGTGGGAGGATAGCTTGAGCCTGGGAGATCGAGGCTGCAGTGAGCTGTGATTGCACTACTACACTCCAGCCTAGGAAACAGAGATACCCTGACAAACAAACAAACAAACAAACACAGTGTCAATCAACTTACACTGTTTCTATTTTTAAACCTGTCAATTACCCCAATTTGACTATTAACTCCTTGAATGCATGGTCCAAGTGTTGCACATCTTTATTTACAAAGCACAGAATTTAATGCTTGTGTTCTCCAACCAAACAGATCCTAGAAGTTTGTTTGCTCTTCCCTTTTCCTGAAGCACTCTAATTAAATAATAAACTATTGGAAAAAAGAAACTTTTTTCTTCTGTGGTTGCTAAGCAACAAGACACTACTACATAAAGAAAAACTGAGAATAAAGCCAACAAAAAAAGCAGGTCTCAGAGGTAAAGAAACAGATTCTTGATTTGAACAGCTGGATTGAGCTATTCCTGAAGCTAACGTACCCATAGACACTTCAGTTTCGTTATCTAATAGGTGCCCTTGTTTATTTGAGATGGTTTATATTTAGTTTATTTTGTTTGGAGCCAAATAAACACTTGATGAGCACAGTCATTTGCAAGTCATCCATATGTTAATTTTGTTATTATTCACCTGCTTAGAGGACTACCTAGTTCCTTCTTCTGTGATCTGTCAATGTGGCTACATTTGCTCCCTCCAAAGGCACATCACATCTCCTCAGTCCATTTTTTATCTCTGTTCGTCTGGTATCCAGGGCTCATCTCCCTCAACATGGCTGATTTCTTGGATTCTGTGATGCCCACAACCATCTATGGCTGATATGGCTGATAGAACCTGTCCTGAAGTGCTTGCTCTGCCCAGTCTTTGGTGCCTCCTAAGCCATAGTTCTGACGTAATAATCTCTCAGATGCAAAGCAATATAGCACATTGGTTATGCATGGAAACTTTGGTGCACTCTACATGAATATGAATGTTAGCTCCACTATTTACTAGCCATATAACCTCATGCAAATCATTTAACTGTGATTCAGTTTCCTCATCTGCAAATCTAGAATAACATTGCCTATTTCACGTGGTTGTAAATGGGATAATGTATGCAAAGTAGTTAAAATAGTCTCTGGCAAATAGTAAGTATGCAATACACATGGAAGTTATAATCTTCATTGTGATAGACCAGCCCTCCAATTACATACCAGAAGAATGAAAAGATTTTATATCATCTCATGCGTTTTATAAAGCTCAATTGAAAGCAGGACTCTGCCTTCTTTTTCTTGACCAAGCTTCCTCCCTGACTAGATAATGAGCAACTTTTGGTAGGGTAAGAGCTATGCTTTGACTTTCTGTATCTTCAGCCCAGTGATGATGATGAGTAGACACTAAACATGTGCTTAAATTGTTAATATCCAACAAGCAATAATAATTATTAATATCAATAAACTCTGTTAATAGTGAATCAGGGTGGCTAGCGATTGGTCTTTTTCTCTCTTTCCCAGTGAGTTTAAATTCCAGGGGACATACCCACTCTTCCTAGATAAGCTTATGCCCTAAATATTTATCTGTTTTTCTTCCTTGGGGAACTGACTGGCCCTGAGGAAGAAACATGAATGATGTATTTATTTTTCTCCCTTAAGATATGAAGACTGGAGTGAGCCCTCATCAGCCAGATGGACTGTTTCATCTCTTCCGAAATAGAAACCTCCAACCTACTCAGCTCTTTTGAGGCCAAAAAGATACCCAAGGGCTCTCAAGAAACCAACATTCTCAACACCAGCCTAAAACAAGTTTCCTAAAAGCATTTTCCTTTTGGACTCATTTTTATTACCTCTTTATCCCATGGTCCTAAGAATAATTTGCATATAACAGTCACTATTAAAATTTTTGATTTGCAAATGATCAATGAATGATGAGGTCAGCCCATCAGTGACTGAACCAATCAACGAATGAGAAGAGTAGGAGATGTTTACTGTCTTCTCTGTTCTAAGGCCTGGAGGGTGAGGGCATTCATCTACTAGTTTACCGTCATATATTTTCTTTGCTGGAGTTTCAACACTTCTCCCTTTCATTCTGCTGCAATTGACCAAAACTTAAATAGTCTGGGAGAGGTGGAGAAAGTAGATCCAATAGTATCACTCACATAAACTCAGGTCTCCATAGGGACATGATCAATGGCCAATAGCCTCTCCTGAATATTTCCTTGCTTCCTGCTTAGGCAAAGAAAATTTGTCCTTCTAAGTCCAAGGAAACAATTGTTTTATGTCTGACTGTTTTTTTAATAAGCCTTCACCATGACCTCCCTGCCTCCACTTATTCTGAATAGCAGGAATCGTGGGGAGGGGAAGTCACACATGCTTGGAATGTGGTAGATGACGTGCAGCTCAGATGTCACCAGCCATGACGTCTGGCTGAAGTCTGCTTATTGCTAATTTGGTGTCATGGCTGTGTAGGTAAACAAATAAAAATCAAATTCACAGGTCAACCATTCTGAACAATACCTGGCTAATTTTCCTGTTTGAAAAATCGTCAAAGCTTTTCAACTGACTTAGAAGGTATTCGTAGGTCAGCTGCTTTGACTAACAAGTGGGTCTTGTGTTTTTGAACATGCACATTGAACATGAACATTTTGATAATGGCGGTAAGGTCCCTAGGCCACAGGTGCTAAAGAGTTGCCACATGCATGCGGCACTTCAGAATGGCACGTCCCTTAGCAACCCATAATGCAATTAACAAACTTCATCTCATCCTCAGCAAAACAGCTTTCTTAAAACATGCCAAATGTAGTAAAAGTCCATTCAGAATCAAAGCCACTCTCCTCTTAAGAAAATAAATGGTTAGGGAAGTCCCTTTGATTTCTCATTGTGGTTGCTCAGCTTGGGGGCTACCTAATGAGACATAGCAGTTGGTCAAATTAGGGATCCCAGGCCTTTGGATGTCATGAGTCAGTAAATATTTTCTCCACCCAAAACTGTGGAAAGCCAATATTGAGTCATCATCATTTTCATTTGCTAAATATAGGCCACAAAACTAGATCAAACAAGACAAAATTACCTTCTACTGTGACCATGATTAAATACAATAAAAGCTTAACAAATACCAAAAAGGTAGAAAGGATATAATTAGGAATAAAACACATTTCTTTACCTTGAATTAATTTGATGTTTTAAAAAGTTCTATGTTATTTTACTTTTTCTGATATTACTGAAGATGAGTGCAAACATGACTCCCACACAGGTCTTCAGAGTAACCTCTGAAAACCTGTGTTAGTCAGGGTTCTCTAAAGGGATAGAACTAATAGGATAGATTTATAGATGAAAGGGAGTTTGTTAAGGAGTATTGACTCACACGATCACAAGGTGAAATCTCACAATAGGCCTTCTGCAAGCTGAGGAACAGGGAAGCCAGTCCCAGTCACAAAACTTAGCATTCCTTACACTTGTTGAACGAAAATTACTAGGTTAGATACAACTACGTAAAGGACCCAATGTTGTAGGTCCCTACGGATGACTACAACCCTTCGCTGATGCAATAAAGCTCTTCACCAAAGAACCCTTAAAACCTTCAACATCTACCACTATTCTCTACATTACCGCACCCGCCCTAGCCTTCTCCATTGCCCTTCTCCTATGAACCCCTCTTCCCATACCCAAAAACTAGAGAAGCCGACAGAGCAGCCTTCAGTCTGTGGCCAAAGGCCTGAGAGCCCCTGGCAAACCACTGGTGTAAGTCTAAGAGTCTAAAAGCTGAAGAACCTGAAGTTGGAGGTTTGAGGGCAGGAAGCATCCAGCACAGGAGAAAGATGAAGCCAGAAAGACTCAGCAAGTCAAGTCCGTCCGTGTTCTCCTGTCTGGTTTATTCTGGCAGTATTGACAGCTGATTAGATTGTGCCCCCCGCAGATTGAGGGTGGGTCTGCTTCTCCCAGTCCACTGACTCGAATGTTAATCTCCTTTGACAACACTCCCACAGACACACCCGGGAACAATACTTTGCATCCTTCAATCCAATCAAGTTGATACTCAGTATTAACCATCACTAACCAATTGTCTAACTTTTAGCTGTATAGGTAAAATGCTTAAGTAAACTAAGGCAAGGATAACTGTAGCAATAAATGCAGAAAGTGTTTTGAAGATCTGTTCATATCCCTGGCATTGCTCCACTCCCTTTCTGTTTGCCCAGCTCTCTGGGTGCCTCCTGCTCCCCATATGTAGGTCAGGTGGCACCTGTCCTCTATCAGAATGCCTTCCACTGGCTGTCGGATACAGGGGCCCTCAATCACTTTCTCCATGTGCTTCTGGGCTTCTCATCTATAAAAAGAATGGAAGCCAACAGAATAACTTCCCTCTAGAATCTATTTGGTTGGGATGCATAATAATTCCAAATGTCTTGCTATACATATATCCCCCAGAAGGCTTTTCCAGTGATTGTTCCAAGATCCTATCAGTGACGTTTCTGCAGCACGCCTTATGTTCTGATATCAGAAGGCTTTTTTTTCTTAAGAATCTAATCAATGTAGTTTTGATGAGGCTGAACTCCACAGCCCAACCTCCACCAAAGCTTTGACCCTTGATCCGTGAGGGGCTGATGGTAGTGGGATTTTTGTGCTATAGACCAGGGGTCCCCAACCACTGGGCCACAGACTGGTACCAGTCCATGGCCTGTTAGGAACCAGCCACACAGCAAGAAGTGAGTGGCAGACCAGTGAGCGAAGCTTCATCTGTATTTACACTCCCCATTGCTTGCATTGCTGCCTAAGCTCCATCTCCTGTCAGATCAGTGGTGGTACTAGATTCTTATAGGAGCATGAGCCCTCTTGTGAACTGCGCATGCGAGGGATCCAGATTATGCACTCCTTACAAGAACCTAATGCCTGATGATCTGTCACTGTCCCCATCACCCCCAGATGGAACCGTCTAGTTGCAGGAAAACAAGCTCAGGGCTCCCACTCATTCTACATTATGGTGAGTTGTATAATTATTTTATTAAATATTACAATGCAATAGTAATAGAAATAAAGTGCACAATAAATGTAATGTGCTTGAATCATCCCAAAACATCCTCCCCCGTACCCGGTCCATGGAAAAATTATCTTCCATGAAACCGATACCTGGTGCCAAAAAGATTGGGTACCAGTGCTATAGACAGTGGAATGGTTTTGTTGAGTGTAGTAGGTTAAAGAGTACCCTCTGAAAATTGAAGTACATTTGGAACCTCAGAATTTGACCTTGTTTGGAATAAAATATTCGTAGAGAGGTCACTGAGTTGAGGATCTCCAGAAAGATCATCTTAGATTTATGGTGGACCCTCAGTCCAGTGACTGGTATCCTCAAAACATAAAAGAGAGGGAGATCTTAGATCTTCTGAGAGACACAGAAGAGAAACACAAAAAAGGCAATGCGAAGGTGGAGGGAGGGATTGGAGGGATGCATTAAAAAAAAAAAAATGCCAAGGACTTCCGGCAAACACTAAAAGCTAGAAGAGAGGCACGCAATGGAGTCCTTCTAGGAACCCACAGAAGGAACCAATCAGCCAATGCCTTGGTTTCCAGTGTCTGAGTTCTGGCCTCCTGAATTGTGAGAAAATGCATTTCTGTTGTTTGAAGCTATTACACTCTGCTCATGGTGATTTGTTATAGTGGCCCTAAGAAACTAATGTACTGTGTTTGTTGAGAGCCATTGTGAACCAAAAAGTATCTGACACAGGTCTCAATAAATGTAGAAAGTTTATTTTGCCAAGGTTAAGGACATTCCTGTGACATCACCTCAGGAGGTCCTCATGACATGTGCCCAAGATGGCAGGGTCACAGCTTGGTTTTATACATTTTAGGGAGATATAAGACATCAATTAGTTTGTCTAAAATGTACATTGGTTCAGTCTGGAAAGCTGGGACAACTTGACGTGGGGAGGAGGTGTTCCAGGTCATAGATAGATAAGAGACAAACAGTTGCATTCTTGTGAGTTTCTGATTAGCCTTTCACTGAATACACAATCTAGAGGAATAGTCACTTACACCTTAGCCAGCCTTAGTGAAACAATAGGGCAAAGGAAGCACTCAGATATGCTTTTGCCTCACATGAGCAAAGGGATGACTTTGAGTTCTGTCTGTCCTTTGTCCACAGGGGATTTCCTTATGAGCAAATTGTGAGGGAAGGAGGGAGGTAGCTTTTTTTTTTAATCTTTGCTCTATCTTAATTAGGAATAGAATGGGAGGCAGGCTTGCCCTACAATTCCCAGCCTGACTTTTCCCTTCAGCTTAGTGATTTTGGGGTCCCAGGATTTATTTTCCTTTCACACCATTTTGTCCACCAGGGAGGATCTGTCCTAGGAATGGAGAGAGAAAGAGCAAGCTTGAATCATAACACTGGGGCCATGGATCCAGCTAGGCTTGAAGTCAGTTGTGTCTCTGTGTGTGAACCAATAACTGTCCTCTTTTTGTTTAAGCTCATTTAAGTTAAGTTTCTCTCGTGGATAGCTGAAAGACTTCTGATAAAAACACGGCTCAGCACTGAGAAAATCTTATTCATCTTTTAAGGCCCAGTCACAGTGGTATTTTCTCCACAAAGCCTTCCCAGGGCTCCCAGGCCTGAAAGGTTCGTTTCTCCCTCTGGATCCCTATTGCTCTGCTCTCTTCCCACACACCACGCTCTTAAACTCATCTTATCCCTGCTACGAGATCTTTTAGCCTTTTGGAATCAAGAATCCTGTCCTTATCTCATTTTCTTTAGTGCACGAGCTTTATTCCATTTACATTTCTGGTGCTTAATGCATGTTTGACCAGAAAAATGAAAAAAAAAAAAAAAAAGAAATAAAGAATGGGGTTTCAGTGTTTATGGAAGGGAATAGAAAATATATATAGTTTTGTGTTAAGGGCTCTCCTGGTATTCCGAATCATACCAAACACACAAATCCTCCATCTACTTCCTCATAAATCATCCTACTAGGGAAATCAGCCAAAGACCAGGACTGCTATAAACAGGCATTGGGTTGTTTACTTTACCAGCATAATAACTGCCAGGCTTTTGTAAAGGGCAGTTGTTACCTCAAATCTGAAGTATTTATCATATCAGTCTCTTTCCTGTTTGAAACCTTTCAACGCCTTCCCTCTCCTCTTAGGAAAAAGTCCAAAGCTGTGTTCATAGCTTACAAGGTCCTTTGAAACCTGGATTCTCCTCATTTCTCTAATCTCATGTCTTAAAATCCCCCCACCTGGAATCTATGCTTTGGCTCCTTGCAGCTCCCTGATTAGGCCAACAGCTCCACCTGCTCTCTCTTCTCTTTCTTGGTGTCCCTCTTCCTCTGTCTTTCCTTCCTCCAGTCATTGTTCTTCTAGAATGATCACTCCTTCCCCAGTTATTTTACCTAACTTATTCCTATGCAGGCATGAAGCCTTTGCCTGGACATCATTTTCTCCAGAGACTTTCCCTTATCCACGGGGTCTCCCCAGTCATGTGCTCCCAGAGCTCCCTGAGCCTCTCTAGCATAGCTTTTACTGCACTGCATTGCGATTGTCCATTTACTTGACAATCTTCCTCATTATACAGTTTGAACCATGTCTATTTTAATCAACATTTCATTTCTAGCACACATCACATAAGTAGGAATGCTCAAGGCCTATTGGTTAAATGGTCTAATGATGACAGAAATGATGAAAAACTTCACGGTAATTCTCAGAGTCTAACTCGGTCTTAGCCATGTGCTCCTTTGTTGGTTTTTTCACTCTCTAGGGGTGACCAGGCCTTCCTATCAGAGGCAGAGGAGAAGAGAGGGATGTAAGGGCCATGGTATCTTTAGAGAAGGCAGGGGGATCATTTCTAAAATGGAGTCCCTGTTCTCTTAACTGTCCATGAAAGCAATAATGGGAGTCACCAACATATGTTTAACATTTTAAGGGTCTTATAGAAATCATATAAATGCCCATGACAAGACTGCATAGGCTAATAAAATAAGAAGGGGCAGAAGGTGTAGTCTGTATATGATAGACAATAGTGTGTTCTGTTTCTGCTTCTTTCCCTAAAGAAACTGTTGCGGGGAATGCACTTCTACTTAGAGGCAGATATGGCCAAGCAAACCGAAGAGTTTGTGTCTCTCTCTGATGGAGGTATTTAATTACTGGCATGCTTCCCAGTCTGTTCTTCCCCTGTCTGAGCAAATTTAGAAGCCCAAGCCAGCATGGAGGTATCATATGGACCTCCTAGACTGTGTGAGCAAGAAATAGACCTTGGTTGGGATAAGCCATTCAGGTAAGTTTAATATTGTTAGTTATACTAGCAAAACCAGTTTATTTTGACTGACGTACTATTTTGTACTTCTTTGAACCTCCACGGCATAGCATGGTACTTGGCACAGAGGAGATATCAAGCATTTGTTGAATAAGAAAACGCATGAGTGAATTAATGGAAAATAATTAACTGTGAAACCATGTAATTGCAGACCATTGCAAATCAGAAAACAGACTTTGAGGATTAAAAATATAATAAGTGAAATAGATGCCTCCAGACATTGCATTACAAAGTCTTCTTATTTCTTGCAGCAGGAGTAAGTAACTTTGCCAATAGAACTCAGTTAAAAACATAAGTCTTTAATAAGAAACTTTGCTCATAAATCTAAGCACTTTGATTATCTCACTTATGAATGACTTTCTCTAAAATATCAGGAAGGTAGGATTCATTGATATTGGTCTTAGCTACTCAGTGGGATTTAAAACTCAATAATGAATCCAGGAAGTGGTTTGCAATTCACTTGATCAAACAAAGTCGGTCCAATAAGTGGTATTAAATCAGGTGGAGACCAATTATCAGGATCTTTTTTCAGTAGACCTTTGTGACTGCATGAATATATTCTCACCTGGTTAGAAATAATAGCATGGCATATGCTGTTATGTGCCTTTGCTTCTGCATTTACAAAAGCCCACAGCCTAACATCAATACTGGAGGCAGGGTCTTTCTTTTTTGGTACATTGATTTTAAATTAAATTAACTTTGATCTTTAGGTCGTCTCCCAGATTCTAAAAGCTGAATGCCTCATTAATGGTGAAAACAGTAGGAGTAAATGTATTGGAGCAGGTTGAACAATTTAAATACTTTGAAATGCAACTAGTGCAAAGTAAGAGTATTGCAAGCTAGCTAATTAACGGTTATTTCCAGTCATGCTGATGAGGAAAAACTGCTTGAGCGGGTGATTCTTGGAAAATAGTTGGGATCTTCCAAGCTCCTCTCTTGCCCTCTGTTCTTTGGGTCCTTCTGCTGTGCTCACACAAATTTCATTGTCCACTTGAATCATGATGGTCCCCATCTATTCCCACAATATTCTCCACTTTTCGGAAGGCTGTATTAGTTATCTATTGCTGCATAACAAATTACTCCAAAATTTAGTGGCTTAAACATTTATTTTCTCATAGTCTCTGTGGGTCAGGAATCTGAGCACCGCTCAGTTGGGTCGTCTGCTTCAGTGTCTCCCACAGTCTGCTATAAAGGGGCCAACTGGGGCTGCAGTCACCCTAAGACATGACAGGAAATCTGCTTAGGGAAGAATCTACTTTCAAACTCAATCATGTACTTGCTGGCGAGATTCAGCTTCTTGCGGGCTGTTGAAT